>NC_000083.6:60161987-60761987 GCF_000001635.26 Mus musculus
TATTGGTCTTCATAAACTTCATAAACTTTCTTACAAGATAATATGTTATAAAATGTTCTTAAAATATTTGTTTGTAATTTCTTATGTCAGCAGTATTATAAATAGTTTTAAATGGAGATACAATCTCTGTAATAAAAGTTATTCAATATGTCAAAAATGTTTACACAGGTTACATTTTTAAGAGATCCCATGTGAATTTCCCTGTAGTTGTCAAGCACTGGCCTCATTAACCAAACCCTTTCCTCATGTTACCCTTGGTTTATT
This sequence comes from Mus musculus, assembly GCF_000001635.26. Taxonomy (NCBI): domain Eukaryota; kingdom Metazoa; phylum Chordata; class Mammalia; order Rodentia; family Muridae; genus Mus; species Mus musculus. The sequence continues at coordinate 60,162,252 of NC_000083.6, forward strand.
CTTTCCATGTCTCTACATATTTTATGCCCTCTTGTTTCACAAGCTGCCCTTTATCCTCAACTGAGCCCTCCTCCTCTTCCCACCCTGTCAGATTACTCTCCCATTTTAGAAAAATCTTCATTCTTTTCCCATTATCATCCAGGGTAGAACAGAAGGTGGCCGGGAGTACTATGGCCACAGAGGCATGCTAACAGCTTACCCTGGCAGTCAAGTAAAAGACAACATACATTTAAAAGTAATGATATATGAATGAAAGTCTTCAAATGACAGGGGTCTGCAGGAAGGAGGCATCTTCATGACGAGACAAAGACCTGGGATAAGGAATGTGTCCAAGAATCAGTGGTGTGACCTTAGCTGTGACTCACAGCCTTGGGGATATGGAACCTTAACCCTGAAGAGGCCACCTCCTGTTGCCAGGCAAGAACCACAGTGGAGGGATAGGGACACCACAAAACTTTCCACCCTGATTTTATCCTGTCTACAAAAAAGGCAGGAAAAAAGATAGAGTAGAGACAGAGAGAATGGTCAAGCAATACCTGGTCCAACTTGAGACCCATCTCATGGGCAAGCGTGAACCCCTGACATTATTAATGATATTCTGTTAGGCTTGCAGACAGGAGTCTAGAATGGCTGCCCTCTGAGAGACTCCACCCAGCAGCTGACTCAGACAGATGCAGAGGCCTACAGGCAAACAGTGGCTGGGGCTTGGAGGGGGGAACTCTTATGAAAGAATAGGAGGTAGGATTGTAAGTCCAACAGGGATAGGAACTCCACAGGAAGACCAACAGAGTCAACTTATCTGCACCCTTACAAGTCAGAAACTGAAACGCTAACCAAAGAACAGATACCACTGGACCTAGGCCTCTCCTCTCATATGCAACAGATACACAGCTTGGTCTTCATGTGGGGTTCTCAACTGCCTCAGGGGTTGTCCCTGAATCTGTGTGGCCTGTCTGTGAAAATCATAGCCTAACTGGGGTTATCTTCTGTGGGCACAGTGGAAGAGGATGTCCCTAATTCTGCAGAGAATCGACGTGTGTGAGTGTGTGTGTGTGTGTGTGTGTGTGTGTGTGTGTGTGTGTAAAGCACAACCAACTCTTTTTTGAAGAAACCCTATCATCTAGGAGACTAGGGGCTAAACTCCAATTCCAGGAAGAAAGTCATAATGTCAACCTGAGCAAACATCTTATAGGAACACCTTAGCAACAGCCAGTTGGGCTACAATAGCTGGGTCAGGATTCGTATAGATAACTTAAGACATCCTGCAGAGAATAGATAACTTAGACATCTTGTTAGTTCGGTAGTTTTGTCTCTGTGTTCAGTTCCTGCAAAATATGCCAGAAATGAAGTTTTAAAAATATTAACTTGCATATCTATATGAAAATTCCTCAAGCTTGCTGCCTATACCCCTAGACTTGGGACTCTTACTCTGATCTACTCTGACAGAGACAATGACCTTGCTCTAGACCTCCTAATAAGAGCCCTTATGTGTTTTATACTGGAAATGGCTCCTTGGTGGTCTTTGTGTACCAGCATCTAGGGCATAAATGGGGGGACCACCCTCTCAGAAGAGAAGGGAAGGAAGGATAGGGGGAGAGAATCTAAGAAGGAGCAGAGATTGGGATGTAAAATGAATGAATGAATGAATAAATAAATAAATAAATAAATAAATAAATGTAAAATGAATTGCCCCTTCTCAATGATGTTAGACTACAGAAGAAAAGTAAAGTATGGGTTACAATATATAATGGTCAAGTAAAATATCTTGAGCAAAATAATAATTGTCTTAAGGTTCTCTGGAGAAAAATAAGTGAATATATATATATATATACATATATATATATATATATATATATATATATATATATATATATATATATATACTTTATTTCTATGTATTCATCTCTCTCTCTCTCACATAGAATATGGGTATATTCTATCTCTCTCTCTCTCTCTCTCTCTCTCTCTCTATATATATATATATATATATTCTGTGCTGTAAGTATGCATATTTTATGAAGGGATTCTGGCCAACATAAGCATGATGAGCATGTCTCTGATTGGCCTTTTCATTCTCTCCCATTCCTTCTGCATTGGTAAAATCTATTCAATTACATTCCTAAGGCCATCATGGTTTGTTTCCTTAATTGGACACTTCCTCCTCCAGAGGCTGACTACCATGTTCCAGCTATCAAAGTATGGAAATCCAGAAATTAAAATCCCCCTTTGACTCACTTAATTAACATGCTCAAAGAAAATTAAACATCTCACCCTAACACAGGTGTTATGGCTTGTATATGATCAAGCCAGGGAGTGGCACTATTAGAAGGTGTGGTCCTATTGTAGTAGGTGTGGCCTTGATGGAGTAGGTTTGTCATTGTGGGTGTGGGCTTTAAGACCCTCGTCCTAGCTGCCTGGGAGCCAGTATTCTGTTAGCAGCCTTCAGATGAAGATGTAGAACTCTCAGCTCTGACTGCACCATGCCTGCCTGGATGTTGCCATGTTGCCATCACCTTGATGATAATAGACTGAATCAACCTCTGAGCCTGTAAGACAGACCCAATTTAATGTTGTTCTTATGGGAGTTGCCTTGATCATGGTGTCTGTTCACAGCAGTAAAGCCCTAACCAAGACAAAAGGCCTATTTTCTTATGGGCCATGTCTGTCTCCTCTCTACCCAGAGGTAGCCCTTTGTCCCCTCTGGACTAATTCCCCAACTGCTTTACGTTTGTTCTCTTCCTCACTTTTCTAGTTCTCTATCACTTGTATTTGTCTCTTATTTCCTGTCCTTTGTCCCTCTGGAGCAGATAAATCTCCTCTGTGCTGAAAACTTGGTCTCCTCTTACACGAGTTCTTGCGACCGGCCAGGAAGAACACAACAAACCGGAATCTTCTGCGGCAAAGCTTTATTGCTTACATCTTCAGGAGCCAGAGAGCAAGAGAGCAAGAGCTCTATTGCTTACATCTTTAGGAGCCAGAGTGCAAGAGAGCAAGAGAGAGAATGGTGAAACCCTGTCCCTTTTAAGGAGAATTATCCTCCGCCTAGGACGTGTCACTCCCTGATTGGCTGCAGCCCATCGGCCCAGTTGTCATCACGAGAAAGGCAGAACACATGGCGGGAAAACTGCCCCTGCACGTGTGCAGATTATTTGTTTACCACTTAGAACACAGGATGTCAGCGCCATCTTGCAACGGCAAATGTGAGGGCGGCTTCTCACAGTCTCCTGGATCCTGAGTCAATCCTTTCAGTATGTATATATGGGACCTATAGTGGATTTGGGTTATTCTAACTACCCCAAGAATGGCAGTTTTTCTATAGAAATTCAGCCAGAAAGACTGGCTACATCTCTAGAATTGGCAAAAACAAGTCCATGATTGCTCATAAATCACCTTTTTTTTTTTTTTTTTTTTTTTTTTTTTTTGCCTAGCAGTGGATTGGATACATGGGTTCCAAGCTGAAGCCAGAGTTTCTGTGTTTGTGGTAGTCCACACATTGACTTGGGTGATGGGTGAGTGCCTGCTTTTTCCACTTCACTGGGCTGAACATCTAACACAAATGAAAATCTTGGACTATTTATTATGCCTCAATGGAGATGAAAAGATAAGCATTTGGAAGCCTGTTACATTTATATGGTTAATAGAAACATACTGTTTTGTTTAATTTTCTAGAGCATGTTACCTACTGTGCTTAATCAATCATTGTTTCCCCTGCTTTGTCTTTAGATTCCTTGGCAACTAGTCAAAGCTGAATAGGTTGTTACATACACAAAGCCAGGTAGTGTTATCCCACCGGATCTGATGCACTAATAAGTCAGACAGGAGTGTGTTATTTGGATCACGGAATGAGGTCACGTTTCTCTCCAGTGGAGAATAAGGAGTAAATGTATTTAAAAAGTGCCTGGAACTAATACCTAGTTCTTAAGATTCTTATATATAACGGGGAAAGTCAAGAAATAACTACTTGATCATGAATAGATTTGACAAAACTTGATCGGTTTTCATAAACAATATTTGGAGTGTCCAGGTAAATCTATATTAAGTGAAGAAAAAAATTAGCTCATTAGAAAAATGATTGAAGCGCTATAAAATATTCAAGATGATTAAAGAGCATAAATGAAACAAGTACTAGGTTAACATTTATTTCCCTATTTGCTTGTTTTTTTTTTTCTTACCAATTTCCCTTTAAAAATACAATCAGTATATAATCTTACTGGTATTACCTTAAAAATTATAAAAGAAACCTATTGATGCATAAATGGAAAATACCATAATATCCACTGATTAAATATCCAGTTTTACTCTGTCTCTATATTTTACTTAAATTGATGTTGAATTTCTTTTTCACAACCCTTAAGAAATAATTTATGAGTGAGGTTATAGATCTCATAGTTTGGCATCTATAGGTTCTTTGTAAAATTATGACTTTAAAATCACAGTTCTATATGTTATCACTCCTAAAGTGATTAACTATGAGATTTAGTGACACTAAATACATATGTTTTTCATTCCATTAATATTTTATTATAGTGTCCTTTTGTTTGACTCACAAGTTATACACATTGAATTTTAATAGCCTGTTTTCATTTATAAGATTTTTGTACTTATTTTCATTGCTGGAGGCTGGACCCAAGTTTTGGGAGAGGTAGGAAGTGATCTAGCCTTAAGCTGTGTTCCTATTTCTTCCAGTGCTCTTCTGAATTAAAGAGCTCAATGTAAAAGCTAAAGCACAGAAAATTCCAGAAGAAAAATGGGTCACACGGCCCCTAATGGAGGAGCTAGAGAAATTACCCAAGGAGCTATAGGGAACTGCAACCCTATAGGTGGAACAACAATACGAACTTACCAGTACCCGGGAGCTCTTGTCTTTAGCTGCATATGTATTAAAAGATGGCCTAGTCAGCCATCACTGCAAAGAGAGGCCCATTGGACTTACAAACTTTATATGCCCCAGTACAGGGGAACGCCAGGGCCAAAAAGGGGGAGTGGGTGGGTAGGGGATTGGGGGTGGGTGGGTATGGGGGACCTTTGGGATAGCATTGAAAATGTAAATGAGGAAAATACCTAATAAAAAAATAATACTATTAAAAAAAAAAAAGAAAACTCAGGCAGTGCTCCTAAACATGTCAGAAAGAACTTTCTGAATAAGATGCTATTCCATCAGGAATGAAGACTAATAGCTGACAAATGAGACCCATAAAACTAAAATCCTTCTATTCAGCAAAGGAAATAATCAATAGAATGAAGAGGAAGAACAGAGAGTTGGAAAAATTTACACCAGATTTACAATTGATAGAGAATCAATGGTCAGGATATATGAAGAACCTTATTTTAAATGATGGTTCTTAAACACTTTAACCTCCATTGTAGCCCACCACACACCAGAGGTAGTGGAAAAGAAAGGATACAGGGGAAGTGGACATGTTTACAAAGGTCATTTGGTGCAACTTCTGTCTGTGGTGCCTAGAAATCTGCAGTTCAGTTCACAGGTTAGCAGGCAGCAGCAGCTCAGTCCCCTCACAAACACTTCACAGATTCACCCGCAGTCCAGTTTGGTAGGTTAGCAACAGCAGTGATGAGACCTAGCAGAGTCAGGCAGGCTCGAGTCAAAGGGGGGACCAACAGGACCACCAGGAGATATTCTCAGCTGTGCCTCTCTTAAGGAAGCAAAGACCAGCAAATAGGTGAGACCCATAAGCATTGCATAGCTAGTTGTACCAGCAAGCAAAGCTCTCTATCACTCTGTGGAGTCCTATTTATATCCTCCAAACATCATGTCCTGCATTTGTCTTGCCTCAGTATGGCTCTTGCCTTAGCGTGAGTTTTGCCTCTGCAAGGGTCTTGTCTCTGCATGTGCATCCAATCAGCCTGAATTAACAGACACAGCAAAAACTGCAGCATGCCATCAGAAATGTTTTGGTTATGGCATTTCAGCAAATGCAGCTTAACTATGCAGTGTAAGGCTGACCAATACATGCGTGCCTTAATAAAGAACCACGTGTCCTTTCATGTGCTTGCTTTAGCAGAACACCATTTCTCCTGTGTCTGCTTCAGGGCAATGTTCCTGCATCAGTCTATATTAGCCTTTTACACCTGGGTCCACTTTAACACAATGTTCCTTCACCCATTTGCCCCAGCAAAACACCATCCAAACAACTTCCCAAAGAAACCTTAAGTTTCCACTTCAAAACAGAGTTCTCAAAACAGAAATAGAACTGACAACTAGAGAAATGAAAATTAAAACAAAATTTTAATTTCAATATTATGCTAATCAAAATTGCTATGATAAGAAGGAATAAAGAAAGAAAGAAAGAAAGAAAGAAAGAAAGAAAAGGAAGGAGCCAAATAACAAACAGAAAACAGTGGCCAGGATGTGAGGGAGGGGAAAAAATCCCACCCCATTTACTGTTTATGGGATTTTAAATGGGTCCAGACTTGTGCAGAACTCTCAAAAATTAAAATTAGGTCTACCATATGTCTCTGCTATAATACATCTTGGAATGAGTCCAAGTGAGGTAACCCAGACATAGAAAGAGAAACCTACATTTTCTTTCTTATTTGTGGATTTTAGATCCAAATCTTTAGATGTGAATATATAACCTGGAGTAAACTCAGGAACCAAGAAAGTGAAAAGAGACTATGTGGAGGGTGGAGGGGTAGAGAGATGGCTCAGCTGTTAAGAGCACAGACTGCTTTTTCAGAGTCCTGAGTTCAATTCCCAGCATCCACATGGTGGCTCACAACCATCTGTTATGGGATCTGATGCCCTCCTCTGGCGTGTCTGAAGAGAGAAATTGTATACTCATATACATAAAATAAATAAATAAATCTTTAAAAAAAAGGAAAGGGATTGTGGATGTGTACATTATGTGAGTAGTTTAAAGAAAGTTATATCACATGGAAAAATAAAGTTAAATTCTTAGGGTGATGTTTTCCAAGAGCTATAGGTTCTCTAACAAAATCCCCAAGTTCCAATTTGTTATAATATTTTTATGTGTAGGCAACCCATATACGACCTCTCTTATTTGGGTATTGTTGAGAGCAAAGGTAATGCTAATATCTGTGCTACTTCATATTTTTCCACATTTATTTCAAAAATAAATATGCACTCCTAAATTTTATCTGAAAATTAGCTTGCTTGTACTTAAAATTACTGAATTGTATAATCCTAATAAAAATGAGTAATGGTTTTCATAAAGGTTAAATAGTGAGGGTTATCTATAGAATATTTATGAATAAAGAGTAGTCTTGAAGACCTCATCCATGTGACTAAAGTGTAATCAGATATGGTTTAGGGCATGTTTTGAATTGGTGAAACATCGAACTACATACAAGTAAATTTTGGGCTCAGAGAATAATAGAAAGAAATCAATTTAAATAGTAAGTATTATGTAAACTTACTGCCCCAGAAGGAGAATTCAGTCACAACAGAAGTGAAACTATACAAAATGGGAGGTAATCACTTCCTATACCAGATACCCTGGCAGTAATAGAATAAATAAAAAGAAACACAGATCCAAAAGCTATATTGTAATTGTTCAAAATGGAAGAACAGCACATCTGGAAAACATAATTGTTGAATATGATGCTTTATATATAAATGAGATATTAATAAAATTATAATTAGAACATACAAGAGATTATCTTTACTAAATCCAGTTTTTATGGGAGCCTAAATAATAATGTTTTAAATGGTTCTTTTCTCATCTCCTCCTTGCTACACAGCACTCTCTCATAATGGGGAAATAATGAATTTCTGGGCATATATGGTAAAAAGCAAAGAGATAATTTATTTGCATCTTGAAAAATAAGAAAAATAAATGATATAGTGAACATAGAATAGTATGCAGTGATATATCTGTTGACACATTTAAAAAGGAATGCAACCACATACACAATTCTTACCCAGGTCTGGTTTGTATCTGACATCTCCTGGAGGTGGTACAGACTTAGAACTGTATAGAATAGGAGCTCAGGGGCACAGAAGGTCAGGCATAGAAGATCACTGAGTACAGTTGCCAGTGAGACAGGCAATGCTTTGGACATATCTTCTAATAAACCTATGTACTTGTCAGAAAACATATTTAAGTTAAATTTCAACTGTGTGACTTTAGATAACGAAGGAATTCCCTAGAATTTATGTGCAATATGTTCTTTTAAAGCTTTCAGTGTTTAATGTTGAGAGTATCATACATGAGTTCATGGCATTGTATCATTTCCACATCTATGTCTTGCATCAAAATCCATTTCTGGCCCTTTCTCCCTGTCTTCCTATTTTTTTCTAAGACTCCTTTGCCCCTCCCTTCTCTCTCTCTCTCTTTCTTTCTTTCTTTCTTTCTTTCTTTCTTTCTTTCTTTCTTTCTCTTTCCTTCCTTCCTTCCTTCCTTCCTTCCTTCCTTCCTTCCTTCCTTCCTTCTCTCTCTCTCTCTCTTTCTCTTTCCTTCCTTCCTTCCTTCCTTCCTTCCTTCCTTCCTTCTTTCCTTCCTTCCTTCCTTCCTTCCTTCCTTCCTTCCTTCCTTCCTTCTCTCTCTCTCTCTCTCTCTCTCTCTCTCTCTCTCTCTCTCTCTCTCTCTCTTTCTTTCTATCATCTATCTGTCTATCTGTCGAGAACAAAAAAAGGGGGCCTGGGGGCCCTGGGGGCCCTGGGGAAAAGTGGGGAGGAAAAGGGGCCTAATGTCCGTCCAGAGTTCTGTGCTCTGGGCAGGCGGACCCAGGCAGAGCTGCCAGCTGCTTTCCCACAGGGCCCCAGGTGAGCATGCCTGACCTACGCAGCAGGGGTGGAAAAGGGGCATCCCCTGACCGGGAACCCCAGAGATACCTTGCTAAAACCCTAGGGTTGTAGGAGAGAGGGATGAGGGAAGAAGTTCCCAATACTGACCAGAGTGCGCAGTGGTTCTTGAAGGAGCAGAGACTCTCTATGGTTTAAGATCATGACATCTACTGAAAAATAGAATCTTCTATATAAAACAGATATGTTACACCCTGCAATCTCAGCAGTTAATTACAAAATCTAAATAATGACCGTATCAGTTGGAGGTATAAGTAAAACACAATGCCTCACCACTAGATGAAGAGCTACAGATAGTGGCTACTACTGAGGGAAAATGCGATCGAATCATAATATATTTTAAGGTAGGAAAAAGGCCCACTTGCGTTCTAAAGAACTTCAAGATTAAATTTAGAGAAATTTAGAGACTTATTAAAATATATGTATAAAGCTCAGAATACCTAAGATACAATTCACAGACCACATGAAGTTCAATAATAAGCAGGACAGGGGGAGGGTATAGGGGACTTTCAGGATAGCATCTGAAATGTAAATGAAGAAAATATCTAATGAAGAAGAAGATGAAGAAGAAGAAGAAGAAGAAGAAGAAGAAGAAGAAGAAGAAGAAGAAGAAGAAGATCAAAGTGTGGGTGCTTCAATCCTTCTTAGAAGGGGGAACAAACTACTCACAGGAGGAAAGATGGAGATAATGTGTGGAGCAGAGACTGAAGTAAAGACCATCCAGAGATTGTCCCTCCTTGGGATCTATCCCATATACATTCACCAAACCCAGACAATATTGTGGATGCCAAGAAGTGCTAGCTGACAGAAGCCTGATATAGCTATCTCCTGAGAGACTCTGCTAGAGCCTGACAAATACAGAGGGCAGATGCTCTCAGCCAACCTTTGGACTGAGCACTGTGATCCCCAATGGAGGAGTTAGAGAAAGGACTGAAGGAGCTGAAGGGGTTTGCAACCCCATAGTATTATCAACAGTATCAGCCAACCAGACCCTCTCCTCAGTCTCCAGAGCTCCCAGGGACTAAACCACCAACCAAAGAGTACACATGGAGGGACCCATGACTCCAGCTGCATATGTAGCAGAGGATATCCTTGTTGGGCATCAATGGGAGGAGAGACCCTTGGTCCTGTAAAGGCTCAATGCCCCAGAATAGGGGTATGTGAGGGCACAGAGGTGGGAGTGCGTGAGAGGGTGGGGGAACACCCTCATAGAAGCAGAGGGGGATGAGATAGAGGGATTCTGGGGGACACGAGGGAAGGGTATAAAATTTGAAAGCTCAATAATGAAATATATTTAATAATAGATAGATAGATAGATAGATAGATAGATAGTAATTTACAAAAGAGTACATTTTCTTGTTAGAAGATATCAAACAACAACAGTTTCAGAGTCATATTTACCAAAATTATTACCATCAACTTTCCCACAATTTATTTCATGTTAGAGAAGTACAACCTAGTAAGGATCCTTAAAATAGGCATAGAATTGGAACACAGAACCACCTCAACTGAGTATACACAATGGAGTCTCACTCAACAATAGAGAAGAATGGCATTTGTTTTAGTTGCAGAAAACAGGACAAAAGTTTGTTATTCAATAAATAGCATTCAAAATATTACAGGAAGGATATAATAATAATAGAGGGATTTATGGAACATGAAACTTTGGAGAAGACCATTGAGTAACTTTGGAAAGGAAGGATAACAGAGGGTGTCAATATGGCTAAGTGCATTCTTTACCTGTATAAAATTGACACCAAGAATCCCATTATTTTATACCATTGACAAATGCTCAGACAGTATGACACAAATGTTACAGTTGACATAATTTTCAGACATCCACTTTTCTATTTCATTACTATCTCAAAAATATTTTTGATGAATGAAAAAACATTCAATGCTTTTTTATTAGTTTATTAAATACATACTTCCAAGTTAGAATAAATGATTATATTTTCATGTCATACATAAAGGCCACACCCTCTACCTATTAAAACCAAGCTGTATTTCTCATATGGTATTTCAAGAATTAAATTCAGGCCTACTTTGCATTATTGTTTTTACTGCCTGTTATCATTTAAATTTATCCAACCTTCTAGCACTCTAGAAGTAGAATCTGTTAAATTAACAAAAAATAGCATAAGCCATTAATTCAATGTGCTTTGTGTTTTTGTGGACTATAGAAGATGGTGCTAAGACTTAGACATATATGTGAAATGCTATAATATTCGAGTATTTTGTGTATGTGGGACTTCCTACCACACAATAAGGATGGAATTTACTCTAAGGGACTATGTATATGCAATCCTAGATTTCACATTCTGTATCTAGAACTCAGAGAACACAACTTTATATTGTTTTAAGCTCCTTATATTAATCTACCTAACAACTAAATCTTTATCATTAATAACTTCACTTATTCTTAATTTATTATTTGGTATGTAATAAAAATGCATCCATTTATCTCATTTCTAGTCATTATAAAACACACAGGTATGAAAATGTGATATATTGTTTCACAGAGCTATCCCACTGATGTTTTAAATCTCAGTGAAAATGACTGTTCATGATAGAGCCATAGCTTCTTAAGTTGGACATTACTTACCGCAAACAGAACTCTGTAAGTCAGGGTAAGGAAACAGCAATTTATGCACTCTCCATGAATCCAAATTTAAACTAGTATCCAAGTAATAATAACAACAATAATAATGATGATAATAATAACATTTTCAAGAAGAATCAAAGTTGAGCAGTGTTATGATTGTCAGAGGCTTGTCGCATCAAGAGTATCAAAACAGTTCTGTTTCAAAACACCCATGGAAGGAGTTACAGAGACAAAGTTTGGAGCTGAGACAAAGGATGGTCCATCTAGAGACTACCATATCCAGGGATCCATCCCATAATCAGCTGCCAAACGCTGACACCATTGCATATGCCAGCAAGATTTTTCTGAAAGGACCCTAATAGAGCTGTCTCTTTTGAAACTATGCCGGGGCCTAGCAAACACATATGTGGATGCTCACAGTCAGCTATTGGATGGATCACAGGGCCCCCAATGGAGGAGATAGAGATAGTATCCAAGGAGCTAAAGGGATCTGCAACCCTATAGGTGGAACAACAATATGAACTAACCAGTACCCACTGGAGTTCGTGTCTCTAGCTGCATATATATCAGAAGATGGCCTAGTTGGCCATCAGTGGAAAGAGAGGTCCATTGGTCGTGCAAACTTTATATGCCTCAGCACAGGGGAATGCCAGGGCCAAGAAGTGGGAGTGGGTGGGTAGGGGAGTGGGGGGGAGGGTATGGGGGACTTTTAGGATAGCATTGGAAATGTAAATGAGGAAAATACCTAATAAAAAATTTTAAAAATTGATATGTATATAAAGAAAATATCTAATAAAATAATAATAATTAAAAAAAAAACTGTTCTGTTTCAAAGAAGGCCCATATTTTCAAGTAGTGGCAAATAGTTCTGCAGGAGAGACAGAAACTTTGCAGACTATCTGAAAGAAAGAGATTAAATCTTCTTCAGAGCACAGTCATTGTAGATTTTTGAACATTAGTCTAAAGAACGGACCTGAAAGAGATTAATCCAGAGATTGTGTGTAAAATTAATTAGAGAGAGAAAAGAGTCAAAGTACGAGTGGCAGGCAAAGAATCTGGTGCTATTTTAGAAAACTGTTTAAGGAAGCCAAACCTCAGATCCTAGGGACTTAAATAAATGCTACTGACCTATAGGGTCAGCCAGGTATCCACATTTCACTTGAGATTCTCATTTCTCTATTGCAGTTTAATTTCTTTCTTTCATCTCAGGTGGATTTGAGCCATGACATCTATTTTACGTATCCTTTCACTGACAATGAAGGATCTCTGCCTCACCTTGGAAGACCTTGAGTAAACTCTGCCTGATAAACACTGTTAACATCTAAGGCATATGAACATATTGATAACTCTCTCTACTACAATTTTGTTGTGTGAGAATGTCAATCCCAAGGTTCTTAGCAGTGTTCTTTAATTTGGCTGAGTTGATTTAGCTGGCTAGAGTAACTTCTTCACCGTTGTCTGGCATGATTGATCTAGCTAAAAGACTAAGACAGATAATGTTTTCTGGATGCAAATATACGTTGAGTTGGGCCTTACTTGTCTGAAATTTCTCATTTAGAAAATGTACCTGCTTTATGTACAAATTCCAAAGATATTTCTGATGGCACAGTGGATTATTTATTGGGATGGTTGGGCTTGATAATTAAATTTAGATAGAAATTTATATGTGTCAATTGCAGTATTCTCAATATTATAGGGCATAGTTTTCTTTTGAAAAGCATGCTGAAAATTTACAATCTTTACTTTAGAAACAGTGGATTACTTAGATATTAATTTTTGAATTAAAATAATGCTTTCATTTATATGTAAAAAGAACACTTAAAAAGATAAAATGGCTTATTATTCTTACCAGTGTCACAAACTGAACGAGGACATCAACAATAGGATAAAAGGATGGGGTTAGTTCATGATACCTCAGACCTACAAATAGTGCTAGCAAAAACAAGGCTAAGATGCACAATAAGTAAAATGTAAACAAAAGATATTAATTTCTGAAATTTCTTAGAATCAAATTTAACTTGATACCTGTTGACTAAAAACTTTTATTGCAGCAAAATCAGAAAAATATTTATATTGTAAATATTATTGCATTGTGAACTATACATTCCTATTGGCTGAGAAGGTGAGACGTTTCACTAAGCTGCATCCCCTCTGATAGACACAGTTCCAGCACCAGCTATGCAGCTTAAGACAAGGCAGCTAAGACCCAAGAGGATCAAATGCACCAGAAAAAAGAAAGCCGTCACATTGGATATAGAATATGAGAAAAATCAAGTTTTCAGATGTACATATAGAGAATGATTTTTTGAGGAGCTGGCAAATCAAAGCAGACAATTACCGATGCCTTGGAAGCTTAAACACAAATCCATTTCACAGGAGTCAGTGTGGCTTTTGAAAGGAAGTATCCAGTTGTGTACAAGCACAGAACCCAGGAAGAGGGGATTTCATTCTCTTCAGAGGGAGGTTGTAACCCAGACAAAGGAAGGAGCTAAGCTCAGAAGTGTATTGTTGAATTCCAACTTTGTCATTAAGACTGTAGATACAGAACAGATATGATACGAAGCAAAGGCAGAGATAAGCATCACTCCGGACCCCTGCCTCTTGCTGCTGAGTTAAACAAATAGTGGCACATCATTATGAGATGGAGAATCACGCCTATGATGGATATTTGCAGGATGACTCGAAGCAAGATTTTGCTCTCAATATGAAAGAATAAGACAAAAGTTATTAAGTGCATGTCTGTTATGTTTATGGAACTTGTTGTCAATGTTGAGGCTAAAAATAAACCACTTGATAACTAAAGCTGAAGGATAGGACCAATTGTAATTGTAGCTTTTGGTATAAAATATTTGAGGATACCACTTGTATCTAGATATTTCATATAAAGTATTATAACAACTCCATCACCCTCATCCATTTTTTAAAATGAATTAATTCAGGAATCTGAGGAATGCTGACAATGTAGGAGAGCACAGGAGAGGGCCCAACGTAAGTTTAGTGCTTTGAGTTTCACTTAACTTGATGCATATACTGAGAGAAAGAATCTGAAAAATGAATGGGGATGAATTGGCTCATTATTTTGACAATAAGAATATATGCAGTACAAATTTATCAAATGAAAATTAAAGTAGCTCTTTCCTTCTTTACTGTTGTTTTATGAGACATGGACAGTCCTATGAAGATAGAATCAGCTCATTCAATCATTTCAGGATGGAGGAAAAATATCTTAAAAACATTGAATCCTGAGCTACAATTACAGCAAAAGCAAGAAGTGTGCTAGAGAAAATTGGTATTGAAAATATTTATTAGAAGGCAGGATAATAAAATATTATATAGAAGAAAATAGTTTGGTTGGTTGGAGCAGACAAGGCTTGTGATTATATATTTCAATGTTGAATCTGTGTAAAATTCAACCAAAAATTCTGTAAATTCAAAGTCTTAGAACTATCTCAGAGTGTTTGGTAAACCAAGGCAAAGTTAATGATCTTAGCCTTCACTATAGTATTGCGTATATATGGCAATGTACATACCTTTCTAATTTGTACATCAATCATTTTACTACTATGCTAGATATTTTTCTGGTACATATTGCCAGAATAAACTTGCCCATTCTTCTTGAGGCAACCTCTGATCTCATATCTATGTCCATAAATTTATTTTTTCTATTGTTGATCTTCATATAGCTAGGATAACATTTGCAATAAAAAAAAAGAAACATGCTATTTTCATACCGCATTCATGCTGCTCCTTCCCACAACTTAGTGATAGTCTAGTGTGAGTGTCTATTATTTAAACATCCATTTCCCTAAATAGCCAAATTTGGGATACTGCCAATTATTTTGTTGCTATTGTTTAGGATAATATGAACTTCCCTAACTAAAGTCTTGGGTGGTCTTTGAATAATTATTTTGTGGCAAAATATTTTACTTTCTTTACACACAAACACACAGTGAAGTAAAGTATTACTATTATCATTATTATTATTATTATTATTATTATTATTATTATTATTATTATTATTACTACTACTACAAAGAATCCCTTCATATATTTATGGACACCCCAAAGTATAATTGTTGAGTGGCTTGTTTTACTAACCTTCAGTTGTTGCTGCTAGTGATTTTTTAAAATATTTTTTATTACGTATTTTCCTCAATTACATTTGCAATGCTATCCCAAAAGTCCCCCATACCCTCCCTCCCCCCGACTCCCCTACCCACCCATTCCCACTTTTTGGCCCTGGCGTTCCCCTGTACTGGGGCATATAAAGTTTGCAAGTCCAATGGGCCTCTCTTTCCAGTGATGGCCGACTAGGCCATCTTTTGATACATATGCAGCTAGAGTCAAGAGCTCCGGGGTACTGGTTAGTTCAAAATGTTGTTGCACCTACAGGGTTGCAGATCTCTTTAGCTCCTTGGATACTTTCTCTAGCTCCTCCATTGGTGGCCCTGTGATCCATCCAATAGCTGACTGTGAGCATCCACTTCTGTGTTTGCTAGGCCCTGGCCTAGTCTCACAAGAGACAGCTATATCAGGGTCCTTTCAGCAAACCCTTGCTAGTGTATGCAATGGTGTCATCATTTGGAGGCTAATTATGGGATGGATCCCTGGATATGGCAGTCTCTAGATGGTCCATCCTTTTGTCGCAGCTCCAAACTTTGTCTCTGTAACTCCTTCCATGGTTAATTGTTTCCAATTTTCTTGTATTGTTTTGTTGGTTGATTGATTAGTTGATTTGTTTGTTTGTTTGTATGTCAGGAAATTCATCAATACATGAAAGAAGATGTTTAGTGACCTTTACCTTGTTGAACTTTAATTACTCATTTCTGAAACTTCAGCCAAAAGCAAGTGTTCTCTTTTCTACAGAAATCACAGGTTTTATGGGCATTTGTATTTGGTTAATCTAGAATAAATCCTATCTTTCCAAACATAATTATCTTTCTGCATCCCTTTGTTTTTGACCTGTGTCCAAGTTAAGCAAGAGAAAACTAAAGCTATAAGCTTTAGATTTTGCTGTAGTTATTAAGCTGCAATCTCTGTGCTCAAAATGTTTCCATACAGTCTTGTGATACTGAATTATAGCCGGATTCAGAAAGCTAATTTTCTTTGAAATAGGTGCTTTCATTTTGGCTTTCTTCACAAGCTGCACCAGACATCTGAGTCTCGTGTGCAAAGAAGACGCATGACTCTGTTCTCTCTGATTCCGTTCTTTCTAAAGGTGATGCTCTAAGTGTCACAACTGGGCTCTTATAAAAAGAAGTCGTTTCTGATTTTTTTTTCAGCTCTCTAGGTCATCCTAATGGCATTTTAATCTCCTAGATCATAAATCTTAGATCTGTAGTTGTTTTCTTATAAGTTCCTTGGTTGCCAAAATGAGCTAAACAATGCTTGCTTCTCAGAGATCTGGATAGTAGTTATAAAGCGGTCTTTCCACAAGGTTTTCCATGAGATTTCCCGAGCTTTTCCTCCATTTTCCTAACCTGGTAGCCTATAGTTACTTCCAGAGTCTTGATTGCTATATTTCATTAATAGGGTTATTTGCTTCCTTTGATCCCATTCTTTTGAACTAGTATCTAAGTTGCATGTTTAAACACATAACTTATATTTTCCTCAATTTGATCAATGTGGTCTTAAAAGTATGCCATTCTTTGTTCTAATGAAACACAGCACACTCCCACTAATGGTTGATACCGAGTAATGCTGGAAGCAAATGCTAGAAATTCTTATCTCCCAAGCCATCTAGAAGCCTGAATCCCCTGTATGTAGTGAGATTCAATTTATTTTGCAGTGAATGCTGTCCATTTTAGGATAAAAGACTGAAAATCAACTCAAGTAATAGACTATAGAGTCTTTACTCAAGTGCCTCTCATATTATGATCTCATGCTGTGCCCTTATGGTGCGCCCTTTGTTTAACACCGAATTAGGAGAAGAACCACATGTCCAGAGGAGATTTCTTTAGGATATTTAGAGATCATCGATTTAAAGAGAAAAAATGATAACCCTGAAACAGTGGTTAGGCAATGATGTAATTATCCCAACCCTGCAAACCAGATGCTGTTAAAATCATTTCCTTGTTTCCTGTTAGTACTCAGGCTTCCTCTCAGTCTACAGGACACCTTCAGTTCCAGTTTCTAAAATGCCACATTCAGTAAACTGTGGTTTCTTATCGTGAAGTACTTAAGTAAATTGTAAAATTTATAAATAAATTAACCCCTAGCATTTACCAAATCAGCATTTCCAGCAAATGTTTTGCCGGGTGCTTCTGTATGTAACATGGAGAAGACAGTGAACCAAAGGAGGTAAACCATGTAACCTCATGTATGGCATAACCACAGATGAGGAAAATGATTCAAAATTATGCCAATTACTGTACATGTGATAGTCCAGTAAGATTGAAAATCACTGAGCCAACTAATCTGATGACTATCTAATTTTGATGTCTCCATCCAAGGAAGTAGGTTTAACTATCTATTTGGATAGTTTAGCAAAATAATGTTGAAATCTACTAGAGAAATTATGCTGGCAAAATGCATTTTTACTGCTCCAAATATCATTATAGGATGTTGATTGATTGGTATATTTAGCAAGTTGAAAACCTTTATAAAATTTTGTTTTCAAAACTAAAATCAAATAATGTCCTCATTCCTTCTACAGTATCATTTCAATCTTATTACAAGTCACCGCTGATGGATCAGACCTACCAGCAGATATGCCGCTCAAAAACACAAAAAAGATTAAAATTCAACATTTTACTTCACTACCAAATACCATACTTTATAAAGATGATATAGAAAGAAAAGAAACACAGTGATACTACCACAGAAGTGACTCCTGAAATATATAGAAAATAAATGCATAAAACTATAATAAATTTAATTTTAAAAATGGAATACACTAGAATCTTATAGGCATGACACTGTAGACCAAATGGTAATGAATTTTATATACATTTTAATAAATAAATAACCAAAAATAAAAAAAATAAATAATTTTAAATTAAAGTTTACATGCATACATTCCATTTTGCATGTCATCTATGATTATTATGACAGCCAATGACTTAAAACTTCAAGTATTATTTAGAGTGTACCATCTTCTTGTCTAAGCTTCTTGCCAGGCATACAGTCAGTATACTCACCAGGACTTGGCTGTGACCCACTGACCGAACGTTCGGAACACGAGGTGGCAGCAGTCCAGCTGTTTGTTTGCCTTTGGTTGAGCAATCTGTTCATGCAGTGATTTCCACATGGCATACATGCTGGAAGGTCAAGCTCTTCTTGGTCCAGGGATTTAGAATCTAAATTACATATTAAAAAACTCAAACCTGGAGTCTTTGGAGGAATGTGGGACATAAAACTTATTTGGACAAAATTATCCCCAAATAATCAACTCCTATTCTAGCACAAACAAACAAATCAACAAATAAACAAACATGAGAAAAATATATTAACTACCTTGGGAATATATATAAAACATAAATGCTCATCTAGAAGGGTCAATGCTATGAGAATGTAATAAAATATGGGTTTTTAGAAATACATTTTTCTTCAAATTATTTTGATATATGTAAGTGATTTGACTGTTAGGAATGATTATTAATCATAATGTTATTAAGAAGGGTTTTGTAGGTGTCCATATGTGTGTGTGTTTAAATGTGTATTATAAATGATGAATTTAGTTTGCATAGGAATTTAGTAGGCTTGATATATAGGAAGGCAGCAACTGTGCATGAGTTTAGATGGAGCACATCCATAGTATCGGAAGCATCTGACAGTTGCTCAGGGTCTCTGTATTGCCAGCGGTAGCTGGGATTTGCCAAGGAGCCAGATGCTCTCATGGCTTTTCATCATAGAGTAATTTCTCTCCAAAGAACAAAAGCCTACAAATGCAAGGATAACATTATTTTTCCTATGCATGCTAAACATTTTTATTCTCTTTTTATTATGATAACATGAGCAGAAGTGCTAAAACAAGTTCTTTTCAGATATTAAACCTATAAGTGCTAAATAATTCATGTTTTATATTCCACTCAAACATTAGCACTAACTAAAGGAGTTAAAAAAAATGATCCTTGAGACCAACGTATTCTCTGTCTACAGTCTTGACAAACTCTAACGGTAATATAGAAGGAAATATATATATATATATATTTCCATAATGTATTAGGAAAATTCTGTCTCCACACTGAACAACAGCAGGGGTTAAGGTGAAATATTTTGGAGAATTGCGATGGAATCTGAGCTAAACACTTCTCAGCCACAGTTCCCAGAATGAAAGCCTTGAGATTGAAAACTGGAGCTTTAGTATTCCCTAGATACAGAAATGATTTAAATTTGCTGTGGCTGTGTCACTGAGGCTTGAAAAGACTGAGGCAGGTGGGATGTCACTGAAGGGTTTGTCATTGCTGAAGGATTTTTGTACCTGTTGCCTGTTGACCAGCTCCATTCCTGTAGCAATTCACATAGTATCAGGCTTTCCAAAACCATGCAGTGTGTCATTTTACTCACTTCTTCCTCTGGACCCTCTGCCTCTCCCAGCCCCCTTCATCTCTCCTCTCTCTCTCTCTCTCTCTCTCTCTCTCTCTCTCTCTCTCTCTCTCTCTCTCTCTCCCCTCTCTCTCTCTCTCTCTCTCCCTCCCTCCCTCCTTCCCTTCCCCCCCTCTGTCTCTCTGTCTCTGTGTCTCTCTCTTTGTCCCCCTCTTCCTCCCTCCCTCCATCCTTCTCTTCCTCTCTCTTTGTATTTTCTCCTCTCCATTACAATTTATATATATATATATATATTTACACATGCCCATGTACCATTTCTCACTTTCCTCTTGGACCTGTATTAATCTGTTTTAGGCAGTCATAAAAATATATTCACACATTGCTTTCATATTTAAGAAGTTTAATGAACTTGTAATTAAGTTCAAAATGCCTTTCCACCAAAGTCATCATCATCACCATAGTCTTTATCAATCATCTTCATGACATCAGATTTAGAAACACACATGTAAAATTGACAATAATGTTAGTAGAAAATCGAAATTAGACAGAAAAGAGGAGAAATCATATGCTTAAAGAATGTTGCAAATTTACATTTTCTGCTAACATGTCAAAATGACTCCTCAGTATAAATTTCATAGTTACAGAGAAAATAGTACAGAATCCATGTCAGAAGAATGGTCAGTAGGCACAAATTCTTAATATGATAATGCCAACTTTTCTTGCTTTTTAATAACAATTTTTGGATTGTAATCTGATAGTGAATCTGCTTTAATTCTAAGTTAGCTGACATACAAGGAAAACACAGTTAACATTTGAGTATGTGAGTTTTTTTGTAATAAATTGGGTAATATGAGATATTTTAAAGTGACATAGAGGTATAAGACAAAAAAATACATTGAAAGCTAAAAGAGTCTGCCACCTGGAAAATAAATAAAACACAGTATGTAAATACTAATAATATCTTAGCCAACCCAGCTTCTATTTGATTATGTTCATGAACTTTATGTGAAACTGATTTAATAACATCTGAATCCAGTCAATTCTTATATTTTTATATTCTCTCAATATAAAATATTTATTTTTTATTTATTAAAGCATCCCATAATTTTTGAGAAATGAAAAGAATCCAATGAGAAGTAATAAAAAACCAAGGATTATTTATTGTAATTTGGGGAGCTGTTGTTTAATTTTGATAAGCATACATCAATATTCTGGTACCCGGCTTAGCAGATATTTTTTCAAGAATGCTATTTTTTTCTCTTTTTATTTACTGTATTTTAGTGTGTGTGTGTGTGTGTGTGTGTGTGTGTGTGTGTGTGTGTGTGTGTGTGTGTGTGTACTGCACGGACTGTGTATAAACATGTGAAGACCAGAGGTAAATTTGAAGGATTTGATTTTTCTCCTTCTACTATGTGGGTCCAGGAATTGAGATAATACCATCAGGCTTGGCTGGACATGACTTTTTATACTGAGACATCAGGTCAGAATGAATAAGAATTTAGATATGAAAAATTTAACTGAGAGAAATCTCTTTATGACAAAAGTGGGGAGAACGAAGATCAAGGGAATAAGAACGGGTGCTGAGATTAAGGGATGGGGCACCAATAATGAGCAACAAGCAATTACATGCTAAAACACTCCAATTCTAAGAAGGGGCAAAATGTCCACACTTTGATCTTTGTGTAGTCTTGATATGAGGGTTTGTTCCGGATCATATTGTAACTTGTTATACTATGTTTGGTGATATAACTCGGAGGCCTGGTCTTTACTGAAGGGAAACAAAGGAGCAGTGGATTTGTAGGAAGGAGGGAGGTTGGATAGAACAAGGAAGAACGGAGCGAGGGGAAAGAAAGCATGGTAGAGATGCAATGTGTGAGAGAAAAAATAGACAAACAAAACCCAGAGTCAACTTGGAGTCTCTTTTGTTTGTTAAGCTTCCAGAGGAGAACCAAGAGTAGCCAGAAACTATCTCTGAAGAGTTCCTAAGCAAACATCTAAGTAGAATCTTCTAGACTCATTACTCATCTGAGAGGAGGCCAAGTATAGTTTTAAACCATTGTAGCAATGGCATTGTATTTTGTGCAGTAGCAGGTGCCAGCCTACAACCACTAGCAAATTACATTAGCTAGGGAGCAATGTTGTCAGCAGCTATAGACAAGTAAATTTTTTGTTGTTTCTTATTTCAAAGTCCTAATTAGTATGCTGTAGCTTCACATAGAACTACAGACACATGGTTTGGAAAGACTTACTACCATTATATAGATGCCAACATATCAGTGGCAGTTGATGAATTTTACTTACGATGTTGTGTTTCACTTTTGTGAAAGTGAGCTGATTTACTCACAAAACAGTTCTGCACAGAAGGCTTTCGTGCCAATTAAATACTATTTTTTTTTTACAGCTGTACTTGTGTACCTTGCCTGGATGCAGAGTTAATTATTTCTGTAGAAAAACATGCTTTTTATAAATCTTATTTATTTATTTATTTATTTATTTATTCATTTATTGACTTTTTAAAAATATGTTTTATGCAACCCAAGACTATAATATTTTTATTAATCATTTTATTGTTTACATTTCAAATGATATTCCCCTTCCCGGTTACCCCTCCACCAACCCTGAGTCTCATACCCCTTCTCCCCCTCCCTTTTGCCTCTATAAGGCTGCTCCTCCACCCATCCATGTACTCCCATGTCACCAGTCTATCATCCCCCTACACTGAGGCATCAAGCCCTCCTCCCCTTGCATTGCTGTCAGATAAGGCCATGCTCTGCTATATATGTATCTGAAGTCCTGGCTCCCTCCACGTATATACTTTTGTTAGTGGTTTAGTCTCGGGGAGCTCTGGGTAGTCTAATTAGTTGGTATTGTTCTTCTTATGGGGTTGCAATCCCCTTCACCTCCGTCATTCCTTCCCCTAGGTTTTCCACTGGGGTCCCCATGCTCAGTCTGATGATTGACTGTATCTGAATCTGTATTGATCAGGTTCTGGTAGAACCTCTCAGGGAACAGCCATACCAGACTTCCATCAGCAAGAACTTCTTGGCATCAGCAATAGTGGTGGGGTTTAGAGTCCGCAGATGGGATGGATCTCTAAGCGGGGCAGTCTCTGGATGGCCTACCCTTCAGTCTCTGTTCCATTTTTTTGTCCCTATCTTTCAATCCAAGACTTTATACATGCATATTAGTAATTAACTAGACTTCACAACCCTTTAATCCTTACTTGTAATATGCAAAATATCTTTAGTTTGTGCAAGTATAATGAGCAAAAATGTCCAGGTCATCCTTTGGATAGATAATATATTCAAAACTTTCATATTTTTCTTCTTAATACAAAATGATTTTATTATTTAATTGTAATAGTTGTGAGTGTGTTATTAATTTTTCTTGGATTTGTGCATGAAGTTTTCAAACAAATATAGATCCTCATACAGTTTTAAATGCTATGACATCAAATGTCTCCAGACAATTTCCAGTTTCTTTTCTGAAACTTATGTCCATTCCATAATTTATAATGAAACAAAAAATTCCTGTTGCAAATGATGAACTTTAAATAATCATTTTTCCTGTATCTTCCATATTTTTGTTTGTATTTCAAATCACATTCAAAAAGCCCAAATTTTCAAGCCAGAGCAGCTGTTCAACAGATCTTCAGGCTAGCCAACAGGGTAGCTTGCTCTCAATAGATTTGTGTAACAAATAACTACAGAGTTGTTTCTGCATAAATATAAATTCATGGCCAACTACAATGTTTACATGTGTAAACTAATATTGACAATAATGTCTCTGAATGTATATTTCCGGTATAGGTGAGGAAACCATCTAAAGGGAATATAGAGAATTAACCATGAACGTACTGAAGATTGTGGAATATTTTTTCATCTAAGTAGATTAAGATTTGGCTTGAGTTAATCATCATTAATTATAATTTTCCTCAGTATGTTCTTTTCTGATTCCTCTGAGACAAATATAA
Organism: Mus musculus; assembly: GCF_000001635.26. Taxonomy (NCBI): domain Eukaryota; kingdom Metazoa; phylum Chordata; class Mammalia; order Rodentia; family Muridae; genus Mus; species Mus musculus. Next base: position 60,186,102 of record NC_000083.6, read on the forward strand.
TTTCTCTCTTCAAACCTTTGAGTCTGAATGGCACCACACACTTCCCATAATCATTTCAATATAAAACAACAAACTTAATTTGAAGATAAGAATGTTAAAGTAAGCATATGCTAAGCAACATTGTTCACTTTTGTACCTATGAAGGATTTTATTTGAATTGATAAATTATTATTAATAGTACTTGAAATTGTATATTTAAACTATATTTTATCTGAAAAAATAAAATCAGGTTTTTAAAAAAATCTAAACATAGGAAAAACAAATCCCAAATTTATCTCTTGGACAAACAAATAGTAATGATGTAGATGTCATTGTCGTATTTACCCGACTGCTTTTCATCGGTAAGGGCTTGAAACCCAAAGGTAGCAAATATAACTGTAGCCTTTGTGAGCGACTCAAGAAAAAGAAGTAATAATTCATTCAGTCCAAAATCTCAAAGGCATATATTTTTATGATTTCAGCTATGTAATAATATGTTACCACTCTGATATTTATGGTGCCTATGTGGAAAACATTTTAAGGTTCAAGACCATGAATTAGTGGCTATGAAATACTAAAACACCAAACCTCAGCTAGAGTGATTCAGTCTTAGAGCAGTCAAATTTCAACACACAATGCCTTCTGATAGAGAGTCTACATCTAAATACACCACTCAACTAAGTCTGAAGAGGAGAGCAATGGGGAAGTAATACTGGAAAAATTGATTTTTTTTTCTCTAAATGCTCAAGACTACAGTTTTCTCTGCCAAATTTTCTAAACTTTGCTTGCGTAAGCTTCACCGAGTACCCTCTTAGGAATCTAACATTTTGATGGCAATGTTCAACAATTTACAATTTTGTCAACTATATAAATTTAAACATATTTTATTTTGGAAATTTTAATGTAATTACATTATTACCTTTTCTTCCCTCTCCCCCAATCAAGATATATTTAAATTAGAAAAATAGTCCCTGGGAAAGACCTTTTTTGGTTTTTGTTTGTTTGTTTTTCCAGGACTCATCATTGGCCAGTTAGTCATATACAATTTTAAGAAGGATATTTGAATGAAAAATGAGGATTCTTCATGATAATACATATCATTTCATGTAAGATGTGAAGACAAAGCATTCTAAGACATGAATGTGGTAGAAATATCAACAAGTTTACCAGTGTCTTAGCATTTGTTTTGTTTGTTCTACCTTCCTCTAAACATAACCTCCCCTCTATTTTGCCAAAGACAACTTTCTCACTGTTATGTGACATTATTTCAGTGGAAGCATTAACAAATATCTATGCATCCTACATAGGGAACCAATGACATACCAAAGTAATGATACCACTAAAGTGCATCAGTATGAACCAATATGTTTATTGGGGTTCTATATAAGAATATGGGTGAGGACTTACGGGAGTAGAAATGAATCAACAATTACTCAAAATGCCATGGATGGCAGCTCATGAAAACTGGGAATCTGCAGTGTACTCATAACTTGCAGACAGCTAAACAAGTTGGGGAATTTCTTCCAGGCAGCTCAAGTTGTCGGAGTTTCTTCCAAGAAGCTTTGCTGGTCTTTGCTTCTCCCAGGCATTTCAGCCAGTGCGCTTGTTCCAGACAGCTTGGCTATTCTAAGAGTATCCCTCAGCAGTCCTTACTGCTCACATTTGCTTGTGGATGGAGGGGTCTAATGAATCTGGTGAGTTGCAGGGAGTTCATAAAGCTATTGAGCTGTTTACAGTCTGAGAAACTGAGTTTCCCTGCAGGATGGAATGTTCCGCAAACCTCCCCATAAGGAGTCACCTGCATTGCGAGCTATTTTCACCTGTTTCAGCATAATGAGCTTCCCTCCAGGATGGAATAGCTTATCTCTAGGGAACTTCTGTAGCCACAAAATTCTCTTTCTGTGTTGCTGTGCTTCCAGCATGGCTTAGTCATTGAAACCTGGCTATGCGGTGATGGAAGAAAGGACAGACACACAGATACTCATAAAAAAGAATCGAAGTCCATTTAGTTTGATGTTGGCTACTACTGGCTTGCTGTACATTGCTTTCACTATATTTAGGTATGGGCCTTGAATTCCTGATCTTTCCAAGACTTTTACCACGAAGGGGTATTGAATTTTGTCCAATGTTATCTCATTAGCATCTAATGAGATATAGCTGTCTCCTGAGAGGCTCTGCCAGAGCCTGACAAATACAGATGGGGGTGTGAACAGCCAACCATTGGTCTGTGCACTGGGTTGCCAATGGAGGAGTTAAAAAAAGGTCTGAAGGAGCTGAAGGGGTTTACAACTCCATAGGAACAACAATATCAACCAATCAGAACCCCTAGGGCTCCCAGGGACTAAACCACCAACCAAAGGGTACACATGGAACAACCCATGGCTCCATCTGCATATATAGCAGAGGATGGCCTTGTTGGGCATCAATGGAAGGAGAGGCTCTTGGTCCTGTGTAGGCTCAATGTCCCAGTGTAGGGGAATGCCAGGGCAGGGAGGCAGGGGTGTATGGGTGGAAATGTATGGAGCACCCTCATAGAAGCAGGGGGAGGGTGGTGGGATAGTGGGTTTCTGGGGGGGGGGGCATGAGAAAGGGGATAACATTTGAAAGGTAAATAAAGAAAATAGTCATTTTTTTTTAAAAGGACATCTTTGACTACTGAACAGAGGGGAAACTACTGTAAAAAACAAAAATGTTGAATTCAAGTGGGCTTGTTTTGTGTGCTCATAATGGAGTTGCACCAACTGAGCGACAACCAGGGACCTTGTTGTTTTTATAATGTGTAGACGAGAGGAAGATGTTAGATACTGTTAGTAAGCAGTCTCTATAGACTGTGCTTTTAAACATCCTACAGGAGGAAGCTAAAGCCAATACCTCCACATACTGGTCAATTGCTCATAAACACTCATGCTTGCACACACTGTCCACATTCATACTTGGCTCCCCAGAAGTCTTTGACTTCCTTCTGATCCTTAATGGAAGATACACATTCACCAGTATTTCATCTTCTCAGACTGGATCTTCATTATGCAAGATAAACTTTGTATTACCAGTGCATGATAGAGTATGCAGTGGAAACACCTGCTCAATTTTGTAAATAAATAAATAAATAAATAAATAAATAAATAAATAAATAAATAAATAAAAGGAATTAAACCCCTTCTTTTGAGTGCGTATTGAATTGTTATGTTTGTGCTTGTATCTTAAACTATTTTAACTTTGAACTCATTTTGCAGAGATAAATCACATTTGTAGATGGTGTTACCTACTTCAAATGCATTGCAAGTTAGTACAATCTACTAACTTTAGCTGATGACTTTAAAACAATAAATTGATGTAAAGTAGGTAGCACAGGGAGGACTTGAATGATTTTGAAGAAATAATATTCACCTAATATATAACAAGCTGTTAAGCAGCTTAGGAAGGCTTGCTTCCCTAACTGCAGCACATAAACTATAACGTCATGGGCAACTGCAGTGATCATGCAGTAGTGTTATGGGAGCCAAAGCAGAATGCTAAGCCTGTAGCAAATTGTTGGTGTGTGCTTAGGTCAGTGAAGTCAGCACACAGGAAGCTCCATTATCTTTTGTGATAATAAACTCATGCAGATAGATCCAAGGAACCGAACCACAGGGAAAGAATAAGAAAGGTGAAATGAGGCTGAGGAAGGAGCAAAAGGATTTACTTGGTTGCCTAGGACCAAGCTTGAGGCACAGTGGAAATGAAACTCAAATTTCAAACATAGAATGTTCTGCTATCAGATCTTACTTAAAATACACCTTCCATTTCCCATCTTCCATTGTATCTTGCTTCCATTTTTAATTTTCAATTCTCAGGATTACACATATTCTTTAGACTCTTTTGTCTTCCTATTTCAAGATCAGAGCATGTGTGTATGATAGAGGAAATAAAAAAGAATATGTAACCAGACGTTTTTAAAAATAATTGTTTTAAAATTAGGAATAATTTCATCAATATGTTACTCTTCTGAGCTTATTTTCACTGATTTTTAAAGAATTTACTGATATATTGAAATATACCTTTCTATACATTACAAAAAAAAATTAAGTCCTAAAAATTACGTCATGATTTGACATTTATGGTTTTCAATAATATAGCCTTTCCTTTGCTGAAAAGCCAGTATCTTTAGGCAAAAGATATATAAGTCCTTCTTTCCATTGATGTGACCACTCATAGACAAATGAGCAGATTCCACACTCATGACTTTATAGTATGCTGTCACCTTCAGGAGTCACAGAAATGCTCAATAATTGCTGGACCCTGGAGCAAAAGAGGATTATGAAAATATATTCCAAAGATCTTCTCAACACTCAAGATTCAGAATGCAAATTGAATAAACAAAAAAATACCCATTAGATATTTATCTTAAATTTTAAATATCCCAAACAAAATCAACCAATTGATGTCACTTCTACAAAGTTAGTCACTGAAAATCCACACTCTTTTTTATGTTTTAGTACATGTACCTAACATGAAATCTCTGATACTTAGAGGCATCACGTTGTTACTCTAGGTGGAAGAGTTTTATTTTAATACAGGTGGGAAAATAATTATGATCAATGTAAATTTCCAAGCACAGAATTTGCAATCTGCTGGTGCTGGCAATATGCTCATGCATATGGGGTTCCTTGTGCCAAATATTGTCTCTATTAGCCCCTGAACAGCTGCACAGCTGAACATCAGCTGTATATGCTGTACTGGAATGTAAATAGAAAGTAAGAATATAACTCAGTGCAAAACTGTGATGAAACGTGAAGTGCATGAAAATTTGAAAAATGATAGACAAATTAAAGTCTCAACTGTTATTAATTGTTCAATATTCTTCACTCGATGAATTTCTTTGTGTGAATTTCATAGTATTTTAATGTACCTTATTTGATATTTATTAGTTTAGTTGTTTATTTTTGTGCAGTTTGTATATGCAAGCACACGTGTCTCAGAAAGTCAGTGGACAACTTGCTGGAGATCAGTTACCTTCTTCTACCACATGGCTCCTAGGAATAGAATGTAGGTCATCACACTGGGTAACAAGTACCTTTTATCTGTGCCATGTCACCAAACACTCATCGGTATTTGGGAAATAAATTGTAGAATAAGGTTAGAAAAGGTAATAACAAATAATATATACTATATAAAATAAGAAGTGAGTGTAATACAGACAAGTAACAATGGCAAGAGCCTTCTGAACACATGAACCAACAAGTTGCCTAATAGAATTACAAGTCTTTTGAATATTACTTACATCCTCTCACAACATCTAACAAACAACTTCACTCTCTTTAACTTGGTAGTATTGTAATTGTAATTGAAATGGAATGGGAATTAAATTTCAATTGGTATTAAAATCATAGTTAGTAGAAGAGAGAATATTACACTAAGGAACAAGAATATAGAAACGATTACACAATTACTTTAAGTCATGTGTCAGTGCATATACTTTCAAATTTTAGGCGATTATTACATTGACTCTTGTCTTATTAATAGATTGATATCAATTAAAAATTTCTTTCTTTCTGTGTTACTAAAATCTATTTCTTTCTACTAAACACTTCTAAGAATTTTCCTGCATTTCTTTTTGCCAGTATAATATTTATTGAAAAACAAGATTGGCCTAAATCTTCTCTTTTTAACATCTTTCCAAATGGTTTTATTCCAGTAATATGGTATATATTTAACATTCTTGTTTCAGTTTTCAATGTACTCTATAATTTAGACATATTTATATATGGAGAAGGCATATAATTTTATATGTTTTTAGTTTAATTATCATGTTTATTAATCAAAACTAGGTCCCTAAGGTCAATTTCTTGGAAAAGACATGATATAACCTATCTTCCTTTTAAAGACATTCTTTTGTGGTGTTTATCAAAGCAACAGCAATCAAACTCCACATACTTTAATCTTATGCTCAAAAACAAGATTGCAAATTTAAAAATAATATTAACATATTGTTACAGAAAATGTGATAGGAAACATTAATATTAGGTGAAGAGGAAAAATAGAATATAAGTAAAAGAACACACGAGTCCTAAAAGAAATCATAAATCTAATTTTCTTTTCTAGTTTCAAATCCACATGGTTTTGTTTTGCTTTTTTTTTTGTTTGTTTGTTTGTGTTCTCTCTCTCTCTCTCTCTCTCTCTCTCTCTCTCTCTCTCTCTCTCTCTGTGTGTGTGTGTGTGTTTGTGTGTGTGTGTGTGTGTGTGTGTGTGTGTGTGTGTGTGAATTTAACTTTTTGGGTACTGAAATAGGAAAATGTTTTCTTTTTTCTTTTTTCATTACAAGACAATCCAATATATGCTAACTTTCTAAGACAGGAATTGGGAAGTTGTGGTTTGTTTGTAATTCTACTGACCATTAGTACAACAGGAATTATATATGATTAATCACTAAAGGCATTTGTCCCAGTGACCCACTTAGTAAATGTTAATCATTTTAAAGTTTATTTTGGAGGTAGATTCTATACATTCATTTCATTCTTCCTAAAATGATGTTATATTATTCTACTTCATTGATATTTAATGTGTAGACTATATAGGAAATGTATTGGTATATGTAACATAAGGCATAGTTTAGGATTAAGCCTTTAAAACAACTTAATCTAGAAATAAGACACATTTGTTTCCCATGGAGTGTATTCAAAAATGTCAGAAGATGATGTATAGCTAAAAATAAATTCCTATTTGAAGTTTTATTAGAACAATTGAAGAGCTGTGTAAGAAAATGTCAAATTATGCTTTGATTCTTAAAGCTATTTTACACTCACAAATGAAAGAGATCAAAATTGTAGAAAAATATTCAGCAAAGGATTTATATGACCATTAGCATTGAAAATACTCCTAGATTGAGCTTAAAGTAAGCATCCTATAGGAAGTATCCCTGAAAATGTTTTCTTCTCTAAAACAACAGAAACAGACTTTTGTTAATGCAAAGATAACACTAAGAATATTAAAGTAGCTATAGTTCCAGTACAAAGCCTGAGATTCCTCTTCCTGAGAAGTCCAACCAGAATTCAGCAGGTTATCCTCATAACATGGTGCAATTCTAGAACTCATTATGTATGGAGTATGTCCAGAGCTGCAAGGCAATATTATAGATCACAGAGTTCACAGAAGGGTAAGGTTGCATGCCCGCCCACCAACCACCTAAGCAGCTTGTGCCAGAAATATGGAAACTAGACGTTCACAAGCAAGTTTACTGGTTAGTACCAACTGAACTTTCTCATGTCTCAGGATCAAAATGTGTGTGTGTGTGTGTGTGTGTGTGTGTGTGTGTGTGTGTGTGTGTGTGTGTGTGTGTGTGTATACTCTTCAGCAATGAGGTTTTTCCATCTGATAGGAGAGAGAAAAAGCAGCAGAACCAATGGACTATTGTTCTTGTACTATTCTTGGAGTTATCAAAAGATTCTTGAGTGCAACCTTATAGATATATCACAGACCTTGTGCAGTTGAATTTAACAGGCTATGTGGTGATCTCAGAAAATGCCACTTTTATATCCTCAGATGAAGGGAGGATATGAGAGCCTTACCCAAGCTGTGCAAATACAAGACTTGGACTGATCACAGAGCATTTCTTTCTTCTATCTCTTGGCCTAGACCTGGAAGCCTCCAGCCTTTGTACAATCGAATCTTCCAACCTGATTGGTTTAATCTGGCTTCTTTCAGCTTCTGACTAGATTGCTCTGCTAGGTCTCTTATTCACTTTGGCAATGTGTTTTAATCTTCTGGTTCCTTCCCACTTTCTGGTTCTTTCTGTCTTCACCTGTGTTTACCTTCTTCCTGCAACATATCTTTCTGAATCTGTTCCAGTAGACCTGCCACATACCCTACAAAATCTCTCTCTGCTCTTATATAAACTTTTTGCCCTATGTTCTAATGTTAGTTAGGCATATCTTATCTCTGACTCATTCTGTCAAATATTTCTCTGATTTCTCACTTTGCCTGCCCCTCAATTAAACATCACTTTCATGGCTGCTTCCTTCTACAAACTAACTTTACCTTCATTGTTAGGAATTAATGGTGTATAATTAAGGGTTCATCTGTTTTCCACCCAGATCATACTTAATCCAGGGTATGTGTGCATTCCAGCTGGATCATATACACCTAGGAGGACTTTGCATATGATCCCTTGCCAAAGAAGACATATTGCTGGATTAAAATTCCCCTATAAATCTTACTACTATTATTTGCTAAATGAAAATAGCATCAAACTATCTTTTAATATTATTTTTCTGCTCGTAGATTATGTTACCTATCAAATATGTAATTTTTAATTTTACTCATTTGAAACACTATTCTGATTTTTAAAAATGATTTTCTTATAAAGGTCTAGAAAGATGCTCAATATTTATTTTAAAGAAAAGTTTGATGTAATTTTGACAGTGACTGAGTTTAAGTGTAAAGTTGTACTTTGTCTAAAAAGATGCTCAGTATTTATTTTAAAGAAAAATTTGATGTAATTTTGACAGTGACTGAGTTTAAGTGTAAAGTTGTACTTTGAAAACTTAAACATCTCAGTACTTTGTGATGATGTAATTATGAATATAATGTAATTTTTACTTGTCTAAAAACATATCCTAATATTTCCTGTTTTCCATATGATGCCATATACATTCAAAATGTTATATTTGTAATTTGTAGTATATTTGTAATTATTACAAGTACAGTTTCAGTTACTTTACCAGTGTTGAGCTCCTCTGGCTGTATCTGTGTATCCCCTTGTCTTCTGTGTCATTAACAGTCTTTCATCACATCATTCCTTTACAATTCACTACAACTTCTTAGTCTGTCACACACATGCTAGATTGCTTCTTTGGTTCTTTCCCATATTTTTTGTTATCCTTCTCTACTAAAATATAATTCCTCTATACCCAGATATAAATATTATTGTATATATTCATTTATAACAACCAAGTGACTAGAATGTATTATATATATACATTCTAGTATATATATAATATATATAAATATATATAAAATATTTCATCATTGTTCTTTTATTCTTCACTTGCAAAATAAATATTGTTTCCTAAGTTTGCATGTATTAAATTTTGTGACCCCCTATTGCTATAATTCTCAAATTGTTATTTTACCTTCAGTTACCTGATTTTTTCTGAATTTACTAACATTTATGACCTGTTTTCATTATGTTCAGATCTCCCTCTTCCAGTTGGTAATTTGCATAATGTAGGTCCTGTTTCTCTAATTTCCTGAGTAAAGTATGTATTTCCAATCTTCTCATTGATTGTGAGTATATTTTTCCTTACCTTTACATTTAGTGAACATATATTAATACTCTTAAAGTCACGAAGTAATTTTCAAATCTGTGTATCATTTGTAAGGGAAAGTAACTCAAGTCTCAGTTTAGTTATTGTGACTGAACCATTAAAATAAACCTTATGTAGGAATGGTACAATAGTTGCAGTATTTATGTAAAATTTATGCAGTGATTTTGTGGGTTTTCTAATCCTCTCTTTTCAATAATACCTAGTTCATTTTCCATCAGGTGGAATTTAATTTTTTCTATCTTTTATCCTCAACAAACAAACAAACAAACAAACAATAATCCTTTTTATTGATTCTTTGTGATTTTCACATCATGTACCCAGTCACACTCATGTCCCTGTCCCCTCATTTGTGCTCTCTACTCTTGCAATCGCACTCTAAAATTAAAAAGCACACTAACAACAACAACAAAAATCAACAAAACAAAACAAGGTATACCACCACCAGCAGGAAAGAGGCAGGGTCAACTCTCTCACTCTCAGGTACTTGACTGGCTCACATCGTCCCACACCTTCAAACTCAGTTCTGTTTTTTTTTTTTTTTTTTAAGCATAGGTCAGAATTACATTTCTTTCTTTTTTTTTTAATTTAATTTTTTATTAGGTATTTTCCTCGTTTACATTTTCAATGCTATCCCAAAAGTCCCCCCTACCCACCCACCCCCAACCCCCTACCCACCCACTCCCCCTTTTTGGCCCTGGGGTTCCTCTGTACTGGGGCATATAAAGTTTGCAAGTCCAATAGGCCTCTCTTTGCAGTGATGGCTGACTAGGCCATCTTTTGATACATATGCAGCTAGAGACAAGAGCTCCGGGGTACTGGTTAGTTCATATTGTTGTTCCACCTATAGGGTTGCAGTTCCCTTTAGCTCCTTGGGTAATTTCTCTAGCTCCTCCATTGGGGGCCCTGTGATCCATCCAATAGCTGACTGTGATCATCCAGATTACCAGATGGCGAAGGGTAAACGTAAGAATCTTACTAACAGAAACCAGGACCACTCACCATCATCAAACTCAGTTCTACTGTGTTGCCCAGTTGAGAAAAGGGGCTCACTCTCCCAACTGCTGTGGCCTGTGATGGGTAGAGACAGTTCACTTGCTCTCGCGTTACTCCACAGTTAACTGCCTCAGGTGGTGAGGGGCTGAAAGACATCACTTCTGCTGGGGACATCTCATGGCAGAAGATGGCAGAGCCAGCTCTTGAGTGCCCCCATGGTCAGTTCTATTGTGCTTCTAGGGTGAAGTACTAGGCTGGCTCTCCTGAGTGTTGCCCTCCACAGGTGAGAGATGGGCCCAGCTTTGCAGAATAACACACCCAGTAAAGGGTGGTTCCCATGCCCCATGTCCCTTGGATATCTGTGTGGTCCCAGCTAGCTGTCCTGTTCAAGACGGTTCCCATGGTTTATAATAATAATATGAACCTTGAACATCAACACAGACCCCTTCCACTGCATAGGTACAGACTTAGGCATGGGCCTCAACAGCAGCATTGGGAATTTTCCAAGCCCACCCACCATGGTCTTGGAGATGGCTACTCACAAAATGCTGGTCTTTCCACCTTTACTTTTTCCAGTTCCAACTCTCTTCATAATACACAAACTGTTCTCTTACTCTTTCTCTTCCATCTGTCCATCATATCCTTGCACATTGTAGTGGCTTTTGCTGTAGGGAGGTCACACAGCTGCCGGGCCTCTGAATGATCTCCTCTGTCTGTGCTATGTGGCATGGTGGCTATCAGGCCTCTAGGTGTCTATTGCCTGCTGTGTGTATGTGTTGGATGGGTCTATGGTTGTCTATCCCCTCCCATATCCAGTGTGTGGTGGCAGGCAGGGTCCTATGTGTGTCCTACCCACTGTGTCATGCAGAGGATGGCAAGTCTCTGGGGTGTCTTTCCCTGCCCTACCTCATGACACGGCAGTGGCAGTTCTCTGGATATCTTCCACCAATTTGTGCTTTGTGATATGAAGACAGGTATGACACTGGGTATCTCTGGTCTGCCCATGCCCTTTAGAGAATGGCAGGTCTATGGGTTGCTTTCCCTACCCCCACTGAGTGGCATGGCAAATGTCAGGTCTCTGGAAAACTTCCTCAGATGCAGATATTTGCACTCAACCAATGGACAGAAGATGCTGACCCCTGTGGTTGAGTTAGGGAAGGCTAAAAGAAGCTGAGGATAAGGGTGATCCTGTAGGAGGACCAGCAGTCTCAATTAATCAGGATCCCTAAGGTCTCTCAAACACTGGACCACCAAACACACAGCACATACCAGTTGATATGAGGGCCCCAACACACATACAGTAGAGGACTTCCATGCCTGTGTGCAATCAGAGATAATGCACCTAACTCTCAAGAGATTGTAGTCCCCAGAGAGACTAGAGGTCAAATTTGGTGTGTGTGTGTGTGTGTGTGTGTGTGTGTGTGTGTGTGTGTGTATTGGAAATATCTTTGTGGAGTCAGGGGGCTGGGGAAGAGGTATGGGATATGGAACAGTAGGAGGGTGGACCCAGGTTGGGGAGTAAAACCTGAAGTGTATATAAATAAATAAATAAATAAATAAATAAATAAATAAATTTAAAATATAGAAAAAAAGATATTTTCTATGGCAAACATTTGTTTAAAAGTCCTCAGTACTTATAAAACATGGAGGGGGAAATGTCTTAATTGTGTAACTGCTCTGCCTGGACATGTCAGACAATAGTATTTCTGATGTTCATTAAACATACATAAGATTATAAACACACACACACACATACACAAGAAATTACTGACTATATTTATCCTTTCTGGTATTCAGTTTATGAAATAGAAGTCTAGATTTAATTTAATTTAACGATAACTGTCAGTTTCAGAGTATTTGGAGGAAACTCAGTTATGGTGGCCTGGCCTAAGCTAAACTGAGGGGACCAGTGAGTTAACTGTGCTTTGGGAAAAGGTTTTCCCACTTTATTAAGTTCAGTTTACATTATGGCCTGGTGTTTGAATCCTTCAATTTGTCCCTCAGTGCTCTTAGGTCAGGACAAGAGGGAGTTTCTTCAGAGAACTGTACCAGTACATATTCCTGGAATAGGTTAATTTTAAAACCAGAATTTATGATTTCCATAATTACCTAAAGCTGAAAAAAATCACAAATATAATTTCTAAATAAAATTCTCTCTTTTAAGTTTTGTAAGAAGGGTATTTTTCCATTTGGTTAATCCTGTGAAAGAGTCAATTTTGTTGAAGGATGTTTTAAGTTACTTAAATAATTAAATACATTCCCTGTTTTAATATTAGGTTTTTATGTTTCATATACAAATTACTATGAAATATAACTATTCATGCTATGACATTAGATGGAAATATACTTGGATTTCTGGTTTTGATCATAGGTTGTATCTCTATAATAATTTATACAGAAGTGTTTTATATATATATATATATGGCATTTTACTGCTTTTTACCTTTGTTCTATATTTTTGTGAATATATGAATGTGCAGATATTATCTTTGCTGCATATAGAGGATATTTATTGAAAAGCAATTATATATCCTATACTTCTATACTTTGATTTTGCCATCTAAGCCCACTTCTCTCTATCTACGAAGCTACATTCATTGTGGATATGTTGAAAATTATTCTCCCTTATAGTTTCCTTTTAAGTGTTTGTGGCATCTTCATTTAATGGAAAAATATTTAAGTGCTTATAATTTTTTTAGTGAGTAGGTGTTCCCTTAGTCCTTCATAGTTTTAACTTAATTAATGTTAGCTTTTTTAAAAAAATAGGTTCAATAGTTCGATTAGATTTATTGCTTTCTATTTGACAATAAAATGCCTTTAAGTTTTTTCCTATGTTAAAATTTTCTCTAACATATTTTGTTATCCCCTTTCCCAGTTCCCCCGGGATATCTGCTATTCCATTCCCCTCCCTCTGCTTCTATGACTGTGCTCTCCTACCTACCCACCCACTCCCACCTCTCTCCCCTGGCATTCCCCTACACTGGTACATCGAGCCTTTACAGGACCAAGCACCTCTCCTCCGCTGATGCCCGGCAAAGCAAACCTCTGCTACATATGAAGCTGGAGCCATGGGTTGCTTCATGTGTACTCCTTGATCAATGATTTAGCTTCCCTGGAAGCTCTGGAGGATCTGGCTGGTTGATATTGTTGTTCTTCCTATGGGCTTGCAACCTCCTTCAGCTGCTTCAATCCTTTCTCTGACTCCTCCATTTGGGATCCTGTGTCTAATCCAATGGTTGGCTGCTAGCATCTGCATCTGTTTATGTCAGGCTCTGGAAAAGCCTGTCAGGATGTCTCCTCTGGTACCATACGCCAGAATAAACTCTTTCTTACCCTGGTCATGGTGTTTTATTATAGAAATAGTAAATTAAATAAGACAATTTCTTTGGGTTTCTCCTACAAAATTGTAGTTTCTTAGATTTGTTATTCTTTTTATGTCAGTTTGTGAAGTTACTAGCTCCAATGTTTTCTAATATCAGTTTTGCTCTTTTGTAATGTGGTGTTGGTTGATGGTAAGTTCTATAAATTAGCTGAGTCTTCTGTATTTCTTTATACTTTGGAGATATTCCTGAGTAGTTTTCCATTATGTGTCAGCTTAAACATGCCATTAATGGTATTTCTAGGTCATTTACATTTCTGTATAAATAATATTCTGGATGCAATACATTCATTATATCTCTCTAGAACATTTATGATTTTTTTATTATTACATAAAATTATTCCTGTTCTTTTAGTTTCTTAAAGTTTATATTATATTCACATTGTCTAGCTACTAAAGACACTTATAAATTAATTTCTACTTTTTTATTTACTATTATATTATCACTGTTTTCTTTGTGAACATAGTGTTTTATACTTGCATTTCTTGTTTGCAAGAAAATTGAAAGAGATGAGGTTAGAGTCTAAATAAGTAGGAACTTCCTTCAGGTATGCTTTACATTTGTTCTGGCCAGACTGGTTGAATACATATATCATATATCATATATCGTATATCGTATATCATATATCAATCAATATATACATATATATATATACACACACACACAGAGCCACCTTTGAAAGTAGGTTGTTTTATGTTTTGTTTTGTTTGTTTGCTTTTGGTTTTGTTGTGTTTTTCATACTCATCCATGTAATATATCACAGTAAGTATTGCATGTGGAAGAGACTTTGGAACTTTATTCAGTAGTGTGCCTTTATGTAAACCCACAAATAAAATATATTGTATCTCAGTGTTTTGATAATGCCAGAAACTGCTCTAATAAAAAGCCCATTACCAGCTACAGCCACTTTCTACTTTAATTCTGTTCTGTTGAGCTGTTCCTTAGACTAGAATATCCTAGACAATTTTGTGGTTCACAATCTCATCTTATCTCTCATCACTTTCTGCACAGTACTTACACCCTAAATCTCGACTAGTTTACATCTTTCATTTTTCTCCTCAGTAATGTTGTTTGTCTTTAAATGTTTACTCGGTGATTGAAAATGTCAGTTGTAAATAGTTTATCTACTTTCATTAAAAAAATTCATAAAATGTATTCTAATATGTTTTTCTCTCCTAAATCCCACCAAATTCTTTCCACCTCCCCACCTACTAAACTCCATACTGCTTTTTTCTCTATCTATTTAGAAAACAATCAAAACTAAAAGCAAAATTAGAAAATAAAACAAATATACAAGGAGAGAAAAACAGGTACAAATTAACCATAGAACACAAAATTTGAAACAATTATATATAGAAAAAAGAAAAAAGTATAATAAAATATGACTGTGTAAAGTAATTTGAGGTAAACTCTATACAAAAATATGACTGAATTTATTTAGTGTTGGTCATCAAATGTTAGACATGGATGGGGCTTACCCTTATCCATAGTTAGTATACACATTGAAACTTAATTGGAGGAAACTACTTTTCATTTTGCAAACAATGTAAGTGAAGATAGCTTCATGTTTAGGGATGGGAGCTGTATCAACTTAATTCTCTCAGCAGTAGAACCCATGTGGTTTGAATGTGTACAGGTTCTATGAGTACTACCACAGTTTTCGTGAGCTCTTACACGAGTCAGTCCAGTTGTCTATAGTAGACTCTGTTTTCTTGGACTTATCTATCTTCTCTGGCTCTTAAAACCTTTCATCTTCCATTTATTAGTGGCTTCCTGAACACCAAAGGTGTAAAATCAGGGTATGAGTAAGATATTCTAGTTAGGACTCAATTTTCCAAAGCTGGTCGCTTTATATGCACATTTTTCGATTGTTGGTATCTACTGCAAAAGAAAACTTCTCTGAAAAGGGGTGAGCAAGACGCTCATCTATGGGAATACACCATGTTGTTAGCATTTTTGTTTAGTGGGACAATAGTATTTGGGTTTCCTATAGGTCCATGACTTCTTCAGCCTCAGGCTCTTAAATATACCCAAGCAGTGTCAGGCATGGCTCCCTCTCATGGAGTGGATGGTAAATTCTGTTCTGGAGTGCTGATCATTCCTACATTTAGATATTTTCTCTGCCATGAATTGTACTTTGATGTTGAGGCTCTTCTCTAAGATTATGTGCCTTTCTAGATTTTTCCATTCTAAGTTTACTTCAGTTTGGGATTATCTAATCATTCTATTTATAGTTTCATGTTTTCAATGTTTTTTATTATTTTGTTCCACTGTTTTTTTTGTTTGTTTGTTTGTTTGTTTTCACAGACTTCATTAAGGTATTTATTCATATCCTCTTTAACACCCTTAAACTATTCTTAATTTCTGTTTTGAAGTACTTTTGTGTGAATCAAATGTATTGCATTCCTCAAGGACTATAATGGTGTTACTGGGTTCTGATAGAGGCATGTTGTCATGGCTGTTCATCTATCTATCTATCTATCTATCTATCTATCTATCTATCTATCTATCTATCCATCCATCCATCTTTCTATTCTTACACCAGTGTCCAGGTGTCTGAACTTGGGACAATTAAGGTGACTCTATATCATGATATCTGCTCTTGCCTTTCTTGATTAGATGTTCCATTTCTTCATTTTGTTGCCCTCTCTGCATTTTAAGAAAATGTGGTCCCTAAACGTGCGTTGGAAGAGAAACTTTCTGCAAGTGGGTTGGTGACAAAGTGAAATGGAGATGAGCAGGAGAAAAGTCTGAGAAGAGCTGTGGGAAAGAGCTAAAGGGTTCTGTCCATATCAAAAGATGAGGCTCCCATGAAGTTGGAAAGTTTGTGGGAGTAGTGAACCCATAAGTATGGCTCTATAGGACAAAGAATATGTCTAGAGATCTGGATAAAAGGGCTAGGTGGAACGTGGGACTCTTCTAAAAATTGGATTCTCTACTAAATGGAATTGGGGTGCAAAAATCTTCATCTATCAGAAGGTTGCTGAAGTGCTGAGTGTGAGAATGGAGAGATCACAGTAAAGGAGAGCAAAGAAAGTGAAATCCTCCTCTGTGAGTTTGACCAAGTTCTGTCTAGTGTGGACCCTGGAGGTCCCAGGGAGAAAGTATTTCTAGGCATAGGTGGATAACACTAAAAAGTGGGAATGGACTAGAAGGAAGCACAGAGTTGGCCAAAAGTAAGAAACAAAGTTAGGTTGCCACCAAGAGATAGCAGTGTTCTCAGGGAATATAGTGCCTTTTTTTTTTTTGATAGGTGTAAAATTTCCATTTTTCCTTATGTGTTACTTAACACACATTAAACTCCTGAAGTTCAAGTAGTTAAGTACATACTAAATTACTTTAATAATGTAATTATGAACTGTTTATATTAGCTAACCAATGTCACTGAATAATCATGACTGTTTAACGAAGTGAGGAAAGCTATTTTGTCTATTAGAGAATTAGAAGTAGAATCTTTGCTCCTTTACTCACTGTGCACTTTAAGGGTGGCATTCAGCAGTTTACTTGTATAGAAATTTTAATCTAGCAACATGGCTGCTTTGGCAATGGACTACACAGCTTTAATCCCTCTAGCTAGAATGCAGACATGTCCCTTAAAGTAAACACCTTTGAGTAAAAATGAGTTTGTAGAGGGAAGAAGTCATGTTTGAAAGGGACATCTGATTGAGGGGTAGACGAAATGACAAATCAGAGAAAGATTTGACAGAATGAGTAAGAGATGGGATACACCCAACTCTTGGAGAACAGAGAGGAAAAGGTGGCAGTTGGGAGCACTGCAGGAAGAAAGGCTGCAAGTCAGTTCTATTCAGAGCAGTTCACTCTGGTCAGTCAGTTGGGATTCAGTGCAGTCTGTGCAATGCAGTGGAATTGATATTGCTTTTGATCTCATGCAATTCAGTGCAGGTCACCAGAGGAAGTTGAAGCCAGAGAAGAAGAACCAGATAATTAGAACAAATTACCATAGTTAGTTGAAGGCCACACAGAAATATTGAGAGAATTTCTGAGAGAAATCTGGGAGAAAACAGATTGAATCAGTCATGTTGGAGAGGAATTTAAGCCAGAACAAGTGTTCAACCAACCAGAATTCAGACCAGAAAGGGTGAGCTTATACAGCAGTAAGTCCCTGAGACTACAGAAAATTATTTTCAGGAATACAAGGTGCTTTTATACATAATTTACGTTTTCTCAATTTAAAAATAAAACAAATGAGTTTGAGCAGAGAGCCTTTTTTGTTTTTGTTTGTTTGTTAGTTTATTTGTTTGTTTTTCAAGGCAGGGAAAGGTGTGATTTACTATCCAGCCACTTTTACTCCAACCAGATTTCTTGTTTTGTCCTACTCTGACGTATTATTTTTTCCATATGTATATATATATATATATATATATATATATATATATATATACACACACACACACATATTTGTTTTTTTGAGACAGGGTTTCTATGTATAGCCATGGCTGTCCTAGAGCTCACTCTGTAGACCAGGCTGCCTTGAACTCAGAAATCTGCCTGCTTCTGCCTCCCAAGTGCTGAGATTAAAGGCATGCACCACCACTTCCTGGCTTGGGCAGAGATCCTTAAAAGTCTTTTTACCTATAAAGTTCTGTGGATCATTAATGGTTAAAGTTTAATTTGAGTCTTAAAGTCCACAAGATTTTTACAATTTCTAAATTTAGAATAAAATAATATTTCTCATTTCTATTGTTAGAGATATCTTTCTTGACTTGATAAAGTTTCTGTGAAAAAACTTGTATATAGAGTTTAAATGAAAATTTGAAGAGGGCTACTAATAATTGAGAAAATACTTTCACATATGAATGCCTATTGTAAAGCCTTAAAAATATTATATTAATATATTGATCTTGGAACATTCAAATGAAGAAGAGAATAGAATGTAGAGCCATTCAATGTATGAAAGCTTATTAGGTTTAATAAGTTTTCATCCTTCACACAAGTAAGAAATATGACCTGGTATAAAACCATCACTGAGGCAGTAGATTGTCAATATTCTAAAAGCAGAAAGTAGCCACTGCATAATACATACAATTAAAACGGATATTAATATTTAAAAATTCATGCCTACATATGTATAATAAAACATTCCTCAAAATTAAAACTTTCAGTCATAAAAACATTCATATAACACATGAAGAAATTATGATGGTTAAGAATCAGAACTTTATCATTAAAATCTCATTTAGTGTTTGCTGTATTTTATGACCATTCATTCTTTTTTTGTACACACCAGAGTCAAATGTTCACTTACATAGTTAAATTATATTTGCTACATATTACTAACAGAACTTATTTTTAAATCACAAATGCTGTAGTAAACATCCAATTATCAAATCACTTGATTTGATATTAAAACAGTAGCAATTACAAAATGCTAGTATTCAAAGGTAGAAATTCTATTTTAAAAATCTAATTTTAGAAACAAAACTTCATAGCATCTCTAAAGGAAGTAAGAAGACTAAGGCCCAGAATAGGTGTGCATTCATCAGCCGGAGGTAAACATTTTTGTTCAAGTGAAATACAGAGGAGGCAAGGAACATTAATCCTTCTTCAGTTCCTTTAATCCAGTGACACTTTTCAAGAGTTAGTGAAAGATGATAGACAGCTCTCCAAAAGACTGACAAGGGATGCAAACAGCTCATTCAGTGAGCTAGGATGTAAAAATAAGTAGTGGCAGCAATCTCCTTGTGTGTGATTTATCACAGCTTAGCATCTTAAATGTAGATAAGGTTTGCCTAGCTATGTTTGAAGATCTATAAAGTTGCTGTTGCCCGAAAAAAAAGTTTAGAATTAAAATAAAATAATCACATATATAATTTTTGGAATTAAAATAGAGTTAGATCAATTCCTCCTACAATTCCTTTCCTCCAAACTCTCATATATACCCCCTCCATATGTGTGTGTGTGTGTGTGTGTGTGTGTGTGTGTGTGTGTGTATCATAGAACACAATCACTAGTTCTAGTTAAAATGGATTACTAGGATAGAAGGTTGAAAAAAAGTAAAGATATTTACAAATGTAAATTATTGGAGAAAATTCAACATTACTTTTGAACCCTTATTTCTTAGAAATCTATGACCTATACCTAACAGGAAGTCTGGAAAGTTCCCAGTGATGACATTAGATTTTCTGTACGAGGCACAGTATATTAACAATTTATAGAATTATTCATTGTGGTTTTACACACCTTACATAAGTGCTTAAATCTGCCTGATCTGACTGGTGACTATTTTGTGGGTGATGAAAAAAACAAGATCCTAAAGCTGTGCGGAGAGCAACTCTGGTAAGGAGCTTCACTTCACTGAATATTGCCATCACCAAGTTAAAGGTGTGATTTACTATCCAGCCACTTTTACCCCAACCAGATCTAACTTTCCTCTAGGCAGTTGGAATGGTCAGATAGTAACGAATTGTATAGAAAAATGTTTAAAACACTACACTATAACACCTGTTAAGGGGCTGTCCTAGAAACTCTTGGCAAAGTTAATAGCTAGCTTGTGTATAGCTCTGAACTCTGGCTTCGCCCTGGATTCCATCTATAGTACTAAAAAAACTCACAAAGACCATGTGTGCAATCACCACCAACAATATAGTCAGAGACAAAAAACAAACAAAGAGAAACAAAAACAAACAAACAAACAACCCCAAAAGCAAAAACATAAAACCACCAGCAAGGCAAGAAAGGTGCGTTTACTTTAGTACATTTAAAAAGCATGGCTCCATTTTAGCCTTAAAAAGGACAATGTTTAGCTTTAAAAAGGATGTGAATATTTCCATTTTAATCACTTTTCAGTTCAAATTAAAATAGGAAAAGATGAATTGGTTTTTTAACTAGGTTTTTCTAATTCAGGAGTCTTTACAAGGAAAAATTATTCTTCTCGTTTCTTCCTTCATTTTTTCCCTCCTTCCTTACTTCCTTTCTTTCTTTTTTCTTTCTTTCTTTCTTTCTTTCTTTCTTTCTTTCTTTCTTTCTTTCTTTCTTTCTTTCTTTCTTTCTTTCTCTTTATAAGTTTTTGTATCTTTCAAAGATGTTTTCTTACTGAACCACCAGATCCATCTTTGAGAGTAGAATTCCTAGAACACAATCTAGTTCTAGTCAAAGGCCACATAAAAGAAAAGAAACAAATCAAAGTTAATTTGTAATCAAAACTAAATATGAGTAAAAGGAATTTACTGTTGAAGAATTTTGGCATGTTTAAAAGATGAATAACTTGATGCTCCTTTGTTATTTAAATTCATTTTAAATCACTTAATAGAAGAGAAAGCTAAACTTAGGGAGACCAGACAGGAATAGAATCTATTTCATGTTCTCTTTAAACCTCAGAAGATAAAATACCGTTTGAAGATGAATTAAAGTGTATTTCATGGAATCATAAGAACACGGAGGTAAAGTTTTAAGGCATTTTCTAGGTGGTAAGTGCTAATACAATGTAATCTAAAACTTTATAAATTAAAAAAAACATGTTGTCTTTGACTTTAATTTTCCTACTGTAAATACTTAATGCGCTCTCCTAAGTGAAAATATTATGCCTTATTTCTTATTTCATAAATTGAAAATGAAGCTTAAATTTTACCAATAATTAGTCTTTTAAAGTCCACATTGGCCTTCAGAAAGTACTCCATATCCTTTGCTTTGCAAAAGCAGAGATTAACTCTTTTAAATTTAAACATATATTGGGCAGAAACTTTTTCTACTAATGCTAGTCTAGACAAGTAGTTGCTTGATGCCTAGCAGGAAAAACATATTGATAATTATCTGGAGAATGAAGTAAATACCTAGTCAACTGGAAATGCAGCAATTGTTTGCGTCGTTTGTTTGATTTTTGGTTGGCTTATTTGTTTTTATATTTTTGTTTGTTTGTCTTGGTTTTGTTTTGTTTTGTTTTTTGTTAGGGTTTTTTTGGGGGGAGCAGGGATTTGCCTCTTGAGGAAATATAATGTACCATCATGTGTTCCTTTGAGATGGGTTTCATGGCTAGTTAAACTGTCAACGTGACAGAATTAAGACTCATGTGAGCTACAAGTCTTTGGATTTGACCATGAAGAATCATCAGATTACCTGAATTTACATGTTAAGCTATTTATTTCCTTCATTTATTGTTTCTTAATTTTGTACATGTATTGTCGCTGCTTATATTCTTATGTTAATTTGTGCCTCCCCCCAAATCTGTTTGCATGAGAACATCTGCATGCACATAGCTTCTGGGAATGTACCCCTAGTTGGTTCTGATTGGTAAATAAAGGTGCCAGCAGCCAAAGGCTGGACAGGGCAGACAGAGGTGTGACTTTTAGGATTTCAGGGTTAGGGTCAGAAAGGAAGTAGAAGAAGGAGAGCCGCCATGCTGGGAATAGGCAGAGGAGATGCAGAGCCACCTTGTAGGAGCTGTGGGAGTGCTGCCCAAGAGGTCTAACCGACTAGGTACAGGACAGGCAGCCAAGATGCAATATAGGATTTAGTAAGTAATAACTCTGTTTCAGGGGGCAACGGATTAGTGACATGGAGGTTGGGAAGTGGACCAGATATTGAGTTGATTAAGGCATATCGAAATATAAAGGCTGTGTTTGTCTTTCATTCGGGAATTGAGAACATTGATGTGGGTAGTGAGGAATGTGCTGCTGCCATAATTTATTTATAAAAATATAATATTACTACATGTATCTAATATGTTTTGATCAAATATACCTTCACTACCTCCCTCCAACTCCTCCCATATCATCACCACATTTCCCTCCCAATTTCATGTGCTTTTATTTTTTTTTTAAATATGAATCCACTTAGTGATGTCAGTATGAAGACGGTTACAGTGCTATCGATCCAGAGCATGGGAAATAAACAGAAAGCACATCCCTAAGAGAAACTGACTCTGCCATCACAGTAACAACCAATTGTTCATGTCACAACAAAAGAAAGTAATAGATTTGATATTTGAGTAAGTTATATTGTGGAATGGTTGGGTGGATGGAGTTTAACAGTATCACTTTTAAAATCATGACAAGTGATTAATCTAAATGACTAAGAACTCAACTTATATGGAAAAAAAAAACATACCCATCACTGATCCATGATTCAATTGCGATTTAAGAAACCAGATGGCCTCTAGGTGATCTCATTTCAAATACATGTTCCTTAGCATGAATGATCGCAATGTGTCATTTGAAATGCCTCCATAGATAGTGAAATAGACACATACCTTTGATGAGAAGAAGAAATCATCCTCTTTAGGAAATCCTTTTGGTAGTAAACTATCATTTCCTTTACCATATAGTTTGATACATAAAGTTTATACCAAACTATCTAGGTGTCTCGGTTTGCTTTTGATAGCTGTCATCAATACCATGACTACAAACAATTTGGGAAGATAAGAGTTTATTATAGCTTACATGTCCCAACCACAGCCCATCATTGAGGGAATTCAAGGCATGAACTTAAGCAAGGCAGAAACCAGGAGGAAGTAACTGAATCCCAGATTACAGAAGATGGCTCCTTGCCAATAGGATATACATGTCTATTTCAGCTTGCTTTCTTATTATCCCAAGGACCACCTACTGAAGGTTGGCACCAACTATGGAGATCTGTGGCCTCATATATCAGTTACTAAATAAGAAAATATTCAACAGAACTACCTACAAGATAGCTGATGGAGACAGTTTCTAGTTGAATTCCATCCTTTTCAGATGATTCTAGTTTATATCAGGTAAATTAGTCCTTTGGGAGAAAAAAAAAAAAACTAGCCAGCATACTATCTGCTGAAAAACAGCTGAGTGTTCAGACATGTTGATGTGTATTGCCTATCATATATATATATATGAAGACAGGTGCAAAGATTATAGGTCTGAGGCCAGCCTTGTTGCCTACAACATATCTCCCCACCCCAAAGGTTGTTTTCAACCTATCTGTGATAAAAGGCTTCATTCTTCTTTCCTTATGTTAGAATCAATATATTAATAGTCTTTGCATAGAAGAAATAAGATAGAGAATTATATGATTTACATCTATACATTTTCATAGAGTGATACAATTTTTCAAAGTTAGCCATCAGTATCAGTGTGGATGTTTTAGTTCTGAACAGAAAGCCAGAAGAGTAAAATAATTTGGAAAGAGTTACCACAGAGAAATGTCTTACTTCACTGAATCCTTTTACATAACTGTAAGTAAATCATTAAAGGTTTAATGCCTTTAGGAAAAGTGAATCATATAATCCTTAAATATGAAACTACCGGACTTTAACGCCAATAAACACTCACCTTTTTAACAAGTACTTAATTTTAATGGCACCATTCATTTCCCCTACAAATAACATTAGTCCATCTCCTCTTCATCTCTCTCTCACCTTCCTCCTGTTCTCACTGTTTTCAAATTAATTAGTTTGAAGCCTGCTTTCCTGCGGTGCAACTGTGATGCCACTTTATTTTAAGTCAGAGAAGTGAGTAGACAGTTTCTGTAAGAAAAGTAAAGCCAATGGACTGATATACTGGCAATGAATAGGGTAGTTAAGGACACTGGGTCAGAGTAGTTGTCCTAGGTTCTTACTGTGCTCGCTCAGCTTTGACAGCAGAGATGCAACAGAAGAGTATAAATGATCTCTTTTGCAAAATCACAAGCAAAACATGCATAGATTTGGCTGTGTAGTTGATCCTTTTAAAGGTCCAACACCTTTGATCTGACCTTCATGTTTTCTATCTGATAATAAACGTTTTAAGTCAAATCGCCATGGTTGAATGAACACTATCACACCTTTGGTTTAGGAAAGTGGAACCTAGAAGAATGTGTGAGGTATTTCTTGGTTATTCACAAAGCAACCACTGATTGAAATAGGTTGCAGGAAACCTCCCAGTTCATCTCAGCTCGGAGCAAAAGCACTGGACTGCAGCTCAACAATTGACCTTCAGATATTATCACAACCTTCAAACTGCCATTGGAATTTGGCAAAAAAGAAAATTTCTATGAAACAAAGAAATGGAACAAATTTATATGATAATTTCCCAAGAAGACAGACATAATAAGTGGCTTTTTAATAGTATAGCTAATCCAAGGAATTTAAATTTTTACACTTTACTTTTGTAACATCACCTTTTAGATAACACATGTGCATACGGTCATGTGATAACTGTCTTGCTGTGACTGACATTATAAACTTACATCAATAGCTTGAAGGGGAATTTTGTTTATGGAGAATAAAAGTTATGGCCATTACATCTTGCATTTTGTTCACCTTTTAAAAATAAACATTTTTCTACTTCAAGAAAATTAGTAACATAAAGAACACACACTTGAAGTCTTTGCTCATATGCATGTAGGCATGCACCAAATATTTACTCTACTATAACTTCCTTGGTTATGAAGAATTAATTCAGAAACATTATTTCTAAATTTTGAAAATGAAATGAACTTTTGTGATTTTTTTTTATCTTCAGTGTGATTCATCATTTTGATGTGGAAAAAAAAGAAACAAACCTTTATTACTACTTTCAAAAGTATATTCTGACTGTTTGATCACAGAATAAAGGGACAGAAAAAAAAACATGAAGATTCAAGAGATCATACTTCAAGTAACACCATCTAGAGTTGTTAGTAAATGGACTGAGCAAGTAACTTTGCCTTCTCTAGAGTGATAGAAACTTTTCTATATAGTGGCAATGCACATCTCAGGTTAATCTGTTTTGCATAATACCAATTTATTTATAATGACATAAAAATCACTGCTGACATCTATTTGTTCATTATTTTTTAGCTAAAATACATAATAATTGAGAAATAAAATCTGCCCTACACATTAAAGATGTTTATTTCAAAATAATTAGCTTCTTTCTTAAAATCATAGGTTGATGGAAAAACTGTAATTTATGATGATAAGTTTTAATATTCTTTTAATGATTTGTCAAAATCCAAGCAAACCAATTGTGTACATGTACAATTTTGCCTGTAGCATTATTTTACTTTAGTAACTTTTAATACAGGTACTTATTTCCCTTAAACCTTCATCTTTAATTGTAATAATTGTAATGGAAAAATAGGATGAAATGAATACTTACTGTTTGAACTAAAAGCTAAACCATACTAAACTAGCAACAGTCATTGCCAATTTGTACATGAATTAAAAACTTTAAGATTTACATCTGTTATTAAAACATGCTCGAACACATAAGAAGTACTTTTTTTTTTTTTTTTACTTTTATTTTAACAAATATGTATGAAATGTGAAGCCTACTCAGACTGAGCTTATTATGTGCTTACAATGAGGTTAGAAAAAATCTATCCCTCACTTTCTGACAATATTTGGTGAAATCTAACATGGATCACCACTTATTTATTCAGTATACTGAAGAACTGAGAATGCCTTAAATGTTTTACCACACATGACACAAAAGGGTTAGGCGCATGCTTTCTCTTTCAGAGTATATAATCTTTGGGAGCAGATTAAGCCCAATTCAAAGTGGGAATGCAATATATACAAAATCATATTACTTACATATGGCTAATAATACACAGAAAAGCTAAAATAAAATGAAACTATGTGCCTTTTTTTTTAAAAAAAATCACATTATATGATCTAGCCTTTTTCTGCATAAGAAATCTTAAAGATAAAGTGTCCATTTTTTATTACAAACTAGACTGGTATTTAAGTTGAAGTCCTTGTATTCATATGCCAATATTTTGTCTTTGAACTACAGAAATTAAAACACATGCATAATGAAGTGAAGATATATGACCTTACAACATTTCTAGCAATTTCTGCAGTTTTGTTACTATGTTGTATAAGTAAGTAGTGGAATAAATTCACTAAGTTAGCATTAGTGCCTGATTTGTTTGATATGCATTGTTCAGAACTATCAACAATTACATGATATATATTAAAGTAAAAGTGGTGAATTTACTGAGCTAGATAATGAGGAGTTTTAATAAATCTCAAGTAACTATAGTACAATGGACCAGAACATATCACTATACTACAAAGGAATTTGTAAATAAACAACAACGCCATCACTCACACACACACATACACACACTTTGGAATTCTAAACCTCCAAACACTATAAGTATTAAAATATTACTATCAGGGAAGTAAACTAAATTTGGTCAAGGTGAAAATATATGTGCTGATTTTAATAAGAATGGCCCCCATAAACTCAAAGATTTAAGTGCTTGGTTAGAAATTGTGTCACAGGAGGTGGACTTTGAGTGTTTCAAAAGCCCAAACCATGCCTAATAGCTCTTCCTACTGCCTGTAGATATGGACATAGGATTTTTTAAAATATTTTTTATTATTACGTATTTTTCTCAATTACATTTAGAATGCTATCCCAAAAGTCCCCCATATCCTCCCCCCCACTTCCCTACCCACCCATTCCATTTTTTGGCCCTGGCATTCACCTGTACTGGGGCATATAAAGTTTGTGTGTCCAATGGGCCTCTCTTTCCAGTGATGGCCGACTAGGCCATCTTTTGATACATATGCAGCTAGAGTCAAGAGCTCCGGGGTTTTCAGCTACTTCTCCAGCACCATGTTTGCCTGTGTGCTGCCATGCTTCCATCCCATGAAGATATGGCCTCAACCTCTGAAACTTTAAGAAAACCCTAATTAAATGCTTTCCTTTATAAGAGTTTCTGTGGTCATGATATCTCTTCATACCATAAATAGTGACTAAAAAAATAATTATATAATTATATACATGGATATACATAATTCAATTTGGTACATTATAGAAATTTTATTGCTGCTTACAAAAATTCTGAATATTTATTTGTTGATATTAGAAAGAACAAATGTTTAAATTCATGCTTGAGTTATATAGTTTGAGAGTACAGATAGTAGACACAAACCAGCAAAGGTAGAAAGATGAATACAATAAACGTAATTGTCATTACAGAAAGAATATTTGAAACAAGAGGAACACTAACAAACTACCACGATATTGAAGACTTATATAATTTATAAGAAAAAGATGTATTGAGAAAATAGAAATTTCCACTGGAAACAAACAAATAGAAAAAGACCCAACATTGCAGAGCATAGGCATGTGGGTAGAAGGAATGAGAATCTTTCATACATACACATATAAAGCCCAGAATTTCGGTTTATGGGGAATGTTAGTCCATTTGTGGAAGAGCAGCTTACCATTAATGCTCTAAGAAGCAGGAAAATCTGAGTAAATAAACCTGTGTTCACAAATAAACTTGAATTAGAACGTAAAATATTTCTACAATGAATATGCCATATATGGAGTTTTTCACTTAAAGATTTTTAAGAAATTGAAAAAGAAAATATATCCAGAATATATCCAGATTATAAAGGTCAAATAAACATCCAATACCCACCATCTAAGTCAGATGTCTCCCAATTGTGTGTAGCTCTAGCTGGATGTGTATTCATTACCTCTGGCTTCACTGGGCATCTGGACACCCAGTCACACCAGCGCACAGACATATGTACGTGGTCACCACATATTTATAAACAATAAAAGTCATTTCAAAAATGCAAAAGTATCTTTAATATACATTTTAAAACTAACATTTAAATTTAGAAAGAATCAATATGTAAGCCAAGAATAAAATAACTATTACTTCATAATCTACAAAGAAAACTGAAGAATAAATTTTAAAACAGGCCAGGCAGTGGTGGTGCACACCTTTAATCCCAGCACTTGGGAGGCAGAGGCAGGCAGATTTCTGAGTTGGAGGCCAGCCTGGTCTACAAAGTGAGTTCCATGACAGCCAGGGCTACACAGAGAAACCCTGTCACAAAACAAAACAAAACAAAACAACAAAACAAAACAAAACAAAACAAAACAAAATTTAAAACAGGATAATATTGCAGGATTTAACAACATCTTAAGTGAAAATACTACAAGATCTACAAAACTAAAACCCAAATCAAAGAGAAAATGAACAGGTTAAGGAGGCAGGAGTGTGTGTGTGTGGGGGGGTACCCTTATATAAGGGGGGGGGAGGAGGGATGGGATAGGGCGACTCCAGAGGGGAAATTGGGAAAGGGGATAACATTTGAAATATAAATAAGGAAAATATCCAATAAAAGAAAAGAAAGAAAAGGTTCAAATAATGTAGAAATCAAATGTTATGACAGATTTGAAAACTGTAATATTTATGAATATATGTGTATGGGTGAGTGTGTGTGCATACACACACACACACACACACACACACACACACATATATATATGCAACAATACTTAGTCAAAAAAGATGCCTTGAGTTAGAAAAAGAGCAAGGAGGTGTCTATTGGGTTTGCAGGGAACAAAGTGATGTGAGAAATGGTGTAATTACATTATAATCTCAAAAAGTTTAGCAGAAATAAAAAAACAAATCAGTGTTCTTCAAGCTGATATTAGGCTTACTACAATTGAAATTAATTAATCCAATAGCATATTATTAACCTTCAAAATTATTTTATTACTCTTGGCCAAAAATAGTTTAAATAAATCTTTAAAAATAATGAAATTAAAAGATATGAGTTTGTTATTGTAAAGTTTTTCATAAAGCAGCTGATTTAGGCAAGTAGAATATAAAGATAAAAACAACCTTAAATACATATTTAATTTCTTCTGTAAAATGTGTATAAAGTATGAAACATGGAATAGCATTTGTTTTGAAATACAGTTAGAATGCCAGAGTAGTAAAAAAAAAAAAAAAAAAAAAAAAAAAGAACAGCAACTTCTGTTTCACCTCAAACATAAATATTTATTCAAGCTGGAATCTAGAATTGAAAATAAGAATTAATATAGAGTTTCTCATAGAAATGAGAATGGGGCAGAATCCTTTACAGAATTTATGTCAAATGCCATATAAATAAAAAAAAGTCTTATCAAAAAGAGCATTCAGAAATTGAGTTTAAAAATAAACAGAAATTGTACAGTAAACTACATTTACAATAAATGAAGAGCGCTGATTAAAAGTCCAAATAAAACAGAGATCATGATACTGACGTAAAAAAGAAAGTGGACAAAATAATTCAGCCAGCACATTACAAAAGAAGATATGACATTAATGTAACTATGGAAAATATATTCTGTACTGTTACAAGTATTCATTAAGTGCTACCCAAAGTCAGTAGCACTACACTCAAAAGAGACCAATTGGAAATTTAGAGTTAATAAAATAAATTCATTTTGGGAGGGTATAGAGCAAATTGGAAGTCTAATATTTAGGAGGCAGTATAGTACACAATTGTGTTAATGACCCTAAAAGTTTCTATTGTAAGTGCTTGTTTCTGGTGATATTGATATCTGCATACTCAAAGTGCCTTAATAACTTTCTATAAACCTTTTTGTAATAATTACACAAAGATAAACAATGTCACGCACACCAATAGAAAATTGAGCAAAAATTTGTGAATTTTTCCAAAAGGAATCAAGAGTTACTTCAGTTTTCCTGTATCTGTTGAGGCTTGCTTTGTAGCTGACTATATGGTCAATTTTGAAGATTATTCCTGAGGAACTGAGAAAAAAAATCCATCAATGTAATCAACCATAAAAACAAACTGAAAGAAAAGAATTCATATCATCATCTCATTAGATGACAAAATCCAACACCAGTTCATGTTAAAAGTCATTGAGCCAGGCAGTGGAGGCGCACGACTTTAATCCCAGCACTCAGGAGGCAGAGGCAGGCAGATTTCTGAGTTCAAGGCCAGCCTGGTCTACAAAGTGAGTTCCAGGACAGCCAGGGCAATACAAAGAAACCCTGTCTCGAAAACAAAAACAAAAACAAAAACAAAAACAAAAAACAAAAAAAGAAAGTCATTGAGAGGTCAGGGAAACAACGTTCATACCTGTAAATAAAAAAAAAAAACAAAAAACAAAAAAACAATAAATAACAAGTGGATACCCAACATCAAATTAAATGGAGAGAAATATAAAACAATTCTCCTAAAAATGCAGCCCTCCTTTATATAAGGAATAAAAAGGCTGAGAAAGAAATTAGGGATACTACACAAAGACTATAAAATATCTTGATGTTACTACAACCAAGCAAGTGACTACTTCTATGACATGAACTTTAAGTCTCAAAAGAGAGAAACTGAAGAAAATATCACAAGACAGAGAGGTCTCCTATGCTCATGGGTCACTATGATTAACATAGTCAAAGTGAACACCTTACCCAAAGCAATCTACAGATTCAATGCAATTTCCAACAAAATTCCAAGAGAATTCTGTATAAATCTCAAAACAACAATTCTCAACTTCATATGCAAATCCAAAACCAATAACAAAAAGGAAACAGCAACAACAAAAAACAAAAACAAAACAAAACTAAATAAAAAACAAAACAAAAAACAAAACAAACAAACACAAAACAACATAGGATAGCTAAAACAATCCTGTACACTAAAAGAACTTTAGGATGTATCACTATCTCTGCTTTCAAGTATACCACAGAACAATAGTAATAAAACCCACTTGGTAGTGTCATGACAATAGACAGATTGATCAATGGAGTAAAATCAAAGACCCAGTAATAAACCTATACACCTATGGTCATTTGACATTTGCCAAAGGGTTAAAGCATACAATGAAAAGCAAAAAGCACCTTCAACAAATAGAAGAATGCAAATAGACCCATATATACAACCCTGCACAAAACTCAATCTTAAGTGGATCAAAGACCTCAACTACAATCAGACACACCAAATCTAGTACAAAAATATAATCAATAGATTGGGGAGCTGTTGTTAATTCATTGGCACAGAAGAAAAATTCCTGAACAGAACACCAATAGCTCAGGCACTGAAAATAAAAAAAATTAATAAATGGGGACACACGAAACTGAAAGGACACTATCAATAGCACAACATGAAAGCCTACAGAATGGGAATAGATCTTCAACATCTCACCATCCCAACATCTGACAGAGGAATAATATCCACAATATATAAAGAGCTCAAGAAATTAGCCATCAACAAAGTAACCCAATGGAATACTACTCAACTATTAAAAATGAGGACACACTGAGTTTTGAAGGGAAATATTTGGAACTAGAAAATATTATCCTGAGTAAGGTAACTCAGACCCCAAATGACATGCATGGTATGTACTCACTAATAAGTGGATATTAGCCAAAACATAAAATATAAAAAATAAAAGGTGCCAAATACCCAAGATACCGCTCACAGAACTCAAATAGATCAACAAGCTGAAGGGCTCAAGTGAGAATGCTTCAGTCCCACTTGGGAGGGAGAAGAAAGCAACCACAAGGGAGGAGAGAGGGATATGGGAGGGAAAGGGGATGAGGAGGCCTAGAGGGGAACCTGATTAGGTATTGGGTGGGGGAAAAGGACTGAAATCCCTGAGGGCTAGCAGAAAAAAAATGGAAACATGCAACCTCAGAGGGACGGCGTTGCCATCCCACAGTCAAAACTCTGACAAATAATTGTTCCTATCTGAAAGAATTGCAGGGATGGAAATGGAGAGTAGCCTGAGGAAAAGAAGATTCAGCAACAGGCCCAAAGTAGGATCCAGATCACAGGAAGTCCCCAAGCCTGACACTATTACAGAGGCTATTGGGTGCTCACAAAAAGGGACCTATCAGGACTGCCCTCCACAAGCAGCTGAAAGAGTCAGATGTCCAACAAATGGACAGAAATTTCTGACCCTTGTAGTTGAATTAGGGGAAAGCTGGAAGAAGATGAGGAGGAGGGTGACCCTGTAGGAGGAACAACAGTCTAACTTAACCTGGACCCCTGAGATCTCTCAGCTACTGAAACATCAACCAGACAGCATACACCAGCTGATATGAGGCACCCAACACATATACAGCAGAGGACTGTCTGGTCTTGGTTTAGTCAGAGAAGATACACCTAACCCTCAAGAGACTAAAGGCCCCACGGAGTTTAGAGGTCTGTTGGGGTTGGGGTGGGAGCATCCTCATGGAGACAGTGGGTCTGGGAAGAGGTATAGGATATGGATTCCTCAGAGGATGGATCAGGAGAGGAATAAATAAAAATAAAGTGAAGATTTAAAAAAGCTGTTGTAATGAAGCATTTATTCTGTAACTGTTTAAAACTGTTGTAATGAAGCATATTTGTCTTTGCAAAGATAATTTGTCCAATATTCACTAAAGCAAATGAGATATCCTAAAATATTTATTGCTCAAAATAAATTTATATTGATTTAGTTACTTGCTTTTAGTTATGTGATGGACTTTTTAAATTTTATGCTGTATAGTTAATTAATAAGCTTGGTGGTGCATGCCTTTAATCCCAACACTTGGGAGGCAGAGACAGGCAGATTTCTGAGTTCAAGGCCAGCCTGGTCTACAGAGTGAGTTCCAGGACAGCCAGGGCTATACAGAGAAACCTTGTCTCGAAAAACAAAAACAACAAAAAAAGCAAAAACAAAAACAAGTATGACTTCAGTGGTTTAAAGATGACTTACAAAACCATGAAATATCAGAAAAACACAAATTCAAGATCATGAGTTAAGAATAAGAGAAATTGTATTTTTGTAACTTGAGGTAAATATGATCTCAATGGCGTTAAACCACAAATAATAATTTCCCTCTTCTTCTACACAGTCCTAAGCCTGGAATATCTTGCACATATATTTTGCATTTCCCACATGCACAGCACATCCTGTACATTTTATCCTTAGTATTATGCTGTATGACTCCATCAGTGCAAGGTTCTCCCAGCACAGGGATTTTTAGTAGCTAGTTAACAAACACCAATTCTCTAAGATCAAAGGATTCTATCCAGTCATCCTGTGAGTATATATTTTCTTTCCTTTTGTTCTTTCACTATGATGGAGAAAGGATTTCATAACATTTTCTGCTTCAGGAGTACCAGTAATTCTCTCTCCCATCTCCATATTTTAAAAATCTTTTGGTTTTGTGATTGTTTATGGGATGGATCCCCAAGTCGGGCAGTTTCTGGATGGTCATACCTTTAGTCTCATGCTCCGAAATTGTCTGTCTCTGTAATTCCTTCCATGGGTATTTTGTTCCCCATTCTAAGAAGGAATGAAGTATCCACACTTTGGTCTTCCTTCTTCTTGAGTTTCATGTGTTTTGCAAATTGTATCTTGGGTATTCTAAGTTTCTGGACTAAGATCCACTTATCAGTGAGTGCATATCATGTATGTTCTTCTGTGATTGATTGGGTTACCTCACTCAGGATGATATCCTCCATATCCATCCAGTTGTCTAAAAATTTGATGGATTCATTGTTTTTAATAGCTGAGTAGGACTCCATTGTGTAAATGTACCACATTTTCTGTATCCATTCTTCTTTGGAGGGACATCTGGGTTCTTTCCAACTTCTGGCTATTATAAATAAGGCTGCTATGAACATAGTGGAGTATGTGTCCTTATCACAAGTTGGAGCTTCTTCTGGATATATACCAAGGAGTGGTATTGCTGGATCTTCCAGTAGAACTATGTCTAATTTTCTGAGGAACTGCCACACTGATTTCCAGAGTTGTTTTACTAGCTTGCAATCCCACCAGCAATGGAGGAGTGCTCTTCCTTCTCTACATTCTCGCCAGCATCTTCTGTCACCTGAGTTTTTTTTTACATTTTTTATTAGGTATTTAACTCATTTACATTTCCAATGCTATACCAAAAGTCCCCCATATCCACCCACCCCCACTCCCCTGCCCACCCACTCCCCCTTTTTGGCCCTGGTGTTCCCCTGTACTGGGGCATATAAAGTTTGCAAGTCCAATGGGCCTCTCTTTCCAGTGATGGCCGACTAGGCCATCTTTTGATATATATGCAGCTAGAGTCAAGAGCTCCGGGGTACTGGTTAGTTCATAATGTTGTTCCACCTATAGGGTTGCAGATCCCTTTAGCTCCTTGGCTACTTTCTCTAGCTCCTCCATTGGGAGCCCTATGATCCATACATTAGCTGACTGTGAGCATCCACTTCTGTGTTTGCTAGGCCCCGGCATAGTCTCACAAGAGACAGCTACATCTGGGTCCTTTCAATAAAATCTTGCTAGTGTATGCAATGGTGTCAGCGTTTTTTGATCTTAGCCATTCAGACTGGTGTGAGGTAGAATCTTAGGATTGTTTTGATTTGCATTCACCTAATGATTAAGGATGTTGAACATTTTTTAGGTGCTTCTCAGCTATTGGGTGTTCCTCAGTTAAGAATTCTTTATTTAGCTCTGTACCCCATTTTTTAATAATGAGTTTGGATTTCTGGAGTCCAACTTCTTGAGTTTTTTATATATACTGTATATTAGCTCCCTATCAGATTTAGGATTGACAAAGATCTTTTCCCAATCTATTGGTTGTCATTTTGTCTTATTGCCAATGTCCTTTGCCTTACAGAAGCTTTGCAATTTTATGAGGTCCCATTTGTCAATTCTCAGTCTTACAGCACCAGCCATTGCTGTTCTCTTCAGGAATTTTTTTCTGTGTGCTCAAATCTTTGAGGCTCTGCCCCACTTTCTCCTCTATAAGTTTCAGTGTCTCTGGTTTTATGTGGAGTTTCTTGATCTGCTTAGACTTGAACTTTGTACAAGGAGATAAGAATTTACATTCTTCTACATGCTAACTGCCAGTTGAGTCATCATCATTTATTGAAAATGCTGTCTTCTTTCCACTGGATAGTTTTAGCTACTTTGTCAAAGATCAAGTGGCCATAGGTGTGTGGATTCATTTCTGGATCTTTGATTCTATTCTATTGATCTATCTGTTTGTCATTGTACAAGTACCATGCAGTTTTTATCACAATTGCTCTGTAGTACAGCTTGAGGTTAGGCATGGTGATTCCACCAGAGGTTCTTTTATTGTTGAGAATAGTTTTTGCTATCCTAGGTTTTTTGTTCTTCCAGATGAATTTGCAAATTGCTCTTTTTAACTCTGTGAATAACTGAGTTGGAATTTTCATGGGGTTTGCTTTGTTTCTGTAGCTTGCCTTAGGCAAGATAGCCATTTTTACTCTATCAATCCTGCCATTCCATGGGAGATCTTTCCATCTTCTGAGATTTCTTCAGCACTACTGCAAATGCCAACAAGAGCTTGCTGACAGGAACCTGATATAGCTGTCTCCTGGGAGGTTCGGTCAGTGCCTGACTAATCCAGAAGTGGATGCTCACAGTCATCCATTAGATGGAGCACAGGGTCCCCTATGAAGGAGCTAGAGACAGTACCCAAGGAGCTGAATGGGTTTGCAGTCTCCCAGGAGGAACAACAATATGAACTAATCAGTAACCCCAGAGGTCTCTGGGACTAAACCACCAATCAAAGAAAACACATGGAGGGACTCATGGCTCTAGCTGTATAGAAGAGCTATATGTATAGAAGCTTCATGTATAGAAGAGGATGGCCTAGTCCATCATCAATGGGAGGAGAGGCCCTTGGTCCTATGAAGGTTTTATGCCCCAGTATAGGGGAATGCCTGGGCTAGGAAGTAGGATGCGTTAGATGGGGAGCAGGGTGAGTGGGGAGAGGATAGAGGATTTTCAGAGGGGAAACTAGGAAAGGGGATAACTTGTGAAATGTAAATAGAGAAAATATCTAATAAAAAATAGAAGAGAAAAGAAAAGAAAAAAGAAAGGAAAAGAAAAGAAATGAAAAAAAGAAAAGAAAGAGAACTCTTCTGGAATATAGGGATGACTCAGTAGTTCAGAATGGACTAAGGTATAAGTCCCAGAACTGACTTGACACATTACAACTACTTCTACCTCCAGTTCTAAGGTCATGACACCCTCTTCTGGCTTCTTTGAGTACTAGGCAGTAGTCATACATGTGGTGAACATACATGTATGCTGGCAAAATCTGCATTTCTATCTATCTATCTATCTATCTATCTATCTATCTATCTATCTATCTATCTATCTATCTATCATCTATCTATCTATCTATCTATCTATCTATCTAACATTTATAAATTAAAATCCTTTTATCACTTAATAAATTATCTATATTTGGAGGTATTATGGTGTGTTATATATTTTAATATCTCCAGAGAAAATTAATCAATTCTATAGATGAGGAAATCCCTTTAGAAATTAGAAAGAGATTAACTATACATTTGGTTTTATGAATCATTTTTCTTGATGATCTTGTAACCCCTAGTGATATTGATTTTCAAATATTCTGGTTTTATGTATAACTAAAATTATGCAAAATCGATTTAGGTTAATTCTGGACTCCATACGTTGCAATAGTTATTTCTGACATACAATGATAATCACTTTATTTATCAACTTCCTAAAAATACTGAAATTGTTACCTTGAGACTCAAATGATTGACTTCTAGTCATGAAAACAGGGCTAAGCTTTGTTAATATTGAGTGGAACATAATAAGAAATAATAGTACATTTCCTGAAATTCTGCTTGAAAAGATGTTAAAGGTCATTTTCTCAAGCACAGGTACATGTCCCTGCTTCAAACATCGGACACTGTGAGCTGGATAATCCTTTTGCCATTCATTTGTCCTCTTCTGTTTTTATTGGACCCTAATAATAGAAAGCTATTTTCACACTTGAAGATGGCCTTGCCCATGTCTAAATAATTGCTGCCATGCAGCCAACTGAGACTCGCAATCTGGAAGCCCCATGATGGTCCTGGATTGATATTGGTTGGTAAGTGAGGGCTCAAATCCACCTTGAAAAGTCTATTGAAGGTGACACATTACTTGGAGAAATTTTGCAAAGCTGAGTTATACTAGAAACGATTTCTTAAAAATGTAGTCATATTTTATATCTCAGGATTCCATTTCTCTGAAATTTCATTTTCTCAGTTGTTCTGCTGTGGATATTTACTCTGAGGTTTCCCGAAGAGAAGCCACATCTCAGGAACTGCATCTACCTTTGCTGTCACTATATTTTAAATAAATTGTCAGGCTGGACATGGTGCTCATTCCTATTTAAGCCATCAAAGAGTCTTCAGGTTAAAATAACCTAGTGAATCAATGTCTATTCAAAGCATGCTTTATACTTTGGCACTTTAATGTTCTTCTGCAACCATTTTATGTACTTCTTCACATTATTTAACTTCCTTTTCATTTAATATGAAAAAGAATACTCACAATTACTTACCATAGCAACCACAGCACTCATAGATTCAAACTCCAAGACTGTGCAGAGTTCACAGTTGCTATAATCTTGCAAAGAGCCTACAACATGACCCTGTGTGGTTGATTATTTTAAGAACTTTGTATTGTGATAAGAACAGTAATTCTGCAAAGGATAGGATTTTCTTTTAATCAGCAAAAGCATAATTATTACCATCATCAACAAGGTCAAAGGCTGCCTTGAGGACTTTTATACAGATATTAATACTATACATCATGGAATAGTTTATCACATATTAAATATTGCACTGATACCTGCTTTATGCTTGAATAACTGGATATTATATTTTAGTACATAACAGAGAAAAATACTTAAATTGTATACATGACTGTATCTTCAAAAACAGCAAACTCAAGAAACTATGTTTGAAGATTTATTAACAAGGCAGGAAATAATTGCAAGTGTATTCTATCCCATGCCCGAGTAGAAATAGACATGATTTCAATATATTTAAATTTAATTTCTCATATTTGAAAAATTATATTTTTTCATTTTTAGTATAAAAATATTTTAATTATAATGTAATTGCATCATGTATCTATTTCTTCTCTCTGAACAGTCTCAGTTAATTGTTACTACGTGTGTGTGTGTGTGTGTGTGTGTGTGTGTGTGTGTGTGTGCATGTGTGCGCGTGTGTTCACATGCATCTATTCCTAAACACACAAATGCTTAATGTTCAGGCCATATGAAGGTACTTAAACATTTATGTTTTCAGGGCTGATAATTTCATATTAGATAACTTTTCAGTGTGATTTTTCCCTAGAAAAGACTATTTCTCTGATTGTCAATGTTCCTTAGTTGCCAGTCTTTGTTTGTTTGTTTGTTTGTTTGTTTTTTGTCAGGTTCAGGTTCTTGGGCTATCTTCTGTCCATATTAGCAAATTTATTTGTGACAGTCTTTTTCACGTTAGGCATTTGTCTTGGTAAGACATTGTGTGTGTAGATCCTGAATTTACCCAGAGAGATAATCTCGCAGCAAACTCCTTGATCTTGTCTTATAAACTTTCCAACACCTCTTCTGAAATAATCCATGATCCTTAGGAGTGGGCTGTTTTAGATGTATCAGTTGGGACGAAGCTGTACAATGTTGCATTTTTATTGGCTATGGTTTTCTGTGACTGTCACTCTCAGTTGCGAAGTGAAGTTTCCTTGAGAAGGATGAGTGCTTCACTTTGTGCATAAAGGCCACTATTTTAGAATGTACTTAGGAATTAGGCTGGCTTAGTAAAGCAGTGGTCTCCTCAAAGACCCGTTACATCACCGGCCCTGAAATCAATCATCTGTATTTCTAGTTCCATGCCTGGTTTTCCTCTTGTTGAGTGAGTCTTTAGTCAAATTGGTTATTATCAAGGTATGTGTGCTATACTGTACAGGGTACCATGTGTAGTGTCATATATGCCTTTGTCCTTAGGGTTACTATACTATGCTGTTTATTGTTGTTTTCTTTAGGGGTCATATCTGGGTAGGACTTGTGGCTGCTGCCCTCCTTTTGAAGTTTCCATGCCCCTTTATGTTACCCAAAAAGTTACTGCTCAGGGACACGTCACCTCGGGTTAGTTTTAGCTCAAGGACCTCTGGATCCTGTGTCTGGAATACATGCTATCTTCAGTAGTAGATACTCCCTTCCTCCTCTGGGGGAAAGTCAAAGATAATACCAGTAGTCTATATTTTTGGAGAAATTTCATGGATAGCCTTGTCCAGCAACTCAAATTGGTTCCTGTGTCTGCTGTTAAGGGTTTGTTAAATACTCTATGGCTCTTGGATGGAGTATTGTCAGCTCCAATAGGAAACATTTTATTTAAACTATATACATGGGCTTATACATTAAGTTATGTGTATGATAGGCAGTTTCAGTTATACAGTTAATACTATAATTCATTATGACCATTTCAAACATCTTTAGCATTATTTTATCCTTTCCCCTCTTCATTTAATTTTAAATAGATTTTTTATAAATCATCTAAATAACTAAGGAAAGTATTTTTCTGTCCTGACCATATATTGCCCCATGATGCAATTGTCTTTCTTCTTTCTTTTTTCTTAGTTCATTGGGATATAAATTATGCACATAGGTCCATATTGTATATTTTACTATTCTGTAGTACAAATTAGTTTTGCCATTATGGAAGACAGTATAGAAGCTTTTCAATAGATCATTGTAGAACTAGAATTGCCATGTCATCCAGCTATTCCACACTGCAGAGCACATATATAATGAAAATGCATACACCACACACACACACACACACACACACACACACACACACACACACACACAAATACATCTCTTAAGTTGCTTCAGGACTATTCACTATAACCATTAGTACATACATGTATAATGAAAACATACTGTGACTATATAAGGGAATCATTTGGCCATGTGAAAAAGGAAGTTATGTCATTTCAAGAAAATAGAAGTAACTGGATACTTTGATAAGCAACATATTCTAGACCAAAAGATATGTTTAGTTAGCATGTTTGTACTCACATGTGGAAAATAAACCAAATAAACAAAGACAAATAAGAACACAACAAATATGAACAGCTGAAAAGAGAGGAGAAGACTATTGGGAACAGGAAAGGAGGCTGATAGAAAAATGTAAGAATGTGGGTGTATTTACAGATGGAGCTTTCAAACATAGCCTTGAGCTATGATTGAATCCCTGCTATTTTATTTTTCTCATAAGAAAGGATTTGGGAAAACATGCAACTGTGTTTAACATCATTCATAAATACAATCAAAGAGACACCTGTACTAAAATAGTCACTACATTCACATTTTTCCACAAAAATTTTCAGGCAGTTCCTACATATAAAATAAAAAGAAGTGAAAAATCACAATGTTTATCCTCACACTTAATTTTGACAGCTTATTCAATGTACAACCAAAGAAATGAGCTGGACACATATATACAGGATGGTGTAAACCATATGTTCTATCCATTTAGCTGAGAGGAAGAAATATATTTATCTTTCATACTGAAGGAATAATTACCCATAACCAGGCAACCAAAGTGATACATAATCAACTAACATAATGAGTAGCAAATATCAGTCTAATGGTCAAAATTCATAATAGATTCTATTCTAAATCAATGTGAATAATCCACCCAAGACTATAGCATTTTTACATTTAGTATCTGAAAAATCCCATTACCCAAGATCCTGCCATCTTTCTTTTAACAAAGCTACCACACAGGCACAGAATTTTCAATTATATTTATTCTGTGGTTAACTGTTATAGAATTCAACTTCATTTTCAAGATGTTTATTTTTCTTCAAAGGAAACTTTATGAATTATGCTACGGGGATATTTGTTCCTACATTGTTTAGATTCTTAAGAATGCCATCGTAGATTTTGCCTCATCTATAGTACAATACCATATTTATTTCCTTTTAGGGCCAGACAACAAAATAAGTTTTAAAATATCTCAATTGGCATTCTCTATAATGAAAGATGTTCACTATAGTTCCCTATCAATCATATAAATATATATGAAGCAATACACCCTTTTTGTGTGCACCTGATTAAAGTGAGTCTTATCTGAGACAAGATGCCATTGGGTGCTTTTTTTTTTTTTTGTAGGATGTATCTTACTTAGAAGCATGTAATGCATCAAGTAGAGCTATTTCTATAAATCATGGATTGAAATTATATAATTATTCCTTAAAATCCCCAGTTTCTTTTCCTCAGATCTATTGTTACCTGACGAGCTATAATTCCCCCTGGGAACAATTTAGGAGAATCATTATGTATATACATGTACTTGAATTTGATAGTCCTTCAGTTAACAATTACAGAGGTTGAAAATTATTCTACATTATAGTCATTTTTAAATCCATAAAAATATAGTCTCTTGGGAAATAGTGAATGTGATAAAAAAAATCTTGCATATCAGACTCTCTCAGGTATGAAGTAGAAAATTATAGTGCAATAACAGATCTAGAAATATTCGGGAGAATATGTCTTTTACTTGTTTAGAATTTAGTCATATATACAAATTCGTCAAGCCATCAACCCAGTCTAGACACAGAACTAATCCAAGATATAAGATACAATTTATTAAACACATGAAACTCAAGAAGAACGAAGACCAAAGTGTGGACATTTTGCCCCTTCTTAGAATTGGGAACAAAACACCCATGGAAGGAGTTACAGAGACACAGTTTGGAGGTGAGACAAAAGGATGGACCATCTAGAGACTGCCATATCCGGGGATCCATCCCATAATCACCTTCCAAACGCTGACACCATTGCATATACTAGCAAGATTTTGCTGAAAGGACCCAGATAGAGCTGTCTCTTGTGAGACTATGCCGGGGCCTAGCAAACACAGAAATGGATGCTCACAGTCAGCTATTGGATGGATCACAGAGCCCCCAATGGAGGAGCTAGAGAAAGTAACCAAGGAGCTAAAGGGATCTGCAACCCTATAGGTGGAACAACAATATGAACTAAACAGTACCCCCCGGAGCTCGTGT
Organism: Mus musculus; assembly: GCF_000001635.26. Lineage (NCBI taxonomy): Eukaryota > Metazoa > Chordata > Mammalia > Rodentia > Muridae > Mus > Mus musculus. Next base: position 60,228,291 of record NC_000083.6, read on the forward strand.
CTCTAGCTGCATATGAATCAGAAGATGGCTTTGTCGGCCATCAGTGGAAAGAGGCCCATTGGTCGTGCAAACTTTATCTGCCTCAGTACAGGGGAACACAAGGGCCAAGAAGTGGGAGTGGGTGGGTGGGGGAGTGGGTGGGGGAACGTGGGTGGGACTTTTGGGATAGCATTGGAAATGTAAATGAAATAAATACCTAATAAAAAAGATTTAAAAAAAGGGAATACATTGGTTAATGTCAAATTACCTCTTCAGTTAAGATTTCAGCCCCTAGGCCTTCCAATTTCTAACATACAACAACAGTCCTTATAATTGTGTCATGGAAAGAATATTATCTAAGTGTGGGCCCTGGAGACCTCTGACACCCACCCTGAAACAAGTCTTCAACTTCCAAGTAATATTTTGTTTAGAGCAGTGTTATCATTAGCCAGAGTATAGACTAATATGGTTTTATTATATTATTTATTCTTTCTCTAGCTCCTCCATTGGGAGCCCTGTGATCCATGCAATAGTTGACTGTGAGCATCCACTTCTGTGTTTGCTAGGCCCCGGCATAGTCTCACAAGAGACAGCTACCTCTGGGTCCTTTCGATAAAATCTTGCTAGTGTAGGAGCTAAAGGGATCTGCAACCCTATAGGTGGAACAACATTATGAACTAACCAGTACCCTGGACCTCTTGACTCTAGCTGCAAATGTATCAAAAGATGGCCTAGTCGGCCATCACTGGAAAGAGAGGCCCATTGGACACGCAAACTGTATATGCCCCAGTACAGGGGAACGCCAGGGCCAAAAAGTAGGAGTAGGTGGGTAGGAGAGTGAGGGGGAGGGTATGGGGGACTTTTGGGATAGCATTGGAAATTTAATTGAGGAAAATATGTAATAAAAAAATAAAAAAATATTATTTATTCTTCTCTTATACAATACAATTCACCTCCCATCACACCTCCCAGTTCATCTCCATCACTTCTCAACTCTCTGCCATATCCACTGCTCCCCCACTTCCCTTCAGAAAAGAGCAAGCCTTCCAGGTATAGCAACCAAATATGGCATAACAAGGCTTCGCACAAGACCTGATATCAAGGCAGGGTGAGGCAATCCAGAAAGAGAAAAAGGATCCCCAGTCCAGGCAAAAGAATCAGAGGCAAAACCGTCCCTACTGTTAAGAGTCCCACTAGAACACTAACCTCACAACCCTAGCAAACATGCAGAGAACCTAGTGTAGACCCATACAGGCTCCATCATTACCCTTTCAGTCTCTGTGAGCATGCATGAGCTCTGCTGAATTGATTTTGCTGGCCTTGTTCTCTTGGTGTTCTTTAATCTCCAGACTCCTACAATACTCCCTCCCCTACTTCTGTAGCGATCCCCAAGCTTCACCTAATGTTTGGCTTTGAGTCTCTGCATCTGCTTCAATAAGCTGCTTGAGGGATCCCTCTCTGATTATGATTGGGCTAGGCACCAATTTATGCGTATCACAGAATATCATTAGGAATTTTCAAATATTTCATTTCAGTTTTTTGTTTGTTTGTTTGCCAGTTCTGTTTAGTAGGTTGTTAACATTTACCTAATTGAAAGACATCCTTCTCATTTTAGTCTGAGTTATTTAAATAAAACTGTATAAACATTTGCTTATCAGTCCATGTGTTGATACTTTTCACTTGTATGGAATAAATGACCTTAAGAAGTGAAAAAAAGACACATTTTTTTTCCATGTATAAATGTATTATTTATACATTTTCACTAGGGATGGAAAGATTCAATTTGTCCATCTATCCTCAACACATAATATCTCTTTCTCCTTTCCTTGGTTTCACTCTTCTCTTCCCTATTCTCTTCGCTAATCTCTGTTCCCCTCTCAGTCCCCTCTCCATCTCTTTCCCCTTTCCTGACCCCTCCAACTCCCTTGGAACTCTGCTAAAATTGAAGCTGTAGAGACAGATAGTGAAAACCGGATTAGATTTCCTTTATACTTATTTTCCATTGATGTCCTATATAAATAAATTTTTTAGAATAAGTATATCTGTGTAAAACTTGCATATGAGTTGCATTGAATCCACATATTAATTTTGAATAATTACATTTTTACTTAGGTTTTGTTTTTCATGTTGTATCATAAATCAGAGTGTCATTTATTTTAACCAAATTCTATTCTATTTTACAGATATATTTTGCTTGTCCATTCTTTAGCAGAAAAGTAATTTTGTTTAATATTAAAACCATTTATTTATAAGATTCTTTTGTATTTTCTTCTTCTCAGTTCCATTAATTGGAGTGGAATTTCTGGGTCACTAGCTCTATGTGGTTTCACTTGAAGAACCACCCATCACTTTTGATAAGTGCCTATACTCACACATGTCCCACATCATGTTGAATATTCTGATTTCCAGATATCTTCTCTAACATTATTCTGATTCAGTCTTTGCCTATAACCATCTTAAAAAAAGATGAAAAAATATATATTATAAAAAGGTTTTAATTGCCTTGATAAATGGCCATAAGCACATTTTCAACTATATTAATGTCTAATCCTTTTAAAGAAATGTTTTCTAGTCATTTATTCATTTTTTAAAATTATATTGTTTTACGATAGTATTATAGGTCAACATAATAGAAAAATTGATAATTTAGAGTCATATGTTTCATTTAAATACCATAATATTCTTCTGAAAGTCCATTTATGGTGATATAATCTTTATTTGTAACTGGAGTATATGTAGAGATACTTACTTTTAAATTCCCGGTATTGTTGAATGTTGTTTTTATTTATGCACTAATTTTTAAACTATATTTATGTATTTAAAGATACTATAATTAAATACATTCATTTTCGTACTGCTTTTATATTTTCAATATTTTGTGTTTAATCAATATGATTTTCTTTCCTTTTTCTTGTATTTTGTTGTTATGTTATATAGTAAAAGACTCTGACGTCTTTTCTCCAATATGTACACTTTCTAAGTTTTATATTTCAGGCTTTTACCTCTATCCATATTATACAGTGATTATATTTCTGTTAATCTTATAGATTTTTTAGAATTAGGCTTAATTTTCAAATACTTAAGGACTTTTCTATTGTGTTTATGTTTCTGAATTTTCAATATTTCTACTGTGGTATGTGAAATGTTGCACATTATCAATGCTTTAATATGCAAACGTTTATGTACGAACATTTAAGCAAAGGTTTTAATTTGTTAAATATTATCTTAGTGCCTAGATTTATTTTTACTGCTTATATAGTATATGTTATCTTATCCAGAAGTATGGGGAACCATGCAGAGGAATCTATATTATTTGAATACTTCTTGTTAACTGCTGAGACTTTTGTTGATTATTAATCTAGCTTATCTGCCAGTTGTTGAAATAGATGCTGAAATATCCAGTAATTGTGTATTTGTCCATTTCCCATCTCAATTATATTAGCCGTTGTTTCATATACTTTGCAGGTCTGTTGATTGATGAATATCTAATTGGTAAATTAGCACATTAGCCATTAGACAACAGTTTTCTCACTATATTGCAATAGTATTTCCTCCAAAAGCAGCATTATTGGAAATTAACAGGATGACTTTTGCAATTGGCTTTTGATTAATGCCTGCAAGTTATGATTTTTTATCAATTTTCCTCTAACCTGCATATGCCATTTTAAGTCACTTTCTTATAGAGAATCTATACATGGATCACACACTTCTTTTATCCACTCTCCCAATGTCTGTCTCTCAACCACTATGTTCAGATGAATGTAATTGGCTGTGACTCTTTATATATCATGGCTAAAATATGCTGTCTTATTTTTTTCATTTGTAAGTTTTGATACTTTTTGATTTGTCTGTCTCCAGAAATCTGGAATTAAAGGCATGTCCAGCCATACTCTGTGGCTTTAATATCTTAACTTTTAGATCCTGAGATAATGTATTCATGAAAAAAAATCTAGTTAATTTAACAATTTCTATTTTTATTTTTTGCTCCAGAAACTTCAAAAGAGACTTAGACGTGTACAGTCCAAATTCTTCTAAAACCCATTCTTTATTCTTTTGCTATTTTCAAGGTTATGAACAATTAATCCTATGTCTCCTACTAACAACTTCTTGAAGCAAAATAGACATTACAGGTTTACAGGAGATTAACTATTTTTTTCATACATGTATTCTACATGTACAGTGCTTATAGTGTAGAAGACAAGTCAAATGTACTTACTTGTAATTAATCTCATGGTCTGGAGAATGAGGCAATTACAAGACTATATAATATTAATTCAGTATAAAAATTATAATTGCACCAGTGACAAAATAAACAAAAGGAAGAACAAGGCTGGCTAAGTGATGGATCCTTCCACCATAAGGACATTAAATTATCAATGATGTCTTAGATAATACCATGTCTTACCTTTACTTTATTACATAGTATTCTTGTTTATACTATTGGATTAATCGGGATTGGATCTAATTTATACCTTTGAATTTTTATTATATGTAATTAAAATACAGTTGAACTGAAGGTTTACGTCACAAGATGGAAACCCTACTTGGCACAGATATAGGGGGATCAAGAACATGTGGTTTTCTGCTCATAGAATATAGTACTAGATTCTTCCCTAAGGCTTAATAATGAGACAAGTTTTTGTATCTAAAAAAAACATTAATGGGCTACATTATTTGCTTTTAAATTGAGGTTGATCATCAGATGAAAAACAAATAAACAAAGAAAAATTTAAAACAAAACAAAAAACAACATTGCCTTCATCTTTTATCTTACAAATTTCCTTTTAACTATTTAGCAAAAGAATAAAGAAATGGGTTTTAGAAGAATTGGGTCTCCATCTTCATGACTCATGTAAAGCAAAGACTGAAGCAATCTCCAAGAAATAATCAGTCTAACCTGATACCCATCTCACTAATCCTTGACACTATTATGACAGTTAAGCACACTCTGTTATGCTAGCAGAGAGGAGCCTAGCATAACCCTCCTCTGAGAGGCTTCATCTAAGCAGCCGACTGAAGCAGTACTCTTATGGAAGAGTTAGCGAAAGGATTGAAGGCCCTCAGCAGGAAAGGAACTATACAGGAAGACCAACAGAGTCAACAAAACTGGACCCCCCGAGAGCTCTCAGAGACTAAGCCCCCAACAAAAGGACATACATGGGCTGGATGGAGACACACATATGTATCAGATGTTAAGCTCTGTATTCATGTGGTTCCTCCAGTAACTGGAACAGGGGTTATCCCTAAAGCTGTTGATGACTACGGAAGCAGAACCCTAACAGGGCTGCATTCTCTGGCCTCAGTGGGAGAGCTTACTCCTAACTCCACAGAGACTTGATGCACCAGGGTGGGGGGATACCCAGGAGGGACCCTGACCTCTCAAAAGAAAAGAGAAGGCAGGTGGGAGGGGAAGAAAGGGTGGGCAGTATTTGGGATATAAATAAGTTAATTAATTAATTAATCAATTAAAAACACTAACAGCTTGTACTTCATGTTGTTCTCAAAAGTTTGTAAGTCTGTTCTAGTCCCTTCCTGCGATCACTGTTTAATCTTCTCTCTCTCTCTCTCTCTCTCTCTCTCTCTCTCTCTCTCTCTCTCTCTCTCCTGTCTCTCTCTGTCTCTCTCTCTGTCTCTCTCTCTGTCTCTCTCTCTGTCTCTCTCTCTCTCTCTCTCGGTGTGTGTGTGTGTCTGTGTGTGTGTCCATGACTTAGTGCAAGACAGAGGCCAGCAGGTAGAGGTATGTCTTTCTATCCTTCCACCACATAGGTCCCTGGAATTGAATGTAGTTTGTGACACTCCATAGCAACTTTACCCACTGAGCCATCTTCCAAGCCAACTCACCATTACTTTTAATATCAAGAGACTATGGGTGTTAGTGTTGTTATTTTACAAGCTGCTTAAGGAAAATAATTTTAGTGTTCTTTGATGAGAGACACTGATGGGATATTGCTGCATTTATTTTGCAAATATAATAATAACCTACTAAGAATTAGTAAGGTTAAAATAATATAAGAATCGCAGAGGGAAAAGAAAAAATAAAATTTAAAGAGAATGGATTAGGTGAAGAGCAGTGGGAAAAGGGGATACACAGTCTAGTTTATAAGAGAAAGTTGGCACATAAGAAGAGCAAGACAATCATTCCTTATTGTGAGACAGGGAAAACACAAAAAACGAGATGTGAACAAGGACATGGGAAAGATTGGCAACAATGATTAAGTTCTCAGACAGTAAAGTCTGCAATTATTCTGACCATGAACTCTGAGAGACATTGACAGAATCTCAAGGCTTTGGGTGAAAAAACACCTTCTGAAGATGAAGTGAAGTTGGCAGCTCACAGTCTGCACTCTGTGTTCGCTACCAAAGGCCACTACATACACACTATTCATGAGTAACCTCAGTGTTCTCTGTCATGGAGAAATCCAGTGAGTGGGCTTCATGTAAGTATAAAAAGCCATTATCATTTTTCCCTGCATGAATATGGATAAGCCTTGGCAATAATATGTGTTTAAAAAACATGCACACACTACAGAGTGGAACCTAATAGAAACTTTCTCAGGGTATTGTTGCCACCATGCATAATTCATCGAGAAGAAATTAGAATGAAGCAGACAGACATTGACTCCTCTAAGTTTTTGTTTTGCTTTTTCTGACTTCTAATTTATTCCTGTTGTTGGAAATCTTCTCTTCTCTCCTATTGATGGTGTTCTGCAGTGAGTTTTAAGTGTCATCTAGGTTTTCTTGTTCAATCAAATCTGTACTTTATGGTAATTTTACTCTATTGTTTGTTCTGTGATTTGTTTTTAATCATCATTTTTGGAATTTCATTCAGAATTCAAGAACCATTATCCCTCGATGATTCTACGACATAATGAAGTGAATCTGCAACATAATTTTTTTCAATCCATGGGTATTATCGTCATATATATTTTCAAAGTCTGGTAGAATGTATCCCTGTAACTAAATTAAGCACAGTTTAATTAAATTATGAAAATTAAATTACTCATTACTACTAATAACTTAAAGCTTTAAAATGCTTTTGAATCAGAAAAGAATTTCAATATCTGGATTAACAGTTTCAGTGTGGTATGAGATTAATTAGAGTCATACAGATCTTATTTCTTTTCAATGAATGCATAGATGAAAATACAGAGTGAGGAAGATAAGAAGCCCTGAAAACTACTTTTAAAGTTTATTAATTTACAAAGGTATTTTTCCATGGTGAACAAATGAACTGAAACATAATGAGTAATTGAAGAAAAAAAATGTCCAATTAAATATGAACATTGAATAGAAAATTGGGAACTATCTGAAAGCATTATTTTCCTAGAGGTGATAAAATTTAATAACATTCAATGAAGCCAGAAGTGCTTTTGTTCCTAGTCCTAAATTCATTCTTAGGATTCTGATCTCCATAGGTAATACGGACAAAGGAATGATAGCAAGCAGAGAAAAAACAGTCTTACCACTTATATAGTTAACCTATATTTTTTCTGAGTTTATACTCAGAGTGATTATTTTATTTAATTTTATGTCGTGTAAAATATTAGAGCAAATAACTTCTTTCAGATGTTTGCTAGGAGTTCTTTGACTTCTTCCTAGAATAGTTTTCTGGAGATTAATGCAAAATATATAAAAATTTTCATAATTGCATGATATAATATCAAATAAAGATACAAAATTGTCCTGAACAGATACTTGATAACTTCCAAATTGTAAAGCAGACTCTATGCCTGATCATCTTAGTACACTATTTTGGGATCCGAATTGAATTATAATATTTAATTATCTGTTTATAAAATATGGCAGAACTTATTTCTAAGCTTTGTCAAGCCAACATTTCAATTTTTTTCTTAAATTCCAACTCTACCAAGTCAGGGAGGATATTTTTGAAGAAACAAATGTAAAAGTCCTTATTAAATATTTTTTCAAGTACAATTGTCTACAATAAGATCATAAATGACAACCAACAAATTCAATGTACTTAATTTAAAAAGAAACGCACACACAAAGCATGCATACACACACAGACACACACAGACACAAACACACAGACACACACACATACACACACACACACACACACACACACACACATAAATGCACCATAGTTTGAAATCACAAAGGAATTTGGAAATAAATCACAGACACTACTGATTTTTCAAAAAGTTAAGTCATCTATATCTATCTATCTATCTATCTATCTATCTATCTATCTATCTATCTATCTATCTATCTATCTATCTATCATCTATCTCTATCTATCTATCTATCTATCTATCTATCTATCTATCTATCTATCATCTATCTATCTATCTATCTATCTATCTATCTATCTATCTATCATCTATCTATCTATCTATCTATCTATCTATCTATCTATCTACCTATCATCTATCTCTATCATCTATCTATCTATCTATCTATCTATCTATCTATCTATCTATCTATCATCTATCTATCTATCTATCTATCTATCTATCTATCTATCTATCTATCTATCTATCTACCATCTATCTCTATCTATCTATCTATCTATCTATCTATCTATCTATCTATCTATCTATCTATCTATCTATCTATCTACCATCTATCTCTATCTATCTATCTATCTATCTATCTATCTATCTATCTATCTATCCATCTATGGCTAATATAAATGTTTCCATAAACGTAGAATAACTTTGAATTACTTCTAAAATATTCTTTAGAAAGATTCACACTATCCTTTTGACAGTATCAAAATAAGGACACTCAATACTGAGGAAAATTCTATCTCAAATATTCTACATGTCATCTAAATTATAACACAGTAGAACCTGAAATTCATCATACACATAATGAACACTCATGTTCAATATAATGAAGGAAGAAAATATAAACAACATAACTGTTTAGATTTAAGGAATTTAAATTAACTTTATTGACAATTGTGTTTATTTCGAGTATACAGAAACATAAATTCTAGAATTTAGAGAATATCTCTAATTAAAAGAAAACATAGGCTAAAATAAATACACTTAAAATTTTAATAATCTATCACCCATGTAAATTGATTCTAAATATAAGTGATTTCAATTAGCTTTGTATATGTCTAATTAGTTGTAAAACTAATATGCTTGTAAATGTTATTTTAACAGTGTTGCATAGCATTTGTTTTAAACCTACTGTCTCACATATTACTATGATAAAAATCTTAGTTTAATATACAATATGAAGAATATATCTAAATTTAAAGCTAAAACTACTCTTAAAAATGTAATTATTTTGTGTGCATATGTTAATTCCTACGATTATAAAGTCTGTCATATGATTAAACACAGTAAAGTAAATAAGCATTAAGCAAATGTTCAGCCACTGAACAAATGGTATTTGGATATGTATAGATTCTCTGATATATACTGAAGCTTATAACAAGAATTAATTTGTTATGTTGCAGTATGAAAACTCATTGACCATATATTTTGAATGGTAAGTAAGGTATGGGGAGTCATGGCTGAATATGCAAGCTATCATGTTGAAGATAGAATGTGTTACACAAGTGACATGCTTTGTGCATGGTTTATTCAAGGCTACTAAGATAAAGACCAAATTTGGCAACACATGTCTATTCTTCTCTGATGCAAAATTAAAAACAAAGAAAAAAAAATGACAAGATCCAGGAAAATGTTCTGTAGGTGATATAGCAGAATTTTCAAACTATAATAGATGGCTGTAACCAGAGTTCATGGTCTGATGTAATTAGCCATGAAGACTGAACTACTTGCCTGATGTTATAATTACTTAATATTAAGTGGTATTCTTATTGCTATTTAACTTTCCATGTAGCTTTGTGAACAGGGACTATGGATGGACTAGGATAGTGATTGCAAGTGTAATGCTAACTGTTACACATTAAATTAATGCAGAAGCTTGCTAATCCTAATACATTAGTCTCTCAGGGCTTGGTTAATGTAACTTTTCCCTATGCTATTAATCCATTGCACAAATGATGACAAATGATATTTCTAGAGTTAGAGTGTATCATCTAAGGCCTGATTTCTTGAGAGCAATATTCCACTATAGGAATCTCAGACAGGATAAATGGATCAAATTTTACTGTAAAATTTTCTCCATAATGCTTGATATGTTATGCCCAGAATTATTTAGGGCATAAAGAAAGTCAGAGTATTTCTAGTTTGTACTTTTTTCATTTATTAATAAAGTAGATGAAAACTTAAAAATGATTACACAGATTATTTCAGTACAAACCAGCCTGAACTTAGATTCAGACTTATTTGAACTTGCCAAGACTTACTTGAATGTGAGCACCTCTGTGCTGGCTAGATTTATGTCAACTTAACACAAGCTATTGTCATATGAGTGTTGGAAACCTCAGTTGAGAATATGTCACTACAAGATCAGGCAGGAAACCTGTAGGGCATTTATTAATTAGTGATTGATGTAAGAGGACCCGGTCCATTGTAGGTGGATCCAGCTCTGGGGTGGTCATGTTGTGTTCTATAAGAAAGCAGGATGAACAAGGCATGAACAGCATGTCAGTAAGCAGTACTTGTCTCTGGCCTCTGCAGCAGCTTCCACCTCCAGGTTTCTGCTCCATTTGAGTTTCTGCCCTGGCATCCTTCAATGATGGACTGTGGTGTGAAAGCACAAGCCCAATAAAACCCATATGATCCAAATTACTTTGGGTCCTGTTGTTTTACACAGCAATCACAACCATACCTTAGACATTCTATAACCAAAGAATTTACTGGGTGTCTAAAAATCCATATATGTTGCATTCTGAGGACAGTTGATTGCTTTCATATGCTTGAAAAAATTACAGTATCAAAGGGAAATTAAATGGAGCTTGAGTTAGATGACATAACCCAGTAATTTCTGAAAAGTCTTGGAGTAGCATTAATCCTTTATCTCCCAGTTAGTGTGGGAAAACACATTTTGTAAAAATGCTTGCAATAGCAGTAGATTGGAATATTTCTAGATTTCATCAAGAGAAGAAAGGTAAGCAATATCGAAGCTGTTCTGTGGGATCTCAGAAGATAGGAATGCTGGGACAAATGTAGACCATGGAGGCCTCACTTGTGACATCCCAGAAGGAAGCAAAGACTCCCCTGGAGTTGTTTTTCTAATAGTTTAAATTAAAAATGGTTAGCCCAAGGCTGAACAATCACTATAAATCACTATGCATACCAGGAAATAAGAACCACTAAGAGGAAACATGTTCTTTATTGGGAAAACAACACATGCTGGTCAGTAAGTATGAAGAGTAAGGTATGGATAATAAGATATCAACATCACTGTGCCAAAACCTTCCGGGAAGTATTTCTTTACCATCAGCGCACCGAAACTGTGGTGATGGAGCAAGTAGGGGTTTCAATTCTGCACTGAACCTTGTAGCTGATCCTGGCAATGTGTGAAAGAGTTTCATGCCTGGTACTGGGTTTTAAATGTATGACAGATGCAAGATTGAGGGGTCACGATGAATCCCTGAAGCCAAGCAATATGTTGCAGAGTTTTTACCCCTGAAGAGGACAGGGGGTCTGTACATGACAGTGTAGCTACAGATACAGGAGTAACCCAAGGACATTGGAGATGACTATTCAATGGGATTTTCTTCTGAGGATAGGGACCTGGGTCAAGTTGACTTGCCTGAGCCTTGGACAAACTGAGTGTGTTTTGCACAGCAGAAATGTAGACCTGAGACCATCATAGTCCTTTCGAGCAAAATAAGGGAATGACTCCCAGAACACAAACAGAACATGGATCTAGTTTTTGCTCTGATCTGACTGTTTTGTTACCCTGGATCTTCTCTTTTGAAGTAATCAGTATTTTGACTTTACAAGAGTGGGCTTATTAAAAGTGGAGATTTGAGTGAGACATTGAACTTTTAAAGGATTGTTATTTTAATGCCTTGCCGCTTTTTATGTCATGACAATTAACATGATCTCTTGAGTGCAAACAAAATAAGAAAGACTGTGTATGTGAAGGAGAGGAGTGCCCTGGTTATTTTCCATTGTCAACTTGACATAACCTAAAGTAAACTGGGAAGAACAAATCTCAATGGAAGGAGCTAAAGAGATCTGCAACCCTGTAGGTGCAACAACATTATGAACTAACCAGTACCCCGGAGCTCTTGACTCTAGCTGCATATGTATCAAGAGATGGCCTAGTCGGCCATCACTGGAAAGAGAGGCCCATTGGACAGGCAAACTTTATATGCTCCAGTACAGGGGAACTCCAGGGCCAAAAAATGGGAATGGGTAGGTAGGGGAGTGGGGGGGGGGAGGGACTTTTGGGATAGCATTGGAAATGTAATTGAGGAAAATACATAATTAAAAAAAAAAAGAATTTTCTCCATCAGACTGGCCTGTGACCATTTGTATGAGGTATTAGATTCTTTGATCTTTGATGTGAAAGAGTTCCACTGTTTGCAGACTGACTCCTAGGTAACTGGCACTGGGAAATATAAGAAAGCTAGCTGAGCAAGACCTTTAAGTGGCACATGTATGTCAAATAAGCTGGAAAATATTCAAGATCTGTATAGTTTCCAGTGCTGAACCACATTACTTTTGTTTATTTATCTCTTTCCTTAATCTCCATGCCTTCATTACACTTGGCTGCTGTATTCCTCACTGTTATTGACCCAGGAAGAAATTCAAAAGCTGTTTTTCAAGATGTTTTTTGTCACCTGAAGTCTGAAGTTTCTATAGAAATACTCAGCATACCTAAATCAAAGCAAGGATTTTCTGGGATGCTTCTCAGTAAGAGCTTGCTCATTAAAACATTAAAATTTACAGTAGATTTCAGACCCAGTATCTTTACCACTACTGGCAGTACTCTTTATAGCCCACTGTTTCTGAATAGACTAGTTATTATTTTTTAAAATGATTTTCTCACTTAAAAAAATCACCACTCATCTCTAATGTTGCTAGAGTATGATTTTGATTTTTGTCCTGTTTTTAACTCAGTATCTGTATATTATGTATTAGAATAATAGCATAGTGTACTCTTTACGATAGGCCATTATTCAGGAACTGAAAATTACAGATGGGGAATATCTCGCATTCTCAACAGTAAGTTTGTTTCCATTTACCTGACAACTGAGAACTTTATTTTTAGGGTGGTTACTCTCTTGATGTTCATATGAACAATGGTTTCTCTGTCTTTCATGAGGCCATGTAGGTATATTTAAACTCAGTCTTCCATTTTAAAAATAGTATGTCCACTCAAGTATTTGACTAACCAGGCAAATCACTGAGATGCTATATAATCACTATGGATCTTAATGTTTGATCATTTCTCTTCCCCATTAAAGTGGTGCCTGAATGGGGACTAAGTCACTCCTAAACTAATATGTTTTGTTGTTTCAGCTGTTGTCTCTAAAATTAAACCAAAATAATATATCATGTAGAACCATTTGAGAACAAATTTGGGTACTTCTTTTTCAATCCACATGGGACATACATAACTACCAAATAGCTATGTGTATTAAGTGTGAATATTTTTTATCAGTTGCTCTTTAACAAACTCTAAAATCCTCACATCCCATAAATTATGTATATATTATGATTGTAATTTAGGGTTTTTAGGGGATTAATGAATGGGAGACTGATTGAGTCTGTCATTTGTGTGCATGCCTTTGGACTCTTTTCCTTCTGTTTGTCTTGTCCAACTCTGAAGTGATACTTTTGTTTTATCTTATTATATTTTATATTCCCGTATATTATTATTATTATCCCTTAGAAGCCTGTTTGTTTTCTATTGAGAAACAGAAGAAAGGTAGATTGGGATGGGAAAGAAGGTAGGAGGCGCTGGGAAGAGTAGAGAGAGGTGGAAAACTGTAATGAAAATGTATTATATGAGAACAGAAATATATTTTCAATAACTGAAAATTAAGTTCATGTCTATAAGAATCTTGATGGTTAGAATATATTTCCCCATGTAAAGTTAAAACAAAAAAACAAAGAAAAAGAAAAAAAATCTTTGTAGCTCTTTTGTTTTGTCTTAGTTTGGGTTACTGTTGCTGTGATGACACCATGACCAAAAGCAACTTGGGAAGGAAAGGGTTTATTTCATTCAGATCTATATAACCAACTGTCATCAAAAGCAGTGAAGGCGCCAATCTGGAGGCAGAGCTGATGTAGAGAACATAGTGGGGTGCTGCTTATTGGCTTGCTCCCCATGACTTGCTCAGTCTGCTTTCTTATAGAACCTAGGGCCACCCACCATGGGCTGGGTCCTCCCCCATCAGTCATCAATTATGAAATTCCCTATGTGTTTGCCTGCAACTGATCATAGTGTTAGGGGCATTTAACTTTATTTAACTTCTCAGTCAGTAATGCCATATGACACATTCTTGTTTTTATTAACTTATACATTACATCTTGACCACAATTTCTCCTCCATCTCTCTATGCCACAGCTCTTCCAACCCTCTACCTCCAGCCTTTCATTCACTCCCCCACTCCCCCAACTCCAGAAAAGTAAAAGCTACCAAGGAATAACAACCAAACACAGCATATCAACTTCCATTATGATTAGGTACGTCCTCTCATATTAAGGCTGGACAAAGGTAGACACATTTTCATAATTGAGGTTCCACCCACCTCACATAACTTTAACTTATGTCAAAATGACATAAAACTATGTGGCAAATGCCCTTTCCTTTCTATTGGGAGGCCTTGACAACATAAGTGTAAGCCTGCCATTCTTCCTGATACCGTTCTTTTAACATTTTAAGAACTATTTCTGTGCTCAAAATCATTGTTAAGTAAATGTTCCATGCTTTGGAAACATAATTCCAAATCAACATTTTTCTAACCTTTCCTTAAACAAGTGAAAGTTAGTGTTTCCCAAATTTTCTTTAGATCAAAATAATCTGTGACTAAAAGAAATAATTCCTCATTTGTTTCACAAAAGTCTCTTTGAAAATCTTTCATTTTGTTTTAACTACATAGTCTAACTACCTGCATGTATGTATTATTCAATATTGCAATACAATTTTTTCATATTCGCAAACATCTTTCACAAAATAACAACTAAGCTACTTTTTTTTCATTTTCTGACATTAATCAAGCACAGAAGGCTTCATAATTGCAAATTCATCCCTGTGAAAATATTCACCTCTGAAACATGTGCAGCAATCAGTGGAAGAGATCGTTACAATCTGCTGTGGTATTCAGAATTTATAGGTGTCTGGGCCCCCAGAGGTAACAGTGTGGAAAATGAAGTGATGAGTATTTACTAACCACAGTAACAAGTTTTTAAAAATGCCAGACTCTATCAATTCTCAAGAATAATTTTGTCCAAATGTATTTCTTGTGACCACTGGAAGACTCAGGAAGAAAATGGAATTTGAAATTGACATGCCTGTGAGAGGTTTCCTCTAGCAGCAGATAGGAGCTGGTGCAGTGACTCACAGACAGCCATGATGCAGAAAGAGAATATCAATTGGAGGTCTACATTAGATCGCTCCAGTCCCTTGGAGTTTAAAAACGCCATGGGAGAGGAGGAGGAAAGATGATAGAAGTCAGAGTGGGTGGAGGACATGGCCCACAAAAACCAACTAAGAGTGGCTCATGGTATTTGCATGGGTCTGCACCAGGTTCTCTGCATGTCTGTCATGTCTATGAACATGGTTGGATTGTGAGACTTCTAAAAATAAGAGTAAGCTGGTGTGTCTCTGTTGCCTGCTCTTGGGTCACTTTTCTTTCTATGGGTTTGCCTTGTCCAGCCTTGATATAAGGGTTTTGTCTTTGTCTTATTGTATCTTTTGTTACCCTGTTTGGCTACCGTCTCTTTGAGGCCTGCTTATCTATGGAGGGAAACTGAAGGGTAGTGGATTTGAGGGAGAAGGGAGCTGGGGAAGCCAGGAGGAGTAGAGGGACTCCCAGGAAACTCTGGTCATATTTATTTCATGAAAGAAGAATATATTTTCAATTAAAAAACTGAAAGAAAAATAAGATATTGACTTGAATGCCAAGGATTGTTGCAGAAATAAACAAACTACAAAATATTATCAAAATCAAAACAACAAATCTGGATTTCATCAACAAGAGTTATGGAAAACAAAAAAAGATACAGCCTATACAATAATTTGGATTTTACAGAAAGCTAGAATCCCAAGTATTTGCGACAAACAGGAGTTGGGGGCCACAAGAAGCATTTTGGCTCAGAACTATGAAACAAATTTGCAGAAGTACCGCTGAAGAACAAACTGATGCTTTTTGCTAAAATTGTATTTTCCAAATATGTATATGTCTTGATGTTCATGTTTAAAAATAAGTTTAAGTGTGTATTTTATAGTACAGGCTTTATGTAAATAAATAGAAAGCTGTACTTGAATTTCCTTAGAGAATCCAGCAATTGACTGTGGGATACTTGGGAGACGTGGTCATCACCTGGTAACACTCACCAGATTCATACATAGGTCTTTGGTGGACCATGGAGATAAATGACGATGAAGGCTATGAGAAAGAATGGTTTGAGTGTTGGGTTAAAAGAAATGTTCAGAGTTTACGTTGGTGACTTATTGTTTTAATAACACTTGATGATTTGTCAAACTCTCTTGAAGGGTCTTTGTCTTTTTTTTTTTTTTTCCTGGAGTGCAGCAGACTGCAGTAATACTAGTTTATGCTTCTAAAATACACAGAACTGCCGCTGATAGCTGTGTTTCAGAGAAATTATTTTACTCCCCGTCCTGTATATACATTCACATAACTAATGAGCAGCATCACTCGTAGTTATTTGCTAAAACTTCTCTGAGTACCAATAAGAGGCGAGTCAAATGAAGACTTCTTAGAAGATTAAATACATTTCCAGTGACATATTCCACCTCAGAGAGGAACTGAACTGTTGGAAAATTTAGCCTTGTTTCTTACCCAGCATTCTAAGCAATAATTTTAAAATATATCCTGTGTAATACATATAACTTATAATCTCTGTTTTTATAGGAGGAGTTTTGTAACATAAAAGAAAACATTAAATGTTTTGAATGTCATGCTTTCTGTTTTAGTGTTTATATTCCTCATTTTGCCTGTAATAAAATCTTAAAGTATGGTAGCATTGGAGTAAAAGAAGTGATGAGGAAAGGTTAAATGTTGTTCTGCCATCCTGTTTCCTCTCAGTGCTGCCATTATACCTCTCTGCATTATAATAACTGTAAACAGAAATGTAATGAAACTACTCTATATGATGAGAAGCTCTTATGCAAAATACTTATGATCAAAAGGGCTTCAGATTTCAGAAGTGAGGTTTCAGGTCTGGGGATGTTTGCATATGAATAATGAGTTATTTTATATATGGCCTAAGTTTAAATGAAAAATTCATTATGATGAATACATGAATGTATACATACACTAAAAATTATTTTAAACAATTTGATTTGTAGCACATCTACCTTTTGACATTTAAAATGGAGTGGGATTCTCTATATTTAGACTATTTTGTATTTTGGGGCACTTGGGGTTACATAGTTTCAGTTTTAGTTGCTGCTCAACTTGATTAAGGATTCAACATATTCCATAATTAAACAATGAGAATACCGAAATTGCATTATTTTTTTATTCAGAATTACAGATCTTAAAAGTTACAATGAAATTATTTACTACTTTACACATTGGTAAAATTTTGATGAGAAATTGGGATCGTTAATAATTTAGTTTGCTTTAGCAAAAAAGTCTCATCCAAATTATTGATAATTTTTGGACATTTTCATGACACTAATATATACAAAATAATTTTAAAAATATTTATATTAAGCTACTTCCAATTTATGATATTTTAAATGATTCTGTGTGCCTTGTTTTTCCCGAATTCCTATATTTGAACATAATTCCTCAGGAATCTTTCAACATATTTTCTAAAACTTTCTAATTTTGAAACAATATTGGAGTTCAAGGGGAGTTCAAACACAGTGCCAAGTGTCTGCATGTTCTTGTTGGTCCTCTATGAAACTAACATTTCACTGTCTATGACTTTGGGATGCTCTAGTCTACACGTGGACATGTAGACTACTAGGGAGTGCCAAGAGCAAGACTGACAACCCCAGCAAGAGCATGCCCATTGGCTATCCATTGCCAAATACACAGTGCTCTAAAGATGCTTGCAAGTCAAACTGCAGCCTTGCCAGCGCATTTTCCCATTTAGGAACACCAACAAGGTTTGTAGAATTTTCGCATTATGTGACAACCATGTACTAAATCCCTTCATACCATATGAGAGAATTTGACATTTAGATTGGGATTATGGGTGTGTGGCTGTGTGTGCATGGGCCTTTGTGTGCACGCATGTGAGCATGCACACTCATGCTTATGCAGAAGAGGTAAGATTATCTGTTTTATCACACTTCAGCTTATCCCACTGAGGCAAGGTCTCTCATTGAAGCTGGAGCTTACTATATCCGATGAGCCTGGTTGGCCGATAAGCCCGGGGATCCTGTATCTCCCACTGCTACCAACACTGAGTACCCAGTTTCAGGTGTGCATAGCTATACCTGGCAGTTTACATGGATTCTGGGTATTTGACATCATGGTCTCACTTATTTGATCTGATGTAAAATCAGGAGAATTAGGAAACTGCTACTCTAAGAGTTATGCTGTGAAATTCATTGTTCCAATGTTGCACAAGCTAGCTGAGAACTTAGGATTCACCTGTGTAATATACTGTATCTACTTCCTGATCAGTTCCACTTGTATGGAGTGTTTAAAGATAACTTTCCCTTTTAAAAACTACTTTTATTCCAGTTACCAAAAGGTATGGGACTTTTATGCCCTGGATGGTCCCATTGCTGTTACCATCCTTACTAGTCACATGTACATTCTATGCAAAGAAATAGCGATCAAAAGGCACCCAAATGTTAGAACTACTCCTCCCTCCTTGTATCCCTTTCATAAATTACTTCCAATCTTGTGCTACATGTCTGCCAACTGAAAGCTGAACCGCAAGCCAAATGCAAACCTGCAAATGTTCTGGAGAATGATGCCTCTGTATTCCTTACCTGCTGATGATAATCGAGTATACTGAGTTAAGAACATTGCTATAAACAGTTCCAGAGAAAGCCTAGTGCAGAATTTAGTACCTAAGTTAAACAAAAGATGTGGCATAAGATGATTTAATTCTATTTCATTATATTTTATGAATTGGTTAGTAGTCAGAATCTATGGCTCGAGAACACCAACATGAAAGGAGAAAGTAAATAGAGAGAAGGATGTTGATTTCACTTGGTGAACTGAGATTTAATCACTTGTGCCTCACAGAAACTGTCCTTCCCATCAGAGGTAAAGTTTGCGATGGGTGGGGGGGGGTGTCAACTAAATGTATAAGATTGTTAAAAAAAGGAACAGGTAATTCTGCATAGAAAAGTCATGATGGTACTATCAGGTGATAATTTATGAGAGCATTAGAAAAATTAAATGACAAATACCAAATTTACTATCATTTATTTATAGAAATATTTACTACTACATACTTTATTTAATATTCCTTAGAAAATTAAGTTTGTACATTGATATTGAATTGGGTACAATTGGCAAAGTGCATAATGGTTAATGTATTGCATTAGTGTTACTATATACATATATATAAACTTAAAATCAGTTTTATATTTATATTGCCCCTAAACAAGGTAATTTTATGATAAAATGTATATTTATTATTCATTTTTATTCTTTGAAAATTTATAGGTACAAAATATATTTTGGCAATATCTTTTTTAAATATTTTTTATTATTATGTATTTTCCTCAATTACATTTAGAATGCTATCCCAAAAGTCCCCCATACCCTCCCTCCCACTTCCCTACCCACCCATCTCCATTTTTTGGCCCTGGCATTCCCCTGTACTGGGGCATATAAAGTTTGCGTGTCCAATGGGCCTCTCTTTCCAGTGATGGCCGACTAGGCCACCTTTTGATACATATGCAGCTAGAGTCAAGAGCTCCGGGGTACTGGTTAGATCATATCTAACCTCACTCCCTGCATTTGGCAACTATGTATTCCTCTACCACATCACTTCATACATATACATACATCTTTATGAACTCAATGATATATACATATATATACATACATAAATATATATACACACAATATATATGTATATATATATATATATATATACACACTTCATTGAGTTATATATATATATATATAGTGTGTGTGTGTGTGTGTGTCCAATTACTGCTGCCCATATGTACATCAGAGTCATCAACTGGAGTATGGGCATACTACCTTCCAGCTATGGGTAGGGTTTCTATGGTTTCGCCAAACTTTTGCTGGACATTTTCACCAGATTTCTTTTGTGCTGTTCTTGCACAGGCACCCACAGTTGCTATAAGTTCATGTGTGGCCTCAGCCATGTCTCCAATCTGTAGTCCAGCATTTCACACCCTCCTCCTCCTCCTCCTCCTCCTCCTCCTCCTCCTCCTCCTCCTCCTCCTCCTCCTCCTCCTCCTCCTCCTCCTCCTCTCTTGCTTTGTCCATGCCTCTCCTTGGGCTTCTCTGAGTTAGGGGTGGTACGTTGTATTACCATATGATCCAATTATGCCATTCTTTGGCATAGACCCCAAAGGGCTATATCTTACTCTAGAAACAGAGGAATGTCTTTGTTCACTGTACATCGTGCTAATTCATAATTACTAAGAAATGAAATAACCAAGATGTCCATGAACTGGTGAATAGATAATGAAATTATGTGTTCAAAATTAAATATTATTCAACTATAGAGAGAGCTAAAGGTAAAATAAAAGAGCATAGGGTCAGATTAACAAAAATGAAGTGTGCACTGAGAAACAACATGCAAATATCATATCTTGCAACCCAAAAGACATAATGAAATGGAATAATGGATGATACTAGTATTAAAGGAATGTTGTGGGGGCGATACCTAGGCTTAAAGCCTTTCTTTAATTTTTTTATTAAGCATTTTATCCATTTACATTTAAATGATATACCCTTCTTGGTTACCTGCAAACCCGGCATCCCACCTCTCCCCATCTCTCCCCTTTCCTTTTCTTCTATTTCCTGTTCCTCTACCTACTCACCAACTCCTACCTCAGCACTCTAGCATTCCCTTACACTGTGGAAACAAATCTTCACAGGACCAAGGGCCTCCATTCCTATTGATGTCAGATAAACCCATCCTCTGCTATATTTTTATCTGAAGCCATGAATCCTTCTATGTATACCCTTGGTGGTTGGTGGTTTAGTCTCTGAGAATTCTGGGTGGTCTGGTAAGTTGATATTGTTCTTCCTATGGGGTTGCAATCCCCTTCAGCTCCTTCAGTCCTTTCCCTAGCTTTTCCATTGGGTTCCCCAGGCTTATTCCAATGGTTGACTGTGAGTATTTGCATCTGTATTGGTCAGGTGCTGGTAGAACCTCTCAGGGAACAGCCACATCAGGCTCTTGTGATCAAGTGTTTTTTGGTATCAGCAAAAGTGTTGGGATATGGTGTCTGCAGATGGAATGGATGCCTAGATGGGGCGGGCAGTCTCTGAATGCACTTTCCTTTACTCTCTGATAAAATTCTTGTTCCAATCTTTCCTTTGGACAGGAACATCTCTTGGTTAAATGGAGCGTCAGAAGGAAGACTGTAAGACCCCAACTCAGTGTGTTTCTTAGACCCCTAGAAACAAAGCCCAGCATGGAGTTCTTTGTTCTTTAGCCTTCAGCCTGAGAGAATGATGACCACTGGGTGACCCACCCAGGCGCTTGACTCATTCTTAGGGACTAAGAATGTTTGCCAAAGATAGCCTGTAACCTTTCCATGAGAGATGAGCTGTAATTAGTCATCCCTGTTCTTAGGATGATTACTCAGCTTCCCCATTCTTTAAGGGACCAAGAATGTTTGCCAAAGATAACCTGTAAGCTTTCCATGAGAGATGAGCTGTAATTTGTCATCCCCATTCTTATGATGTTTACTCAGCTTCCCCATACTTTGTGGTCTTATCCCCCCCCCTCACTTTGCAGTTTATTCTTTAAAAATCTTCAACTGCAACTGCTGAGGGTTGATCTCCTCTGGCCCTGTTGTGGTTATGAGCTCCACCTCAGCATGCTGATACCCAAATAAACCTCATACGATATTGCATCAAGAACGGTTTCTCTCAAGTTATTGGGTCGTCGGCTCATCCTGGGAGTTGAGTGAGAGTCTCCCCAGAAACGGGGGTCTTTCAAGACCAAAGTGTTAATGCTTCAATTCTATATAGAACTGGGAACAAAACGATCACAGTAGGTAGAAAGAAGTTGGGACCTGTGAGGGAGACAGTAGGGGGAGGGAAAAAGTAGGTATAGAATAAGGTATTGGAACAGACACAAGAGAAGTACAGAGGGTCAGGAAATCAAATAAAAATATTTAGTAGTGGCAGATGAGGAACTTGGGGTAGCCAGTAGAAAGTCCCAGAAGTCAGGGAAGCTAGAGCTTCACAGGACCCAACTGGGATGACTTTGGCCAAAATATACAACAAAGGGGAGATAGAACCTGTAGGGACTATCTTCAGTAGATAGGCAATGCCCCTAGTTGAGGGATGGAGCTACCCACTCCTCTTAAAAGTTTTAGGCCTAAACTCTTTCTTTTTCTTTTTTAATATATATTTAATATTTTATAAATATTAAAAAATTTAATTAAAAATTTTAATATTTTTATTTTTATAAATATTTTAAATATATATATATAATTTTATTTAATCATTTTTTTACACTCTAGATTTTATCCCCCTCTCAAATGTCCACTTGGGGCTCAAGTCTCTCCCTTATTTGACAATTTTATTTAGATTATATTTATATGTGTATATTACCATTGGCTTCACTTCCCTGCCCTTCTAAGTATAATTGGCCCATGATCATCCCAGGTGCATCCTGAGAGGGGAAGACAGGTGAGATCAGCTGGGAGCAGGAGAGACCTCTGGCAGCTGTGAGCATGATGAAAACAGATTCTCAGGAGACAGCTTCATGGAGACAGTTCATTTTATTGGTGGATCAAAGACTACTTAAACCTTTATAAGATGGGTAAGGTCTTTTAGGGTGAGTGTAAAGCATTGACCAGGGCCAGAGCTTTGGAGATAACTCATTTGCATAAGGAAGAATCCCAGGTGCTAATGGACAAGACCCTGTAAGGGGAAAGGAAGTTTCACCTGGCTATTGGGCTATTTGACCTCCTCCAGGGGGACAAAGTTGGGGGTGCAGGACTTTGTGTACCAGGACATGCAGCCTGGGGCAGGGCAGGAGCAATCCTACTTCTTACAATTTCAGGATGAGATTTCTGGGCTTTAGACATAGATTGACCCCACTCTTGCTTCAGGCCAGCTCCCCTGGTCCCATGTTTCCCTGGCCCCACATCTCCTCTTTTCACTTTGTAAAGAGGAGATATTATCATAATATTCATCCTCTAGGTTGGGAATTGTTGAGTATTGAACCAGAACCTGGTAGGTAGTGACTTTGGTAAAGTTGCTTATTTGGTGTTTTAGAAATTAATGAAACAGGGGGCCAGGAGGAGATAAAGACTCTTAGTACTTCTTTAGAGGGAAATCTCTTGTTCTTACAACAGTGTTGCATCCATCAAAGAAAAAATTCACCAACAGAAAGTTCCAATTTTGAACAGCTATGCATCAAATGCAAGGGCACCTACCTTGATAAAAGAAACATTACTAAAGCCCAAAACAAACATTGAATATCACACAATAACAGTGGAAAACTTCAAGAGTCCAATCTCACCAATGGACAGGGTCATTGAAATAGAAACTAAACAGAGACACAATGAAACTGATAGAGATTATGAACCAAATGGATTTAACCGACATATACAGAGCATTTCACCCTAAAACAAAAGGATATACCTTCACCAAAATTCACCATATAATCAGTCACAAAGCAAGCCGCAAAAGATACAAGAAAATTGAAATAATCTAATGCATCCTATCAGATCCCTGCCATTTCTTTCTTACTTTCTTTTTTTGTTTATTTTTAATTAATTAATTAATTTATTTATTTAACACTCCAGATTTTATTCACCTCCTAGTCTACTCTCTGACTGTGATACATCTCATACCTCCTCCCTGCCCCCACACTTCCTCCTCTACAAGGATGACCCCTTCCCCCATCCCTGACCCAACTAAACCTATAAACTCCCTGGGGCCTCCAGTCTCTTAAGGGTTAGGTGCATGTTCTTTGATTAACCCAGACCCAGCAGTCCTTATCATAATAGTGAATGCTTCAACCTCAGAATTTTAGGTGCTTTTCCCACCTAGAGTGTGGAGCCATTCCAATACTCCCTGGGGCTAAAATGGCACTTTCACAAGAGTATGGGAAGAGTTTGAAATAAGGAATTGTAAGGGGCGGGCATTGTAGGACCATACCTATCTACCTTTCCAGTGTCATCACTTTTAGCACTAGATTAAAAGCATTAAAAGTGCCTAAAGCTTCAACTGCCTAAGAAGAGAAAGCTATTGGGGAGGAGGGGGTTCTTTAATCTTCCCTTCTAAGGGATCAAAGAGAGGCTGTATGGTAAATGCTGGATGGGCATAAACAGAGTCAAAAACAATTAAGGATTTTCAAAAAGCTTTGGAGGAAGGCAAGAAAGAGTTAAGGTTAAGGTCTGAGGGAAAGAAGGTGTGGGTTTAAGAGAGATTAGTATTAAGGTGAGCAAAATTTCTATTCCCAAGACTGCAATGGGTATACTATCATATCATCTGCAAATAGTGATATTTTCACGTCTTCCTTTCCAGTTTTTATTCCTTTGATCTCCTTTTGTTGTCTAATTGCTCTGGCTAGGACTTTGAATACTATAGTGAATAGATAGGGAAAGAGTGGTCAGCCTTGTCTAGTCCATGATTTTAGTGGGGTTGCTTCAATTTTCTCTCCATTTAGTTTGATGTTGGCTACTGGTTTGATGTATAGAAAAGGAAACTGGGAAAGGGGGTAACATTTGAAGTGTAAATAATAAAATATCCAATAAAAAAGGAATGCACTGGAGTGGAATAATCTTTATTTTGTTAGGAACTATTCTAAATCTTAGGGAAGATGGGGAAGGTATTAATTTATCCTTATGTGGAGAGGGGAGGTGGAAGAGTCTCCCTACACCAAGATACCATCTATATAATGATAAATGTGGAGACCTTTGTTTAAGTAGGATCTTAATGCTGTGGCAGTGGCATCCTGTCAGATGATGAGTCTGTTTGCCATCCTCTGGGAGAGGACTCTACACTCATATGTTAAGGCTGGGTCAAAGTTGTTAATGAGGGGTATTGGGAATAAAAAGCACTGGCAATCTCATGGGTGGAGAAGGATAGAAAAAAATAGTCTTAAATGTCTATTGCTAATAGAGGGACCTCGGTGGCAATGGTAAAGATGAAGGGCTACTGCCAGTTTCTAGAGGACTCCCAAACCCACATGGTTTTATTAATTGCCCTTAAATCCTATAGCAGTCTCCATCCCCTTAAGCTCTTTTTTTTAAATAGAAAACACGGGTATGGTGGGTGGTTTCAATTTGCTTGGCCCAGGGAGTGGCACTCTTTGGAGGGGTGGTCTTGATGGAGGAAGTGTGTCACAGTGGTCATGGGCTTTAAGACCTGAGCTCTGATAAGTCTTCAGACTGATAAGGATATCAATTTAGAGACTTAACCTGGGTAGGGTAGAGATTAACTGGAAATGCCTGGACCTCTAGAAACCTAGCAGATTCCGAGTCACAGAGCTGCTGGGTAGTGGAAGGAAGGGCAAAGGGAGGACTTTCCTTCAGTACAATGTAGAAAGGCAAAGGAGAGTGTGGGACAGATTGAGTAGGGCCAGAGTATACTGCTGAGACTGAGGAAGCAGTTGAGTCATAAACTGCATGCAAATTTCAGAGAAACCAGTGAGCTTTCAAGTGGTTGTCGCATTATTGTTTTTTTTTTTTGTTTGTTTGTTTTTGGGTTTTTTCGGTTTTTTGTTTGTTTGTTTGTTTGTTTGTTTCAAGGAGAGATAAAGATAGTGACTTATGCCCAAGCGTGGTTTTGGATTCAGGCAGAAGACTAGGGGACTTGTACCCATGCAAAAGAGTATTCCTTGGCCAGAAGATGTGAGTTGACTCTTCACCTTCTTCTTCTTCTTCTTCTCTTTCCAGGTGTAATCCAAAAAAGAATGAAAAAACAGACTGCCAGCCCTTGTCATGCTAAGTCTATGTGGAGGGTGGGGGGACAATTGAACTCCCAAGGGTCACTCACCTTCCCTTTGTCTGCCCTTGAAGGCTGTCCCCCTTGTGAGATGCCAGCTGTCATTCTGACTCCACTTCGTTCCTTTCTTTGTGTGACTGGCCTGAAATTCAGACCAGTGCTTTCTAAGAGGGGAAATGAGGCAGGAACTGCCAGGAGCAAAAGAGGCCTCAGGCAACTGTGAGCTTGGAGATAGCAGACTCTCTGGAGAAAACTTCAGTGAGACAGGTCATTTAATGGGGGTGGGGAACAAACTCTACTGAAATTATTGGTGTATGCAGAGGGGCGTTCAGGAAAGGGAATATCATTGGCTCAGGCTAAGGCATTATGGATGCCTCATGGGTACAGGGAGGAATTTCAGATGCTGTAGGGCATGACCTTAAAAGGGGAGAGGAAATTTAACCAAAGTATAAGGCCATGGGATCTATTCAAGGGGGCAAAAGTGAAGGCACAAGGCTACATACCCTGAGACTCAAAGGTCAGGGGTAGGGGAGTACTGACCTACTCCTGCCAACCTGAGGATGATATTTCCGGGGTTTGGACACACCTCAACCCTCTTCTTGCTCCTGCTTGCTTTCCTGGTCCCAGTGCTCCCAGTCCTATAGTATATATTTAAGGAAACATCTACTGTATTAGGTTTCCATACAACTCTTCAAACTGTCCTTAGTTTTAGGCATTTGTCCATCTCTTCCCTTCCTTGTCCCCTTCTTGCTTCCCTATCTCTGGGTGATCCTTTGATTTCAGCCCCTCCATGCATCCATTTATAAATACCCACCAAAGTCTCTTTCCTCGGGAGATCTTGGTGTCTCCCTCAGTCTCTCACTCTACCTAACCTCTGTGATACTAAAAATTATAGTTTATTATTTACTCCAGAAAAAATATCAAAATGTAATTGAATGCATACCACATTTTTCTTTCTGGATATTGGTAAATATACCCCACTTTTTTTACCAAACAGAATTTTCTCTTTAAGAACTTTTATTAAAGTATTTTTTTAATCACCTAATGTAATTGTCATCTTGGAGGGTTATCACCCCAGTCTGCTAATCTAGGCCTAGCCTTGGAAGCTTCTGGCCTCCATATAATCTAATCTAGGCCTAGCCCTGGAAGCTTCTGGCCTCCATATAATCTAATCTAGGTGTACTGGCTAGTTTTGTGTCAACTTGACACAGCTGGAGTTATCACAGAGAACAGAGCTTCAGTTGGGGAAGTGCCTCCATGAGATCCAACTGTAAGGCATTTTCTCAATTAGTGATCAAGGGGAAAGGCCCCTGTGGGTGGGACCATCTCTGGGCTGGTAGTCTTGGGTTTTATAAGAGAGCAGGCTGAGCAAGCCAGGTGAGGCAAGCCAGTAAAGAACATCTCTCCATGACCTCTGCATCAGCTCCTGCTCCCTGACCTGCTTGAGTTCCAGTCCTGACTTCTTTTGGTGATGAACAGCAATGTGGAAAGTATAAGCAGAATAAACCTTTTCCTTCCCAACTTGCTTCTTGGTCATGATGTTTGTGCAGGAATAGAAACCCTGACTAAGACACTAGGCCTAGGATGTTTTTAGGCTCTGAGATTTCTTGCTAAATAAGCTCATCCTTTTTAGTGTCGTCTGGGCTCTGGCTGGCTTGTTCAACTCATCTCTTCTGGTTCAAACTCCTCTTCAGGCTGACTGATTCAATCTGGTTCGTCTTGCCCTCTAACTGAAATGCTCTACTTGGCCTCATACTATCTTTGGCATTTTGTCCCAATATTCTGGCTTCATTTCATTCTTGGACTCATAATATCTTTACTTGAGTCTAGCTTGTTCTCTCTGTGCAACCTGTGCCTCTATAACTGTCCCAGTAAAACTGCTTCTTTCTTCTTCTCTGGCTGCTCTACTCTCTTAAATACTTTCCGTTCCTCCCTCTTCTAGTGAACGTTGCACATATCCTCTTCCGTGATATTCTTCTCTGATTCATAACTATGCCTCCCACTTAATCGGACATCATTTTCATACATGGCTGCTTCATTCACAAACTAACTTAACCTTCATAGTTTAGGATTAAAGGTATATACTAAGGGCATGTTTCTATTGCATATGGACAAATTAAAAGAGTGTGCTAAATGACTGAGTCTCACTACTAGAAACAGGGATTTTTTATTTTAGCAATAACACAATTTCTGGGTTCATCACATGATCAATTATCCTGCAACAAACTCGTATATATCTTATAGTGGCTTAGAGATGCCTAATGCTAAAGGAACATGCTCACATCTTTTAGTTAATCACAGAGATATCACTTTTTGAGATTTGCGAGTGTTAATATTGTTAACCTGATTGGAATCAGGAGGACACATGACATCATCTTTCTGACCTGTTCTTTGGTAAATGGCTTTGGGAAGGCGCACCCTGACTGTGACAGCCTTCCATGGCAAAGGTCTCAGCCTGAAAGAAAAGGAGAAAATGAGCTCATCAGTAGTATTCATCTTTCTTTGCTTCCTGACTTGTTTCATGAGAGATGAGAAACGGAAACTTGGAACCATGGGTAAAAACATGGTCTACTCTTTTTAAGAGGACCTGGGTTCAATTCCAAGTACCAAAAGGCAGATCACATCTGTCTATAACTCCAGTTCCAAGGAATCCAAGGCCATCTTCTGGCCTCTGAGGGCACCGTGGAAAGGCAGATACACAAACAAAATACAGACAAGACTGGAAGCGCTTTCATTTAATCTCAGCACTGAGGCAAGTGGATCTCCTGAGGTTGAAACAAGCCAAGTCGACAGAGTGCATTCCAGGACAGCCAGAGCTAATCGGATAAACCCTGTTTCAAAAAACAGAAAGCAAAGCAAAACAAAGCAATAAATAAAGGAACAAATGAATCTTTAGAATAGGAAGACTCATGCCCAAGGCTGCAGTAACCAGTCTATACAATTTAACAAAGAATACTTTAAGTCACACTTTTCTCTTCTTTGATGATGTGTGATTTCAACACAATTAGAAACATTGCTAAGCTCCTGCTTCTCTAACTTCCCCAACAGGGTGAACTGTACCCTCAACTTATAGAACCCTTTCTTCTGTAATTTGCCTTTGTCAGATGTTTTCTCATAGCATTAGAAAAGTAATATATAAAACAGTCTTGGTACTTTGTGCTCTTTGATTTCAATATGGGTAATTCTAAACCCTGTACTGCTTTTATATCCAGTAGTAAAAGTAGTTTCTCTAAATTGTGGTTGCTATAGAAACTCCATTGTACCTAATAACAATCCATTCCTGGAATTAGGAAGATCAAAGAGCAAAATTTGAGTTATTATTATTTTTGTTAGGTTTTATTTGTGTGTGTATGTGGGGGGGGGGGTTATAAAAGGCAGGGTTTTTTTCTGTATAGCCTTGGATGTTCTGGAATTCACTATGTAGACCAGGCTGGCCTTGAACTCAAATATCCCACCTGCCTCTATCTATGGAATGTTGGGGTTAAAGGTGTGCACAATTATACCTGGCTATGAAATATGGATGATTTTCACTGATAGAAGGGTTTAGTTTATAGATCTGGAGTACTCATTTGAATATTTGTCTTCTTGTACATTTTCAAATTCCTACAGTTGTTCCTTTTCCAGTGTCCCTTCTTAAAGAGTGAAAATTTGATTTAATTTACAGATTTGAAGCTGTCTCTTAAATGTTTCCTGTTCTATGCTACCTAATTGAAATAAACAGAAGCAGACTTTAAGGCAAAAGTAAACGAAGTGATAACTGATTTACAATTAAGATTATGTCAAATGAAACATGTCTTTGTTATTCAAAATATACTTTGTAGCTTGACGTAAACATTGATTATGCTCTATGTTATTCATATTAGTTGTCCAACTATCATATTCTCAATTCCCCAAAGGACTGACCATATTTATATCTTATTATGTTTTTTCCACATCTAAAGTTAGTTATCTTGACTAGAAGTCAGGAAAATTTTCTTAGCCTATTTTTTTTAATTCCACTGGAAATAATTCGGACACATTCTTTGTATTGTTGAGAGAGTTGGTAGCTATATAATTAAAATACTCAAGGTTGTTGACAGTAACTGTCAGCTGTTGTGGCTAATTTCCCTTCCACCTTTGTCTTGGAAGTGATTTATATTCCGTATTCTGGTGCTTAGGGAGTCTCATGGGCTCTCTGGTTCTGTTCTTCTTGAACAGTCAGTCATCTAGAAATTAAAAAAATAAAATAAAAAAAGAGTTGCAGGCTTGGGACTGTACAGCACTCACCATGTTTTAAATGTATGCTCATCTTCTTCTAAATAGAAAGAATATTATTGGTAGTTTGAAATCATATTCATCATTTTGTTATTCCACAAATAAAAAGTATTTATAAGATAACTTTATAATACATCACCTTGACTTTCAAGAAAGTGCAAGTGAGTCAAATGAGTATTAGAAAGAAGTGGGGAAGTAATGAAGAAACTTAGGACTTTGTGTCCAGAGCTTTTCTTTGATATTGATGCTAACCTGCTGATGTATTTGTTAAATCACAGGAGAATGGTGTATTTTATCACAGCAGTGACAACTTCAAGCTTCTCCTACTGAGAAAGAACAATATTGAAACAGTTCCCTAAGAGGAAGGTGTGTGGTGAGCATCTAATATCTTAGTTGAAATGTTATGAAGAGGTAAATCAATTACAGAAAATCACTATTTCAATTCAATTTTATGTCATCCCACTTGTTTCCTGGGGAAATCAAACACAGAGTTAAGGTTGATTTAAAAATAACAAACAAACAATAGCATTCCTGTTATATGGGAAGCTGACAATTTTTGCAAACTATTACCCAGTATCAAGGATTGTTTTTCTTCTTTGGGCTCTTCTTTCCAGCTCTATTTCTTTTCTTTTCTTTTCTTTTCTCTTCTCTTCTTTTCTTTTTTTAATAAGCTATTTTCTTTATTTACAGTTCAAATAATATCCCCTTTCCTAGTTTCCCCTCTGAAAATCCCCAACCCTCTTTCCCATGCCCCTGCTCCCCAACTCACCCACTCCTGCTTCCTGTCCCTGGAATTTTCCTATACTGGGGCATAGAACCTTCACAGGACCAACAGCCTCTCCTCCCATTGATGACCCACTAGGCCATCCTATGCTACATATGCTGCTAGAGCCATGAGTCTCTCCAGGTGTTTTCTTTGATTGATGGTTTAGTCCCAGGGAGCTCTGGGGTTATTGGTTAGTTCATATTGTTCCTTTAAGCGGGCTGCAACCCTTTCAGCTCCTTGGATCCTTTCTCTAGCTCCTTCATTGGGTACACTGTGCTCCTTCTAATGGATGACTGTGAACATCCACCTCTGTATTAGTCAGGCACTGGCAGAGCTTCTCAGGAGATAGCTATATCCGTCTCCTGTCAGCAAGCTCTTGTTGGCATCTGCAATAGTGTCTGGGTTTGGTGGATGTTTATGGAATGGATTCCCAGGTGGAACAGTCTCTGGATGGTCCTTCCTTCAGTCTCTGCTCTGAACTTTGTCTCTGTAACTCCTTCCATGGGTATTTTGTTCCCCCTTCTAAGAAGGATCTAAGTGTCCAGACTTTGGTCTTCCTTCTTGAGTTTCATGTGGTTTGCAAATTGTATCTTGGGTATTCTGAGCTTCTGGGCTAATATCCACTTATCAGTGAGTGCATATCATGTGTGTTCTTTTGTGGTTGTGTTACCTCATTTAGGATGATATCCTCTAGGTCCATCCATTTGTCTAATAATTTCATGAATTTATTGTTTTTAATAGCTGAGTAGTACTCCATTGGGTAAATGTACCACATTTTCTGTATCCATTCCTCTGTTGAGGGGCATCTGGGTTCTTTCCAGCTTCTTGCTATTATAAATAAGTCTACTATGAACATAGTTGAGAATGTGTCCTTATTACATGTTGGAGTATCTTCTAGATTTAAGTCCAGGGATTGTATTGCTGGATTTTCTGGTAGAACAATGTCCAAATTTCTGAGGAACCGCCAAACTGATTTCTACAGTGGTTGTACCAGCTTGCAATCCCACCAACAATGGAGGAATGTTCCTCTTCCTCCACATCCTAGCCAGTATCTACTATCACATGTGTTTTTGATCTTAGCCATTCTGACTGGTGTGAGGTATAATCTCAGGGTTGTTTTGATTTGGATTTCCCTGATGATTAAGGATGTTGAGCATTTTGTTTTGTTTTGTTTTGTTTTGTTTTGTTTGTTTGTTCTCTTTTTGGTGCTTCTTAGCCATTCAGTATTCCTCAATTGAGAATTCTTTATTTCTTGAGTTCTTTATATATGTTGGATATTAGTCCCCTATCTGATTTAGGATAGGTAAAGATCCTTTCCCAATCTGTTGGTGGTCTTTTTGTCTTATTGACGGTGTCTTTTGCTTTGCAGAAGCTTTGCAATTTTATGAGGTCCCATTTATCGATTCTCGATCTTATAGCACAAGCCATTGCTGTTCTATTCAGGAACTTTTCCCCTGTACCCATATCTTCGAGGCCTTTCCCTACTTTCTCCTCTATAAGTTTCAGTGTCTCTGGTTTTATGCGGCATTCCTTCATCCACTTAGACTTGAGTTTTGTACAAGGAGGTAAGAATGGATCAATTCACATTCTTCTAGATGCTAACTGCCAGTTGAGCAAGCACCATTTGTTAAATGCAGTCTTCTTTCCACTGGATGGTTTTAGCTCCTTTGTCAAGGATCAAGTGACCATAGGTGTGTGGCTTCATTTCTGGGTCTTCAGTTCTATTCCATTGATCTACCTGTCTGTTGCTATACCAGTACCATGCAGTTTTTACCACAATTTCTCTGTAGTACAGCTTGAGGTTGGGGATGGTGATTCTACCAGAGGTTCTTTTATTGTTGAGAATAGTTTTTGCCATTCTAGGTTTTTTGCTATTCCAGATGAATTTGCAGATTGCTCTTTCTAATTCGTTGAAGAATTGAGTTGGAATTTTGGTGGGGATTGCACTGAATCTGTAGATTGCTTTCAGCAAGATAGCCATTTTTATTATATTGATCTCACCAATCCATGAGCATGGGAGATCTTTCCATCTTCTGAAACCTTCCTTGATTTCTTTCTTAAGAGACTTGAAGTTCTTACTATACATATCTTATTCTTCCTTAGAGTCACACCAAGGCATTTTATATTATTTGTGACTATTCTGAAGGGTGTCTTTTCCATAACTTATTTCTTAGTCTTTTTATCCTTTATGTAGAGAAAAGCCACTGATTTATTTGTGTTAATTTTATATCCAGCTACTTTGTGGAAGTTGTTTATCAGGTTTAGGAGTTCTCTGGTGGAATTTCTGGAGTCACCTAAATATACTATCATATTATCTGCAAAAAGAGATATTTGGACTTCTTCCTTTCCTATTTGTATTCCTTTGACCTCCTTTTGTTGTCTAATTAGTCTGGCTAGGACTTCAATTACTATAATGAATAGGCACGGAGAAAGTTGGCAGCCTTGTCTACTCCTTGATTTTAGTGGGATTGCTTTAATTTTCTCTCCATTTAGTTTGATGTTGGCTACTGGTTTGCTGTATATTGCTTTTATTATATTTACATATGGGCATTGAGTTCCTGATCTTTCCAAGATTTTTATCATGAATGGGTACTCAATTTTCTCAAAGGCTTTCTCAGTATATATAATGAGATAATCATCTGGATTTTTTTCTTTGAGTTTGTTTATATAGTGGATTTCGTTGATGGATTTCCATATATTGAACCATCCCTGCATCCCTGGGATGAAGCCTACTCGATCATGATGGATGATCATTTTGATGTGTTCTTGGATTTAGTTTGCGAGAAATTTATTGATTAATTTTGTATCAATATGCATAAGGAAATTGGTCTGAAGTTCTCTTTCTTTGTTGTACCTTCAGTTGTACCTCCAAAAGGCATAAATAGGAATTATCGAATGGGTTGAATATTGTAATAGCTAATTTTTTTCTGGACAGCAGTTTTGGTAACATAATTCATAATGGAATTGTAAAGAGTACATCCTGTCTCCTACCACCTATCCATGCTTACTCAAGAAATATAGGTTGTATCAATTGTTTTGTAGTATGGGTTTGTATGCTCAGGTGTATAGAGAGAGAGAGGGAGAGAGAAAGAGAGAGAGAGAGAGAGAGAGAGAGAGAGAGAGAGAGAGAGAGAGAGAGAATATTTGCAAACCTGAATAATTTAATTGTTACCTTGTTACCTTGTGGATTTCTGGTGTGCTATGTCACTATTTCAAGCTGTAAATATTGAATTGGTATTCTGGTCTCCTGACTCACAAATATCTACTCAATAAAATTTAAAGCCCTCCCTTTTAAAAAACTTTTTAATTTTTACTTATTCTCCTGGTACCTACCTTCTCTGTTCTCATTTCAAATAATTCTCTAAGAAGACCTCCAGTTGTCAGACAGCAGGAGCTTTATCTTCTGACAACCCAAGGGATGTGCTGGAGCTTTCATCTCTGTGTGTGTTGATTCACAATGTACTAGGCTTTCATTGCTTTCACTTTGCTAAAGCTGCCTGTCATTGTGTTCCATCTCTGGGTTATTGGGGAATAGACTGAAGACTAGGTTCTATATGCATTAAGCATTTGCGGGTTCCTAGACGCTAGTCCCTTGAAGAATATCTGAGCTCATATTAAGGAAAAAAATGATGTAATACCAATGACTTTATCTGATCTGTGGTAAATATTGAAACTCAGGATGTCTTGAAGAGATTACTGGAATTCAGGCAAGGGTACCAACATAAATCTCTGCATAGTAACTTATGGAAGGCAAACATGTTTGCCTGATATTATTGCCGTAGTAGGTGTAAGGCTATCTCAAAGAGAGAGACAGAACAGCATTGTCAAACACTCGAGGCCGAACAAGGCCATTTCCTGGAAATGTACCTGGGCAGGCTAACACTATCATAGCATCTACAGGAACTAAAATTCAACTTTTAATGATTTGGACAGATTTTTTAAAATACAGTGCATATATTCATACTTTCTTGTGTCATACTCTACATACTGATATTTTGTGATTCTTTGAATAGACTTTTGTTTTCCTCAGCCTCCAAGGGCCTCCTACACCCTAAATTGGTGCTCTGAGGTCTTAGGGAAGGGTATAATATGTGGGTCAGAAATTGGCAATTTAAATAGTGATTAGATTACAGAAATGAACTCATTAAAACAGGAGAATATACACACACATATATACATGTGTGTGTGTGTGTATCTACTTTTGTTGTTGGTGGTGGTTTTTATTGTTTTTTTTCGAGACAGGGTTACTCTGTATAGCCCTAGCTGCCCTGTAACTCACTCTGTAGACCATACTGGCCTGGAACTCAGAAATTCACCTGCCTCTACCTCCCAAGTGCAGGGATTAAAGGCATGCACCACCACTGCCTGGCTGAGAATATATATTTCTGTGATGTGCTAAGTGTTGTGATATCTGATTGAAATAACTCTACTTAATATGACTTTAGTAAAGCAGAGATATTTGAAGAGATTACAATTTAGCAATAACATTAAAAATATTTACTTTGCAATATACTTTGCTAATATTTCATTGGAGAATAAAATAAATTATTTTATTGAAATTAAGAAACACTGTGTAATGTTACTCAGTGGGGCTGGTGGCTTATCTCTTACTATAAATATGTTTGAAAACTATTGTATTTTAGTGTTTAAGTGTCAGAGAGGACTGCTGTAACTGTATCATAGAGAATGTATCTATATTTAGTAATCAGATGTGTTATTTGAAATGGCAAAGATACTATTGTTATTTAAAAAAATAGTGTACTGGAAAAAATTTTAGTACAATAGTAGACCAGCTTCACTTTTGTATAACACCAAAAAGTAGATAAAAAATTGTTGTAATTCAGTCATTTTGTTTTACAAATTATTCAAAATCATTGAGTGCTTTTTTTCTCACTAGTTTTTTGAGATTATAAACTAATTACAACATTTCTCCCTTTGTTTCCCCAGTCTAAATCCTACCATACATATATCTTTCTCCACTATTCTTCAAATTATTTTTCACCTATTTCTAGAACATAAGTATATGTATATATGTTCAGTCAGTACACAATTTCTTGTATGTATGTTTTCAGGGAATTTGGTACTATACAAGTAACTGGGGAGCTCTTTTTTTTTCTCTCTCTCTCTCTCTTCCTTTTTTAAAATTAGATATTTTATTTATTTACATTTCAAATCTTATCTCCTTTCCTGGTTTCCCCTCAGAAAACTCCCTATCCTTTCCCTCATCCTCCTGCTCACCAACCCATCCACTTCTGCCTGCTTCCCTGTCCTGGCATTCCCCTACACTGGGGCACTGAGCCTTCTCAGGACCAAAGACTTCTCCTCCAATTGATGCTGGACAAGGCCATCCTCTGCTCCATATGCAGCTGGAGCCATTGATCCCTCCATGTGTACTCTTTAGTTGGTGGTTTAGTACCTGGGAGCTCTGGGGTACTGGTTAGTTCTTATTGTTGTTCCTCCTATGGGGTTCCATGCTTCTTCAGCTCCTTCGGTCCTTTCTCTAGCTCCTCCATTGGGGACCTTGTGCTCAGTCCAATGGTTGGATGAGAGCATCCACCTCTGTATTTGTCAGGCAATGTAGGAGCCTCTCAGGCTCCTGTCAACAAGCACTTGTTGGTATTCACAATAGAGTCTGGGTTTGATGATTGTATGTGGCATGGATCTCGAGGTAGAACAGTCTCTGGATGGTCTTTCCTTCAGTCTCTGTTCTACACATTTTCTTTGTATCTCCTCCCATGGGTATTATGTTAACCCTTCTAAGAAGGGCCAGAGTATCCATACTTCCTTCTTCTCAAACTTCATTTGGTCTGAGAATCCACCTCATACCAGTCAGAATGGCTAAGATCATAAACTCAGGTGAGAGCAAATGCTGGTGAGGATGTGGAGAAAAAAGGAACACTCTTACCCTGCTAGTGGGATTGCAAGCTGGTACAACCATTCTGGAAATCAGTTTGGCAGTTCCTCAGAAAACTGGAAATAGTACTACTGGAGGACCCAGCTATACCACTCCTAGGCATATACCCAGAAGATGCCCCAACATGTAATAAGGACATATGCTCCACTATATTAATAGAAGCCTTATTTATAGTAGCCAGAAGCTGGAAAGAACTCAAATGTCCTTTAAAAGAGGAATGGATACAGAAAATGTGATACAATTACACAATGGAATACTAATAAGCTATTAAAAACGATAAATTCATGAAATTTGTGGGCAAATGGATGGAACTAGAAAATATCATCCTGAGAGATGTAACTCAATCACAAAAGAACGCAGATGGTATGCACTCACTGATAAGTGAGCCCAGAAGCTCAGAATACCCAAGAAACAATTCACAGACCAAATGAAGCTCTGGAGATCTCCTTCCTGAGGAAGACTCCTTCTCCCATTGTGACATCTTTTGTCAGGTGCCTATATATAGTTCCTTGTGAAGAGCTGGAGTATTTTGGGTATTTTTCACTGAAACAGCTAGATTTTACTCTTATTTGTTATAATTTAAAGAAAGGACTTTGTACTTATTTCAATTATCACAGAGTGCCTAGATTAGCCTCTGCCTCCGCCCTTTATATAAGGCACTGACAAGATTTTGTTTGGGAAAAAATATATATGTGTTTCCTTGAGGCACAATAAAATGAAAAATAATATGCATAATATTTCCTTTTTGTTAGTCCAATATTAGAGACACTTTACTTTCTATTTGAAAAGAATGTGTGTGATTCATATTAAGAAATTTATCAAAGATAAAAATGTTTCTAACCTTTCTCAAACCATTCTTTCATAAGTGTTTGTCTTACAGCCTTCTATTCGTTTGTTGAAAACTGGCTTTTCCTTTCAAATATTCACTGAAATTTGATTTGTCATTGAAATAGTAATCTCTTGTGTAGTCATTCATGGATGTTCCACAATTGTCTTCATTACTTTCAAAGTAGGACACGTACATGTCCTTTGGATAAGGACAACCTCAAAAAGGAAATCATATCTGTTGTGGACAAAAGATATTAGCTTCTGATTTTCCCAAGAAGACAGAGGATAGTGAAAAAAAATTGGACCGAAAAAAGAATTCATCACATTGTAATCGTCATCTATTTTCTTTAAGGAATTCAAATTTTAGATCTATTCCTAAATCACACCATGTTACATGATGTCTAATGCTTTACTAGACAGTTTTTCTTTACCCCACAGTCTATCAAATATATATTCTACAAATTCCACTCAGGTGTGAGTTTTGTTAGGTAAAACAGTCTTTGAGTCTTTTAAGGCAGATAGGGTCATTGTCTTTGCTCAATGGATAAATCATAAGTGTGTTTAAATTCGTTAGGTTTATAGCATATGAGGAATCTCAGACATGATACTTTTGTAATCATAACTAGTTAATTTAGTTTTGTAGCTCATTGAGAAGTCAGCTTAATTTAATCCCACTCTCATTTTGCTTTCCTAACAATCTTAACTGGCTTCAAGTTTCATCATCAGCTCAATAATGCAAGCAAGCCACAAGCTTAAGTTTTTAAAAAGTTCCCTACAGAAGGTCTTCTGCAAAGACTACTTGGCTACTTACCTTCTATTTCAATAGTGCATGATTTTTTTCCACAAATTTCATCAGCACATCATTGATTGCTCATTTTTCTGCTCTCAAAACAATTTAACATAGTCCTTTTCATGCAGAGGATAACATATTCATATTATTTGATTTTTGATGAAACCAAATGACCCTTTAAATTTGCAATAGAGTTCTTTAATTTTCTATGAGTTTCTTTACTGCTGTTCATTTAATTTTGTGTTCCCATTAACCATCTGCAAGCATTTGACTCGATGACAATTATTCAGCTGTGCTGCATCATGACTGACGTCTTTTCTAAATGCAAAAAAAAAAAAAAAAAAAGAAGGAAGGGGGTAAAGAAGGAAAATGGAGGAGGGTTAGAGATCAGAAGCGAAAACGAGGAGAAAGCAATCGAACACAAATGTCATGGTTTTAGAATCGTGGTTTTGACATTCAGCTGGCGCATCTGAATGGTGATTACTGGTCTGACTGTAAATCTCGCCTAATTGCATTTTGTCTTCATTTTTGATAAGCACTTCAGGGGGAGGATGCTAAATGCATTCGTTCCATGAATGTTTCCCCACACTGATGGCCAGGGGGGCTTTACAGATAAAACAACTGCAGACAAAATGGCTCAATTCAGCTACAACTAAGTCAGTATTGATTTTCTTTCTTCCTTTCTTTCTCTCTTTTATTTATTTATTTTTTAAAAAAAATCAAGTAAGAGAGCAGCCCACTGCATGTGCTTTTCATTTTTTTTTCTCCTACCTACCACATAGGGGTTTTGGTCAGTATATGTTAGAATGGGTTTTAATTAACTGGCTTAACTGAGAGGCCATTCTGAGCAATTAGCACTTATTAGCCATGTCACTTGTCTGACAAATTAAGGACATTGCATTGTGCCCATTTTCTAAAAGGCCTGGCTTGAAAAGAACCCTACTGTTAGATTTAATTTTTCTTTGTACCACAAAAAAAAAAAAAACCTTTTTGCCATGTTGACTTAAGTGTAATTTTTGCCTCTTTATACTTTTGCTTTTCTTCCTTCCTATTACCATATACCCGGTGAGCTTTCTCAATGATGGCACCGGGACAGGCTGTTAGCGTCCTTTCATAAACCTCCCTATTTCATAGGAGGGCAATTAAGCTAAACATTTAGATTTCTGCTACAAATTTAAATGTGTAAGTGGAAGCAAATGGCTTTGCAATTGAAGGCCATTATATGGGCTTCCTCGTTGCTGTTCAGCTTTTCAGACTCTGAATATTTTGACAAAGAAATTCTAGAAGACCTCTAGTTCTAGAGCTTTTCTGAGAGGAAAAAAAATCTTTATAAAATAGCAGTAAGAGACAAAGTAAATACATTGAAGAGATCCTTCACTATCCATTCAACTGATTTGTATATTTCATTTAAGTTCCTGAAATATTTATGATATAAAATCAAATCCACCTTTGACAGTGGAGCAAGGGACAGACTGTCTCTGAGCTTCAGGGCATGGGCCATCTCTGAACAAGGCAGCTCTAACACAGGGCTACAATCTTGCAAATGGGAGATAGTAGGCAAGTGGTTCCAAGCTACTGCTGAGAAAGAAAGGAGACCACAGCACAATCTTTAGTCACCTGAAAGGCTTCTTTATGGTCTTCCCTAGGATAAAAATATCAAGAAGTAAATACAGCTTCATAGAGTGGAATGTTTGAAATCTCTTTCTCAATGATAGTGTTTCCTCATCAGGTGCTCTTCTTCTTCCCTATCCCAGGTTTTTCTACTCATTGGGTGTTTTGCCTTCACCCATTTGCAGAGACTGAGGCTCCCATCAAAGAACATGTAACTTTGCCATAGATAATGTAGTTCCAAAGCAAACTACATTTTACAATAAAAGTTGCTGTCCCTCTGGATCATTGAGAGTGAACACATAATCTAAAGTGGTCTGATCAAAGTAACTAGCAAGTTCTTGTTTGTTTTGCTTTGTTTTCTCACTTTTTGTTTGCTGTACTGCCAGCAAAGGCCTCCACTGGACTTCAGTGAGTGAGTTTGCCAGTATCCATGTAGGCTTCCATTGTGCGCCTGTGCAGTGAAATCAACATAACAAGGCAAGTGGAAGGAAGGCAGCAGCTGGCTCCATCATTTAGGTTTGTGCTTACATGAGTCAATAAGCTCCCTTGTTGCTTAAGCCAGTTTACATTGATTTTTCAGTTGAGAAAATAGTTAAATATAGAGGCTCAATCTGTTTGAGTAAGATTATAGAATAGCATGAAAAGAAAATAGATCCAGGTAAGAAACTGCTCAAACTTTAGTTTAGAGAAAACACAGCTTACCATGACTTTCCCACTCAGATTTGTGTCTGTCTGTAAATGTCTTGGGCACAGATAAACACTCTGATAGATTCAGGATTTAACCCTGCAGTATATATTATAAAGTGTCTCCATATCACTTTTAATTTCAAACACATCACAAGAAAGATCAAAAGGCTGTCAGTCTCACAAAAGAGTAAAAGTTTCACTGCATGTTTTCCACACAATATCTACTAAATGTAAGTCTATAAAAGGAAAATATGATTCCATTTTTATACCTGTTGATCCTTTACTTTTTGAATTTTGTACAAGAATGGGATGTGGGAGAAAATTAACACAGCATTCTTTCTTAAGAGGTAAAGGAGTTGAAATTAATTTATCTAGCTCTTATTAATAAGCTAGACACAAATATAATGGAAGGTGTTTGGACAAAAAACAAAAGTCATTTCTGGTAAGCAGAAATGATTTTTCTACTGACTTACCGTTGTTGGGTTTCCATTGCTATGATGAGAGACCATGACCAAGGAAAACTCTTTTTTTTTTTGTTTTTTTTTTTTTTTTTTGTTGTTGTTTTTTTAATTTTATTTTTTTCCCATTTTTATTAGGTATTTAGCTCATTTACATTTCCAATGCTATACCAAAAGTCCCGCATACCCACCCACCCCCACTACCCTACCCACCCACTCCCCGTTTTTGGCCCTGGCGTTCCCCTGTACTGGGGCATATAAAGTTTGCGTGTCCTGTCCAATGGGCCTCTCTTTCAAGTGATGGCCGACTAGGCCATCTTTTGATACATATGCAGCTAGAGTCAAGAGCTCCGGGGTACTGGTTAGTTCATAATGTTGTTCCACCTATAGGGTTGCAGATCCCTTTAGCTCCTTGGGTACTTTCTCTAGCTCCTCCATTGGGAGCCCTGTGATCCATCCATTAGCTGACTGTAAGCATCCACTTCTGTGTTTGCTAGGCCCCGGCATAGTCTCACAAGAGACAGCTACATCTGGGTCCTTTCGATAAAATCTTGCTAGTGTATGCAATGGTGTCAGCGTTTGGATGCTGACTATGGGGTGGATCCCAGGATATGGCAGTCTCTACATGGTCCATCCTTTCATCTCAGATCCAAACTTTGTCTCTGTAACTCCTTGCATGGGTGTTTGGTTCCCACTTCTAAGGAGGGGCATAGTGTCCATACTTCAGTCTTCATTTTTGTTGAGTTACATGTGTTTAGGAAATTGTATCATATCTTGTGTATCCTAGGTTTTGGGCTAATATCCACTTATCAGTGAGTATATATTGTGTGAATTCCTTTGTGAATGTGTTACCTCACTCAGGATGATGCCCTCCAGGTCCATCCATTTGGATAGGAATTTCATAAATTCATTCATTTTAATAGCTCAGTAGTACTCCATTGTGTAGATGT
Organism: Mus musculus; assembly: GCF_000001635.26. Lineage (NCBI taxonomy): Eukaryota > Metazoa > Chordata > Mammalia > Rodentia > Muridae > Mus > Mus musculus. The sequence continues at coordinate 60,270,662 of NC_000083.6, forward strand.
ACCACATTTTCTGTATCCATTCCTCTGTTGAGGGGCATCTGGGTTCTTTCCAACTTCTGGCTATTATAAATAAGGCTGCTATGAACATAGTGGAGCATGTGTCCTTCTTACCAGTTGGGGCATCTTCTGGATATATGCCCAGGAGAGGTATTGCTGGATCCTCTGGTAGTACTATGTCCAATATTCTGAGGAACCGCCAGACGGATTTCCAGAGTGGTTGTACAAGCCTGCAATCCCACCAACAATGGAGGAGTGTTCCTCTTTCTCCACATCCACACCAGCATCTGCTGTCACCTGAATTTTTGATCTTAGCCATTCTGACTGGTGTGAGGTGGAATCTCAGGGTTGTTTTGATTTGCATTTCCCTGATGGTTAAGGATGTTGAACATTTTTTCAGGTGCTTCTCTGCCATTCGGTATTCCTCAGGTGAGAATTCTTTGTTCAGTTCTGAGCCCCATTTTTAATGGGGTTATTTGATTTTCTGAAGTCCACCTTCTTGAGTTCTTTATATATGTTGGATATTAGTCCCCTATCTGATTTAGGATAGGTAAAGATCCTTTCCCAATCTGTTGGTGGTCTTTTTGTCTTATTGACGGTGTCTTTTGCCTTGCAGAAACTTTGGAGTTTCATTAGGTCCCATTTGTCAATTCTCAATCTTACAGCACAAGCCATTGCTGTTCTGTTCAGGAAATTTTCCCCTGTGCCCATATCTTCAAGGCTTTTCCCCACTTTTTCCTCTATAAGTTTCAGTGTCTCTGGTTTTATGTGAAGTTCCTTGATCCACTTAGATTTGACCTTAGTACAAGGAGATAAGTATGGATCCATTCACATTCTTCTACATGATAACAACCAGTTGTGCCAGCACCAATTGTTGAAAATGGTGTCTTTCTTCCACTGGATGGTTTTAGCTCCCTTGTCGAAAATCAAGTGACCATAGGTGTGTGGGTTCATTTCTGGGTCTTCAATTCTGTTCCATTGGTCTACTTGTCTGTCTCTATACCAGTACCATGCAGTTTTTATCACAATTGCTCTGTAGTAAAGCTTTAGGCGAGGCAAGGTGATTCCACCAGAGGTTCTTTTATCCTTGAGAAGAGTTTTGTCTATCCTAGGTTTTTTGTTATTCCAGATGAATTTGCAAATTGCTCCTTCTAATTCGTTGAAGAATTGAGTTGGAATTTTGATGGGGATTGCATTGAATCTGTAGATTGCTTGTGGCAAGATAGCCATTTTTACTATATTGCTCCTGCCAATCCATGAGCATGGGAGATCTTTCCATCTTCTGAGATCTTCTTTAATTTCTTTCTTCAGAGACTTGAAGTTTTTATCATAAAGATCTTTCTCTTCCTTAGTTAGAGTCACGCCAAGGTATTTTATATTATTTGTGACTATTGAGAAGGGTGTTGTTTCCCTAATTTCTTGCTCAGCCTGTTTATTCTTTGTGTAGAGAAAGGCCATTGACTTGTTTGAGTTAATTTTATATCCAGCTACTTCACCGAAGCTGTTTATCAGGTTTAGGAGTTCTCTGGTGGAATTTTTGGGGTCACTTATATATACTATCATATCATCTGCAAAAAGTGATATTTTGACTTCCTCTTTTCCAATTTGTATGCCCTTGATCTCCTTTTGTTGTCGAATTGCTCTGGCTAAGACTTCAAGTACTATGTTCCAAAGGTAGGGAGAAAGTGGGCAGCCTTGTGTAGTCTCTGATTTTAGTGGGATTGCTTCCAGCTTCTCTCCGTTTACTTTGATGTTGGCTACTGGTTTGCTGTACATTGCTTTTATCATGTTTAGGTATGGGCCTTGAATTCCTGATCTTTCCAAGACTTTTATCTTGAATGGGTGTTGGATCTTGTCAAATGCTTTTTCTGCATCTAACGAGATGATCATGTGGTTTTTGTCTTTGCGTTTGTTTATATAATGGATTACATTGATGGATTTTCGTATATTAAACCATCCCTGCATCCCTGGAATAAAACCTACTTGGTCAGGATGGATGATTGCTTTAATGTGTTCTTAGAATCAGTTAGCGAGAATTTTATTGAGGATTTTTGCATAGATATTCATAAAAGAAATTCGTCTGAATTTCTCTATCTTTGTTGGATCTTTCTGTGGTTTAGGTATCAGAGTAATAGTGGCTTCATAAAATGAGTTGGGTAGAGTACCTTCTACTTCTATTTTTTGAAATAGTTTGTGCAGAACTGGAATTAGATCTTCTTTGAAGGTCTGATAGAACTCTGCACTAAACCCGTCTGGTCTTGGGCTTTTTTTGGCTGGGAGAGTATTAATAACTGCTTCTATTTCTTTAGGGGATATGGGACTGTTTAGATGGTCTACTTGATCCTGATTCAACTTTGGTACCTGGTATCTGTCCAGAAATTTGTCCATTTCATCCATGTTTTCCAGTTTTGTTGAGTATAGCCTTTTGTAAAAGGATCTGATGGTGTTTTGGATTTCTTCAGGATCTGTTGTTATGTCTCCCTTTTCATTTCTGATTTTGTTAATTAGGATTTTGTCCCTTTGCCCTCTAGTGAGTCTAGCTAAGGGTTTATCTATCTTGTTGATTTACTCAAAGAACCAACTCCTCATTTGGTTAATTCTTTGAATAGTTCTTGTTTCCACTTGGTTGATTTCACCCCTGAGTTTGATTATTTCCTGCCGTCTACTCCTCTTGGGTGAATTTGCTTCCTTTTTTTCTAGAGCTTTTAGATGTGTTGTCAAGCTGCTAGTATGTGCTCTCTCCCGTTTCTTCTTGGAGGCACTCAGAGCTATGAGTTTCCCTCTTAGAAATGCTTTCATTGTGTCCCATAGGTTTGGGTATGTTGTGGCTTCATTTTCATTAAACTGTAAATAGTCTTTAATTTCTTTCTTTATTCTTTCCTTGACCAGGGTATCATTGAGAAGAGTGTTGTTTAGTTTCCATGTGAATGTTGGCTTGCCAGTATTTATGTTGTTATTGAAGATCCGTCTTAGGCCATGGTGGTCTGATAGGATACATGGGACAATTTCAATATTTTTGTATCTGTTGAGGCCTGTTTTGTGACCAATTATATGGTCAATTTTGGAGAAGGTCCCGTGCGGGGCTGAGAAGAAGGTGTTTACTTTTGTTTTAGGATAAAATGCTCTATAGATATCTGTCAGGTCCATTTGTTTCATAACTTCTGTTAGTTTCACTGTGTCCCTGTTTAGTTCCTGTTTCCACGATCTGTCCATTGATGAAAGTGTTGTGTTGAAGTCTCCCACTATTATTGTGTGAGGTGCAATGTGTCCTTTGAGCTTTACTAAAGTGTCTTTAATGAATGTGGCTGCACTTGCATTTGGAGCATAGATATTCAGAATTGAGAGTTCTTCTTGGAGGATTTTATCTTTGATGAGTATGAAATGTCCCTCCTTGTCTTTTTTGATAACTTTGGGTTGGAAGTCGATTTTATCCGATATTAGAATGGCTACTCCAGCTTGTTTCTTCATACCATTTGCTTGGAAAATTATTTTCCAGCCTTTCACTCTGAGGTAGTGTCTGTCTTTTTCCCTGAGATGGGTTTCCTGTAAGCAGCAGAATGTTGGGTCCTGTTTGTGTAGCCAGTCTGTTAGTCTATGTCTTTTTATTGCGGAATTGAGTCCATTGATAATAAGAGATATTAAGGTAAAGTAATTGTTGCTTCTTTTTATTTTTGTTGTTAGGGTTGGCATTCTGTTCTTGTGGCTGTCTTCTTTTTGGTTTGTTGAGGGATTACTTTCTTGCTTGTTCTAGGGCGTGATTTCCGTCCTGTATTGCTTCTTTTCTGTTATTATCCTTTGAAGGGCTGGATTCGTGGAAAGATATTGTGTGAATTTGGTTTTGTCGTGGAATACTTTGGTTTCTCCACCTATGGTAATTGAGAGTTTGGCCGTGTATAGTAGCCTGGGCTGGCATTTTTGTTCTCTTAGTGTCTGTATAACATCTGTCCAGGCTCTTCTGGCTTTCATAGTCTCTGTTGAAAAGTCTGGTGTAATTCTGATAGGCCTTCCTTTATATGTTACTTGACCTTTCTCCCTTACTGATTTTAATATTCTATCTTTATTTAGTGCATTTGTTGTTCTGATTATTATGTGTTGGGAGGAATTTCTTTTCTGGTCCAGTCTATTTGGAGTTCTGTAGACTTCTTGTATGATCATGGGCATTTCTTTCTTTATGTTTGGGAAGTTTTCTTCTATTATTTTGTTGAAGATATTAGCTGGCCCTTTAAGTTGAAAATCTTCATTCTCTTCAATTCCTATTATCCGTAGGTTTGGTCTTCTCATTGTGTCCTGGATTTCCTGGATGTTTTGAGTTAGGATCCTTTTGCATTTTGTATTTTCTTTGATTGTTGTGTCGATGTTCTCTATGGAATCTTCTGCACCTGAGATTCTCTCTTCCATTTCTTGTATTCTGTTGCTGATGCTCGCATCTATGGGTCCAAATCTCTTTCCTAGGGTTTCTATCTCCAGTGTTGCCTCACTTTGGGTTTTCTTTATTGTGTCTACTTCCCCTTTTAGTTCTAGTATGGTTTTGTTCATTTCCATCACCTGTTTGGATGTGTTTTCCTGTTTTTCTTTAAGGACTTCTACCTGTTTGGTTGTGTTTTCCTGCTTTTTTTTTAAGGGCCTGTAACTCTTTAGCAGTGCTCTCCTGTAATTCTTTAAGTGACTTATGAAAATCCTTCTTGATGTCCTCTATCATCATCATGAGATATGTTTTTAAATCTGGGTCTAGATTTTCGGTTGTGTTTGGGTGCCCAGGACTAGTTGGGGTGGGAGTGCTGCGTTCTGATGATGGTTAGTTGTCTTTATTTCTGTTAGTAGGATTTTTACGTTTGCCTTTCGCCATCTGGTAATCTCTGAAGCTAGCTGTTATAGTTGTCACTGTTAAGAGCTTGCTCTTCAGGTGACTCTGTTAGCCTCTGTAAGCAGACCTGGGAGGGTAGCTCTCTCCTTAGTTTCAGTGGGCAGAGTATTCTCTGCAGGCAAGCTCTCTTCTTACAGGGAAGGTACCCAGATATCTGGTGTTTGAACCAGACTCCTGGCAGAACTTATGTTCCACTCACTAGTGGTCTTAGGATCCCGTGTGGAATCCTGTGTGGGCCCTTGCGGGTGTCAGGCGACTCTGCTGGCAAGGTACCCTGGGGCTCGAGTGGAGCGGAAGGGGCTTGTGCCCCAGGTCAGGCCGGGGTAGTCTGCTCCCTATTTCCCGCGGTTTCAGGTTCTGTGTGATTGGATTGGAGCAGGCGTTGTGTTACACTCACCAGAGGTCTTAGGATCCTGTGGGGAATCCTGTATGGGCCCGTGTGGGTGTAGGGAGAGTCCGCTGGCAAGGTCAAGAAAACTCTTATAATGGACAACATTTAATTGGGGCGGGCTCACTGGTTCTGAGGTTCAGTCCATTATTATCACGGTGGAAAACATGGCAGCGACCAGCAAGGAATGACACTGAAGGACCTCAAAGTTCTACATCTTGTTCTGAAGACAAACACAAGACTGGCTGCCTGGCAGCTTGGAGGAGGCTCTGAAAGCCCACCCCAAAGTGAAATTTCCTCCAACAAGGCCACACCTACTTCAACAAGGACACACCTCCTAGTAGTTTCATTCCTGGGGCCAAGCATATTCAAACCACCACACTATCTTTGGCAGTGACTTCAAGGCATCACTGTCCTTTTTAATCTTTTCACTTGGAGTTCAGGAATAACTATCTTTCATATTGACTGTGAGAAATGCATGTCAAAACAGCATAATGTGTCCACCATATGATTTCAATACGATAAAACTGTTTCTCTTATTTTAATAGACACTAGAAGGAGAAAAAAGAATCCACTCATCTTTTTGACATAGAGTGGCATGTAAAGAGAACAGTGATTCCTTTGAAATGTTAAGATTTCATTATAATTATTATTATAATTATAATAATAATAATAATAATAATAATTATTATTATTATTATTATTATTATTATTATTATTATTATTATTATTTTAGTTTCTTTAGACAGGGTTTCTCTGTATAGCCCCGGCTGTTCTGGAACTCACACTGTAGACCAGGCTGGCCTCAAACTCAGAAATCCGCCAGCCTCTGCCTCCGAAGTGCTGTGATTAAAGGCATGAGCCACCACTGTCGGGCAAGATTGACCATATTATTAAAGAAATGTTTTCAAAGGTGCAGAAATGATCAAATCAATAGTGCACACATATTCTTAGGAACTCTGTGAACTTACAAAGAAATGTGTGTAATCAGCAGCTAATTACTTCTAAGTCATGCTGAAACTCTGTGAGACAATAAACCAAGCAACACAAGAGCACACTGGAAATTATTTTGTAAGCACAGCCAACAACATTCTGGTCAAACAATTATGAAATATTGGCCAAACAACTTTTTAAAATAATATGTGATAAATGTCATAAATAGCAATATATTTTTCTTCTGCTTATAAAATTATGGATCATTTTAATGGAATACTTATTAAGTTACGTTGAAGTCATTATTTCACTCAATTATAAACTTATGTATTACTTCAATTTTTCAAAGTATTTCATTATTGTATTTGCCGATTTATCTGCTCATGTGCTATAAAACATTTGTATTTTCTTTTTTTTTCAACTCTGAATGTCAATTTAAACTTCTACAGTTGAACCTGACTTAATGAACCATCAATAGGTTGAACTTGTTTGAGATTAAATAGTAGGAAATGATTTCTTCCCAGTACACATATGTCTACATGAAGAGAATTCTACCTATATAGATAGCAACATACAGGACATGTTTGTGTAAAATATGTTTCTAAACAAACTAATCTGATCATCATTCACAACTAATGAGACCTGTTATAATTTGAATTAGGAAAAGTAATAGGATGATAATTATCCTAGAACATTGTAGTTTTAGGGGCTACAGTTTTTTCTTACGATTATAGTCTATATACTTTATCTAGGCATAATAACAATTTCCACTAATCTGAGTCATGTACACATATGTTTATACTATCTGCAAGATTTTTCTGAATTAGACATCTAGGCATGGATTCAGAGTCATCCACTCCGAGTCTTCATTGGTCCAAGCAATGAAGCAACCATGGTGCATCCCACCTTGGATGATAACAGGGTCCTCTTTAAACTCAGCTAAGAAGTTATGTTGACAGCATTCATACCTTTAGATGTTAGTCCCACTTTCTCAATAGTGGATATCTTACCTGCAGATAGTTGAGCTTCTAGAGTCCTCAGCATGACACTGCTCTTTCACTTCTCCCACACTTGAATTTTTACCATTGCACACGTACAAACAAGAGGATGAAAACCCTTTATGAGGGGCTTCATTGGTTCAAGGCCTCTCTCTAGATAACTGTTTTTATTAAGTCTAATAACTCATGTGAATCCTTAATCACATAAGCAAGGTTAATTCTGTTATAAAAATTGCAATCAAGGTCTTTTGAATACTAAAAAGGAATAAAAATTTTTGAGATTGCACATGAAAAATTTTTAAATAGCATGTGTTTTGTTTCTTTTTAGGGGTAACTTTTTGAACAATTCATACAGAACATACCTGTTGCAAAACTATTCAAGCATTCCTGGATTTAAAGGTGAAGGCCAGCAAAATACTATAGACACACTGCTCAGTAGATCCAAATGCACTGAGGCTGCCAGCTTTACCTGGTTTTAGTTATTTTTATCACATCGACAACACTTAACAGAAAAAACTAATAGAAAGAGGGATGTATACTGAGTATAAATTCAGGGTTTAGAGTCCATCATTGCAAGACAGCTATGAAGAAGGTTTTGTCTTATAGCAATGGTAATGGGAATGAAAGCTGATATGTTGGGTTACATTGGCTAGCAATAAAAGGAAGTCAAGCAGGAATTTGGATGAGCCATTGATTGTCCACCAGTGACATCTTTCCATGTGATTCCATCTCCTAAGGAATACAGAACTTCCCCCAAAGAGCATCACCAGATAGACAGACATCAAGGGTTCAAACACATTACCATGTGTAACATACATTATATTTAAACCTCTACAGCTACAGAGTTCACTTGTGGCTATGTGAGTATTATCCTGCTTTTAATATCCTAACAATAAAAATTAAAGAGTAAAATAAAAATACAATTTTTATGATTGGTTAGAAAACTTCTTTCAGTTTTTTAAATTAAATTAGCATAGAGATTTAAAAAGATCATTATAAATTGGAGAATGATATTATCCTCCAGGTTTGCAAAATATATAAAAATACTATTTGATTCCAGTAAAGGCATGATAGATAAACATATTTTAATTTTTATTTATATTAATTTTTATTTATATTTAGTGGAATAGTACTTAAATTGTGCCAAGAATAAATGCTAATTTTTCCAATCTTTTCTTAAAGCATTATTTTTCTAAGATAAAGTTGAGGGATAATCTTATTTTAGTAGCAAATATACACTCTAAATATTTAACTAAAAAAATTTAACAAAAATAATAACAAACATTGTGGCAGAAACATCCTATGTATTCAATATCATATGCTTTACTCAATAAATAATCACAACATATTTACAAGAAGATTTACTCATCTAAATTTTACCATGGGTAGGAATTAAGTCCGGAAATGTTAGAGTAACTATATGGCTCAATATTTCTCTAAGTTTATACAATCTGTGACTTGGGGCTGTTTTTAAAAGTGTTTGCTTAAGTCATTAATTCCAGTGGAAACTTTGGATTGCCATAAATATTTACTATCACCATTACTGACCACCACACTATTATCAACTTTCTTATTAGGAAAAGTAATAATACTTATGAGAAGAAGATTATTCCCTTTGGCTTATATCGTTTAGTTTGGTTTTGTTTTCAAAGACAGCGTTTCTCTGCATAACCTTGTCTTTCCTAGAACTCACTCTATAGTCCAGGCTGGCCTCGAACTCAAATATCTGCCCCTTTTCTCTGCCTCCCAAGTGATGCCTCCCAGTTTATGTAATATTTATACTCTATTCTTTTATAAAAAATCATGTTTGAACTTTTCGCTCACTAAGGACTAAAGCAAAAATAAAAGAAAGGTTGTATATATATATATATATATATATATTTTAAAGATTTATTTATTTATTATATGTAAGTACACTGTAGTTGTCTTCAGATACACCAGAAGAGGGCATCAGATCTCATTATGGGTGGTTGTGAGCCACCATGTGGTTGCTGGGATTTGAACTTCGGACCCTCGGAAGAGCAGTCGGGTGCTATTACCCACTGAGCCATCTCACCAGCCCAAGGTTGTATATTTTTATTAAAAGTAAAAAAGTATATAGGATGGATCCCCAGGTGGGGCAGTCTCTGCATGGTCATTCCTTCATTCTTTGCTTCATACTTTGTCTCTGTAACTCCTTCCATAGGTATTTTGTTCCTGCTTCTCAGAAGGATCAAAATATCCACACATTGGTCTTCCTTCTTCTTGAGTTTCATCTGGATTGTGAATTCTATATTGGGTATTCTGAGCATTTAGCCTGATATCCACTTATCGGTGATTGTGTAACTTTTTTTTTTTTTTTTTTTTTAGAATGTACACTTTTATTTATTTATTTTTTGGAGTGGTTTTATTTTATTTTATTTTTATTTTTTATTAGATATCTTCTTCATTTACATTTCAAATGCTATCCCCTTTCCTAGTTTCTTTTCAGAAAGTCCCTTATAACCTCCCCCTTGCCCTGCTCTCCAACTCACCCACTCCTGCTTCCTGGCCCTTGCATTCCCCTGTACTGGGGCATATAATTTCCCAAGACCTTTGGTGACTGAATAGGCATCCTCGGCTACATGTGCAACTAGAAAGAAAAGCTCTGGGGGTGGGGGTGGGGGTGGGGGTACTGGTTAGTTCATATTGTTGTACCTTCTATAGGCATAGCCTCACAAGAGATAGCTATATCAGGGTCCTGACAGCAAAATTTTACTGGCATATGCAATAGTGTCTGGATTTGGTGGTTGTTTATGGGATGGATCGCTGGGTAGGGCAGTCTCTGGATGGTGTGTCCTACTGTCTCATCTGAACTTTGTCTCTGTAACTTCTTCCATAGGTATTTTGTTCCCCATTGTATCCACACTTTGGTCTTCTTTTTTCTTTTTTTTTTCTTTCTTTTTTTTTTAAATTAGGTATTTTCTTCATTTACATTTCCAATGCTATCCCAAAAGTCACCTATACCCCCCTCCCGTACCACTTCTTAGCCCTGGCATTCCCCTGAACTGAGGCATATAAAGTTTGCAAGACCAAAGGGCCTCTCTTTCCAATGATGGCCAACTAGGCCATCTTCTGATATATATGCAGCTAGAGACACGAGTTCTGGGGTTACTGGTTAGTTCAAATTGTTGTTCCACCTATAGGGTTGCAGACCACTTTAGCTCTTTGGGTACTTTCTCTAGCTCCTCCATTGGGGGCCCTGTGATCCATCCAATAGCTGACTGTGAGCATCCACTTCTGTGTTTGCTAGGCCCCGACATAGCCTCACAAGAGACAGCTATATCTAGGTCCTTTCAGCAAAATCTTGCTAGTGTATGCAATGGTGTCAGCGTTTGGAGGCTGATTATGGGATGTATCCCTGGGTATGGCAGTCTCTAGATGGTCCATCCTTTCATCTCAGCTCCAAACTTTGTCTCTGTAACTCCTTCCATGGGTGTTTTGTTCCCAAGTTTAAGAAGGGGCAAAATGCCCACACTTTGGTCTTAATTCTTCTTGAGTTTCATGTGTTTTGCAAATTGTATCTTTTATCTTGGGTATTCTAAGTTTTTGGGCTAATATAGACTTAACAGTGAGTACATATCATGTGAGTTCTTTTGTGATTGGGTTACCTCACTCAGGATGATGCCCTCCAGGTCCATCCATTTGCCTAGGAAATTCATAAGTTCATTCTTTTTAATAGCTGAGTAGTACTCCATTGTGTGAATGTACCACATTTTCTGTATCCATTCCTCTGTTGAGGGACATCTGGGTTCTTTCCAGCTTCTGGCTATTATAAATAAAACTGCTATGAACATAGCAGGACATGTGTCCTTCTTACCAGTTGGAACATCTTCTGGATATATGCCCAGGAGAGGTATGTACTTCTGGTAGTATTATGTCCAATTTTCTGAGGAACTGCCAGATTGATTTCCAGAATGGTTGTACAATCTTGCAATCCCACCAACAATGGAGGAGTGTTCCTCTTTCTCCATATCCTCACCAGCATCTGCTGTCAACTGAATTTTTGATCTTAGCCATTCTGACTGGTGTGAGGTGGAATCTCAGGGTTGGTTTGATTTGCATTTCCCTGATGATTAAGGATGCTGGACATTTTTTCAGGTGCTTCTCAGCCATTTGCTGAGAAGGAATTCCTCAGGTGAGACTTCTTTGTTTAGATCTGAGCCCCATTTTTTAATGGGGTAATATGATTTTCTGGAGCCTACCTTCTTGAGTTCTTTATATATATTGGATATTAGTACCCTATCTGATTTAGGATAGGTAAAGATCCTTTTCCAATCTGTTGGTGGCCTTTATGTCTTATTGATGGTGTCTTTTGCCCTACAGAAGCTTTGCAATTTTATGAGATCCCATTTGTCAATTCTCGATTTTACAGCACAAGCTATTGCTGTCCTATTCAGGATTTCCCTGTGCCCATATCTTCGAGGATTTTCCACACTTTCTCCTCTATAAGTTTCATTGTCTCTGGTTTTATGTGTAGTTCCTTGATCCACTTAGATTTGACCTTAGTACAAGGAGATTGGAATGGATTGATCAATTCACATGACAAAATCCAACAACCATTCATGATAAAAAGTCTTGGAAAGGTCAGGAATTTGAGGCCCATAACTACATATGATAAAAGAAATCTACGGCAAACCAGTAGCCATCATCAAAGTAAATGGTGAGAAGCTGGAAGCAATCCCACTAAAACCAGGGACTAGACAAGGCTGCCCACTTTCCCCATACATACTCAACATGGTATTTGAAGTCCTAGCCAGAGCAATTCGACAACAAAAGGAGATCAAGGGGATACAAATTGGAAAGGAAGAAGTCAAAATATCACTTTTTTTGCAAATGATATAATAGTATATATAAGTGACCCTAAAAATTCCACCAGAGAACGCCTAAACCTGATAAACAGCTTCAGTGAAGTAGCTGGATATGAAATTAACTCAAACAAATCAATGGCCTTTCTCTACACAAAGGATAAACAGGCTGAGAAAGAAATTAGGAAAACAACACCCTTCACAATAGTCACAAATACTATAAAATACCTTGGAGTGACTCTAACTAAGGAAGTGAAAGATCTGTATAATAAGAACTTCAAGTCTCTAAAGAAAGAAATTAAAGAAGATCTCAGAAGATGGAAAGATCTCTCATGCTCATGGATTGGCAGGATCAATATAGTCAAAATGGCTATCTTGCCAAAAGCAATCTACAGATTCAATGCAATCCCCATCAACATTCCAACTCAATTCTTCAACGAATTAGAAAGGGCAATCTGCAAATTCATCTGGAATAACAAAAAACCTAGGATAGCAAAAACTCTTCTTAAGGATAAAAGAACCTCTGGTGAAATCACCATGCCTGACCTAAAGCTTTACTACAGAGCTATTGTGATAAAAACTGCATGGTACTGGTATAGTGACAGACAAATAGACCAATGGAATAGAACTGAAGACCCATAAATGAACCCACACACCTATGCCCACAAGGGAGTTAAAACCATCCAGTGGTAAAAAGACCACGTTTTCAACAAATAGTGCTGGCACAAGTGGTCTTCTTTTTTCTTGAGTTTCATGTGGTTTGCAAATTATATCTTGGGTATTCTAAGTTTTTGGGTTAATTTCCACTAATCAGTAAATGCTTATCATGTGTGTTCTTTTGTGATTGGGTTACTTCACTTAGGATGATATCCTCCAGATCCATCCATTTGCCTAAAAATTTCATGAATTCACTTTTTAAATTGCTGAGTAGCACTCCATTGTGTAAATGTACCACATTTTCTGTGTCCATTCCTCTGTGGAGGGACGTCTAGGTTCTTTCTAGCATCTGGCTATTTTAAAGATGACTGCTATGAACCTAGTGGAGCATGTGTCCTTATTACAAGTTGGAACTTCTTCTGGCTATATGCCCTGGAGAGTTATTGCTAGATATTTGGTAGTACAATGTCCAATTTTCTAAAGAGCCAACAGACTGATTTCCAGAGTGATTGTACCAGTTTGTAATTTCACCAGCAATGGAGGAGTGTTTCTCTTCCTCCACATCCACACCAGCATCTTCTGTCACCTGAAATTTTGATCTTAGCCATTCTGACTGGTGTGAGGTGTTATCTAAGGGTTGTTTTGATTTGCATTTCCCTGATGATTAAGGATGTTGAGCATTTATTTTTTCAGGTGCTTCTCAGCCATTCAATATTCCTCATTTAAGAATTCTTTGTTTCGCTCTGTACTCCATTTTTAATAGGATTATTTGGTTTTCTGGAGTCTAACTCTTTGAGTTTTTTGTATATATTGGTAAAAATCTTTTCTTAATTTGTTGGTTGCCTATTTGTCTTATTGACAGTGTCCTTTGCCTTTCAGAAACTTTGCAATTTTATGAGGTCCCATTTGTTAATTCTTAAGCCAGACACTATAGTGGATGCCAACAAGAGCTTGCTTACAGGAGCCTGATATAGCTGTCTCCTGAGAGGCTTTGTCAGTGCCTGACAAATACAGAAGTGATGCTCACAGCCATCCATTGAACAAATCACAGTTACCCCAATGAATGAGCTACAGAAAGGACCCAAGGAGCTGAAGGATTTCACAGCCTCATAGGATTAACAACAATATGAACTAACCAATACCCTCCAGATCTCCCTGGGTTCAACCACCAATCAAAGAAAACACATGTTGGGACTCATAGCTCTAGCTGCATATGTAGCAGAGGATGGCATAGTCGGTCATCAATGGGAGGGGAGGCCCAGGCTTCTGTGGTTTATTTGCCCCAGTATAGGGGACTGCCAGGTTCAGGAAGTGGGTTGGTGAACAGGGGGAATTCGGAAGGCATAGGGGAGTTTCCAAGGGGAAACTAGGAAAGGGGACAACATCTGAAATGTAACTAAAGAAAATATCTAGTTAAAAGAATAAAATAAAAAAGTACTAAAGTATAGTATAGGAATTTCTTTTTGCCTGAAATTACTATTGGTTCCACATTTCCAAAGATTGGTATTTATTCCAGATTAGAGACAAACTTTATTCTTTCCTACTAAACTAATATTACAAGCAAAATTTTATAGAGTATTATGTGAGATTGTAAAATCCAACATCCTTTGACAAACAATGTTGAATGTATTACAGGATTTTCCTGCCCTTGTAATGCCAAGAATCATGTTTATATTTCAGAACAACACAAGATGTTTTCCAAACATTCCAGACAACTAAAAATTGAACATATATTACTCTCAGCAAAGCATGGTGAATTCCACTATGCTGTTGTTAAAGTTTATGTGGACATTCTTCTTAGATTTTATGTATACATGGTCTATGATTTCAAATTTAATACTAGCAACTTGGAATAACATACTGAATGCCACACCCACTCCAGTGAAGTCTGTGTGGCAGGCCCAAAAGCTTGGATGCAGTTCTGAGGTAAAAAGTTTCATGAAAACTTATTCTCCTGGAGTCTTGGTATCCCGTAGCACGCATACACAATACTTGTCCCTATGTCAGTTGGTGAATGGATCTGTGTACTTCCCTTCAATATTGTTTTATTATAAGTGTCTCTAAGGAATAATTTTTGACATGTAGCTAAGTTAGATTAGCCTCCACCAGTGTTCTAATATCCTAGGAAATTGGTTTTTTTATTTTTTATTTTTTGATGTTTAACTTATTGTTTTTATTTAGGTCATGTGTCAAACACCTAGAAAAATGGCCAGATATATGTCATACATTGCTTTTTAAAACGGTGTATACAAAATTAACATTGTAATATAACACATGTTTTTAATTTCCAGGGTCCAGAAATCTAGGCATTGCTTAACTAGGTTCCTTCTTCAGACTATCTCCTCCGAACAAAATGTTTTAATCAAATGTGTTGGCAGTCACAAATTGTTGAGCCAAAGTTGGGCTTTGATTTTAGTAAGAATACTACCCCTTCAGACTAAATGCCTCCAATGTAGACAGTGAAAGAAATCAGGCACTACAATTTACTGGAAAAGAGCTAGAAATCTCTTTTCTAGGGTTAGTCTACAAAGTAAACTTAGAATAACAGCCAAGTTACTCCCATGTGCAAGAATTTACAATGGTCTAGGAATAAGGAAGGTTGTGGTCTAAGAAGGAACTAGAGTAAATACTTAGAACAACAGATGAGTCACTCTCATATACAGGAATTTACAATGGCCTTTGGGGAAGGTGGATTATACAATAGACTAGAATTGGAACTATGGAAAGGGCATAAAGCCCTTGCCTCCGGCTTCTAAGAATAAGCTGACCTTAGGTGGGGCTGCTTTTGATCCCAGCTGAAAACACTTTCTGGTTCCTGTCAACTTTTGAGTATGCATTTCTCTGTTTTGTGTAAAGAGTCATTTTTCAATGGATAACCTCAATGTACCTTAGATGACCTTAATGTCTCACCTAACTTCTTTGTTTTCTTCTGTAATATAAGCCTGATGCTCACTTTGAAAATTTACATTCAGATCAACACTTGCTTGAGTTTGCATTTGTTTGTACCCCACTGATGCCTTGCCCACCTGAATACCAGTACCCTGATTCTCCTGAGTGTTGAGGGGCCGACTGAGTCTAGTCTGAGGCAACTGAATACTGAGATGTTCTAAGTGAATATTTTTATATTTATGAATACGTATGTACCTTTAAAATTTACACACTTATTATTTAGTGGGTTGATATCTACTTTTTATTTTAATGTAATGCTTTTTCCCCTAAAATATATTGTTTATGCTAGAAGCCTAATTCTATGATTGAAAACCAACATTTAAAGCCTTCACTCAAAATTATCGTCAGGACCTGTTTATACTAATATTACTCTAACATGAAAACATATGTATTAGATTACATGTGTTCCATATTTCTTTTAGTTTTTCTGATCTAGTATCTTGATATGTTGTCCAGGATATAAGGAAACTCACTTTGTAGGCAAATCATGATCCTCCTGCCATGCTTGTTTGTTGATATTGTGACAACAACCTTAATACCAGAGTCTTGCTGCCTTGTCCTTTCGCTGATTCATAAATGGCTCCACAGAGTTTTACATACACCTGTCATACACATATTTTCTGATTACACACTTTATCATGTTATAAGAAAATATAGCATATTTTCCTATAACAATTTTGCATGCTTTACTTTTTAGTTATCACTTTATATATTAAAATATAAACCTGACATCTAAAACATAAAACAAAATTTCCAGAACAACAAAATGTTTGAGGCATGTGCAAAAAGCTGTCCCAGTTACCCTGCACACTGAGAATTTAAACGTGTAGAGGTTTCCAGTCAAGCATTTGGTTAAGAATAAATGCAGTGAGTTTCTCTTTGATTTTTATATATGTCATTCTTTTTTAACGGACCAGGAATATATATATACATTGTTTTCCATCCGTTATCTTTTTTATCTACCTGTGTTTCTCAGAGCTATTTCCATATATTAGATTTAACCCTGTCTATTTGGAATCTACTCATGTTATTTCATATCTAAAATGTTTCAAAAGGAAGAAAATTTCTGGCAAGATACCGTAGTCTTATCTCATTCTCTTCACTTCTCAGTGTAAATGCAACCCTCTGGAAATTGCATATGAAAATTCTGAGACTAATATGAAAGTTATAGTGGTAAGGACTTACCAGTGTGGTGGGTTTCTGTATCATGAGAAAAGATATTTTCTCCCTGGATATTCTGTTGTCTGATTTGTCCCTCCCAAGGTGTTAGAAATGATGTCAACCTAGAAATGTTAACTGATTAAGGGAAAACAAAATCTTCCAAGTCTTCCTGTGTCTTGCTTTCTCTTGACAGCAAACAAAGAATGGGAAACCTGCTTTGAAAAATAGTATCTCAGAAAATTACAGCCTAGACTGAAGTACATCATAGGGTTTCAGAAATTAAAACATGAAAAAAATGAAGAAACTCTAACTGTATTGGTTGCAAAAAAATCTGTAAATAATGATTAGAGTAAATACAGCAAAATAATAATTTAAAGAAAATTATCTAAATAGCAACAATGTGATAATAGTGGCAATTCTAGACTACTAGGGATAACTAACAACACAAAGAATATATGTGAGTACAAGAGTTTTTTATTTTGTTTTTGTTTTAGTTTTTAGTATCTAAATTATATCTCAAAGTCAATTACTGGTAACACAGTCTTATAAGAAATAGTTTGCATAGGGTAATTTTAACTGAAACTAGAAGAGAACAATGAATAATTCATTACTACGTTTATACACATTATCAGTGTCTGAGTGGATATTAAGAAAATGAATTTTTTTGGCTTGTAATTTTGGAGTTTGAAGTTCAAGCAGCCACATCTGCTGATGGCCCTCTTGAACACATATTCCAGAAATGGTACAGGATACCACATCAAGAAAGACAGGCAGCATACTTGGATATGTTTCCCCCTCTTTATTTTCTTCTCTCTCTTTCATCGTATAATTTGTCAGTGTGCTAGTCTGATGACTTTACTTATTTGTATTACATCCCAGTGGTTTCATACTATTATTATGAATGATATTAGTAGATCATGTTTTGCATATATATTTTATATATGAAAAATGAGATGTATTTAGTTAAAATATTAAAATTCCATACAAAGGGACGCTGAAATTGTAATAGATAAATAATATTGGATTTTAAACATGTCTCACTAAGCCATTTGGAGACAAGAATTAGGAATGAAAGGAAGAAAAGGAAGCAATAATAATAATAATAATGTTAAGAACCACCTGTTAGATGTTATACAAAAACTAAGAGAACACAAATGCCAGCCCAGGCTACTATACCCAGCCAAACTCTCAATTACTATAGATGGAGAAACCAAAGTATTCCACGACAAAACCAAATTCACACATTATCTTTCCACGAATCCAGCCCTTCAAAAGATAATAACAGAAAAGAAGCAATACAAGGACGGAAATCACGCCCTAGAACAAGCAAGAAAGTAATCCCTCAACAAACCAAAAAGCAGACAGCCACAAGAACAGAATGCCAACTGCAACAACAAAAATAAAAGGAAGCAACAATTACTTTTCCTTAATATCTCTTAATATCAATGGACTCAATTCCGCAATAAAACGACATAGACTAACAGACTGGCTACACAAACAGGACCCAACATTCTGCTGCTTACAGGAAACCCATCTCAGGGAAAAAGACAGACACTACCTCAGAGTGAAAGGCTGGAAAACAATTTTCCAAGCAAATGGTCTGAAGAAACAAGCTGGAGTAGCCATCCTAATATCTGATAAAATCAACTTCCAACCCAAAGTTATCAAAAAAGACAAGGAGGGACACTTGATACTCATCAAAGGTAAAATCCTCCAAGAGGAACTCTCAATTCTGAATATCTACGCTCCAAATGCAAGTGCAGCCACATTCATTAAAGACACTTTAGTAAAGCTGAAAGCACACATTGCACCTCACACAATAATAGTGGGAGACTTCAACACACCACTTTCATCAATGGACAGATTGTGGAAACAGGAACTAAACAGGGACACAGTGAAACTAACAGAAGTTATGAAACAAATGGACCTGACTGATATCTACAGAACATTTTATCCTAAAGCAAAAGGATATACCTTCTTCTCAGCACCTCACGGGACCTTGTCCAAAATTGACCATATAATTGGTCACAAAACAGGCCTCAACAGATACAAAAATATTGAAATTGTCCCATGTATCCTATCAGACCACCATGGCCTGAGACTGATCTTCAATAACAACATAAATAATGGAAAGCCAACATTCACGTGGAAACTGAACAACACTCTTCTCAATGATACCTTGGTCAAGGAAGGAATAAAGAAAGAAATTAAAGACTTTTTAGGGTTTAATGAAAATGAAGCCACAACGTACCCAAACCTATGGGACACAATGAAAGCATTTCTAAGAGGGAAACTCATAGCTCTGAGTGCCTCTAAGAAGAAACGGGAGAGAGCACATACTAGCAGCTTGACAACACATCTAAAAGCTCTAGAAAAAAAGGAAGCAAATTCACTCAAGAGGAGTAGATGGCAGGAAATAATCAAACTCAGGGGTGAAATCAACCAAGTGGAAACAAGAAGAACTATTCAAAGAATTAACCAAATGAGGAGTTGTTTCTTTGAGAAAGTCAACAAGATAGATAAACCCTTAGCTAGACTCACTAGAGGGCACAGGGACAAAATCCTAATTAACAAAATCAGAAATGAAAAGGGAGACATAACAACAGATCCTGAAGAAATCCAAAACACCATCAGATCCTTCTAGAAAAGGCTATACTCAACAAAACTGGAAAACCTGGACAAAATGGACAAATTTCTGGACAGATACCAGGTACCAAAGTTGAATCAGGATCAAGTTGACCATCTAAACAGTCCCATATCCCCTAAAGAAATAGAAGCAGTTATTAATACTCTCCCAGCCAAAAAAAGCCAAGGACCAGATGGGTTTAGTGCAGAGTTCTATCAGACCTTCAAAGAAGATCTAATTCTTTTCTCCACAAACTGTTTCACAAAATAGAAGTAGAAGGTACTCTACCCAACTCATTTTATGAAGCCACTATTACTCTGATACCTAAACCACAGAAAGATCCAACAAAGATAGAGAACTTCAGACCAATTTCTCTTATGAATATCGTTGCAAAAAATCCTCAATAAAATTCTCGCTAAACGAATCCAAGAACACATTAAAGCAATCATCTATCCTGACCAAGTAGGTTTTATTCCAGGGATGCAGGGATGGTTTAATATACGAAAATCCATCAATGTAATCCATTATATAAACAAACTCAAAGACAAAGACCACATGATCATCTCGTTAGATGCAGAAAAAGCATTTGACAAGATCCAACACCCATGCATGATAAAAGTCTTGGAAAGATCAGGAATTCAAGGCCCATACCTAAACATGATAAAAGCAATCTACACCAAACCAGTAGCCAACATCAAAGTAAATGGAGAGAAGCTGGAAGCAATCCCACTAAAATCAGGGACTAGACAAGGCTGCCCACTTTCTCCCTACCTTTTCAACATACTACTTGAAGTCTTAGCCAGAGCAATTTGACAACAAAAGGAGATCAAGGGAATACAAATTGGAAAAGAGGAAGTCAAAATATGACTTTTTGCAGATGATATGATAGTATATATAGGTGACCCTAAAAATTCTACCAGAGAACTCCTAAACCTGATAAACAGCTTCGGTGAAGTAGCTGGATATAAAATCAACTCAAACAAGTCAATGGCCTTCCTCTACACAAAGAATAAACAGGCTGAGAAAGAAATTAGGGAAACAACACCCTTCTCAATAATCACAAATAATATAAAATATCTCGGCGTGACTCTAACTAAGGAAGTGAACGATCTGTATGATAAAAACTTCAAGTCTCTGAAGAAAGAAATTAAAGAAGATCTCAGAAGATGGAAAGATCTCCCATGCTCATGGTTTGGCAGGTTCAACATTGTAAAAATGGCTATCTTGCAAAAAGCAATCTACAGATTCAATGCAATCCACATCAACATTCCAACTCAATTCTTCAACGAATTAGAAGGAGCAATTTGCAAATTCCTCTGGAATAACAAAAAACCTAGGATAGACAAAACTCTTCTCAAGGATAAAAGAACCTCTGATGGAATCACCATGCCTCACCTAAAGCTTTACTACAGAGCAATTGTGATAAAACCTGCATTGTACTGGTATAGAGAAAGACAAGTAGACCAGTGGAATAGAATTGAAGACCCAGAAATGAACCCACACACCTATGGTCACTTGATTTTCGACAAGGGAGCTAAAACCATCCAGTGGAAGAAAGACACCATTTTCAACAATTGGTGCTGGCACAATGGTTGTTATCATGTAGAAAAATGCGAATCAATCCATACTTATCTCCTTGTACTAAGGTCAAATCTAAGTGGATCAAGGAACTTCACATAAAACCAGAGACACTGAAACTTATAGAGGAGAAAGTGGGGAAAAGCCTTGAAGATATGGGCACAGGGGAAAAATTCCTGAACAGAACAGCAATGGCTTGTGCTGTAAGATCGAGAATTGACAAATGGGACCTAATGAAACTCCAAAGTTTCTGCGAGGCAAAAGACACTGTCAATAAGACAAAAAGACCGACAACAGATTGGGAAAGAATCTTTACCTATCCTAAATCAGATAGCGGACTAATATCCAACATATATAAAGAACTCAAGAAGGTGGACTTCAGAAAATCAAATAACCCCATTAAAAAATGGGGCTCAGAACTGAACAAAGATTTCTCACCTGAGGAATACCGAATTGCAGAGAAGCACCTGAAAAAATGTTCAACATCCTTAATCATCAGGGAAATGCAAATCAAAACAACCCTGAGATTCCACCTCACACCAGTCAGAATGGCTAAGATCAAAAATTCAGGTGACAGCAGATGCTGGCGTGGATGTGGAGAAAGAGGAACACTCCTCCATTGTTGGTGGGATTGCAAGCTTGTACAACCACTCTGGAAATCAGTCTGGTGGTTCCTCAGAAAATTGGACATATTACTACCGGAGGATCCCGCAATACCTCTCCTGGGCATATATCCAGAAGATGCCCCAACTGGTAAGAAGGACACAAGCTCCACTATGTTCATAGCAGCCTTATTTATAATAGCCTGTAGCTGGAAAGAACCCAGATGCCCCTCAAGAGAGGAATGGATACAGAAAATGTGGTACATCTACACAATGGAGTACTACTCAGCTATTAAAAAGAATGAATTTATGAAATTCCTAGCCAAATGGATGGACCTGGAGGGCATCATCCTGAGTGAGGTAACACATTCACAAAGGAACTCACACAATATGTACTCACTGATAAGTGGATATTAGCCCAAAACCTAGGATACCCAAGATATAAGATACAATTTCCTAAACACATGAAACTCAAGAAAAAGGAAGACTGAGTGTGGACACTATGCCCCTCCTTAGGACTGTGAACAAAACACCCAGGGAAGGAGTTACAGAGACAAAGTTTGGAGCTGAGATGAAAGGATGGACCAATTAGAGACTGCCATATCCTGGGATCCACCCCATAATCAGCATCCAAACGCTGACACCATTCCATACACTAGCAAGATTTTATCGAAAGGACTCAGATGTACCTGTCTCTTGTGAGACTATGCTGGGGCCTAGCAAACACAGAAGTGGATGCTCACAGTCAGCTAATGGATGGATCACAGGGCTCCCAATGGAGGAGCTAGAGAAAGTACCCAAGGAGCTAAAGGGATCTGCAACCCTATAGGTGGAACAACATTATGAACTAACCAGTACCCTGGAGCTCTTGACTCTACCTGCATATGTATCAAAAGATGGCCTAGTCGGCCATCACTGGAAAGAGAGGCCCATTGGACACGCAAACTTTATATGCCCCAGTACAGGGGAACGCCAGTGCCAAAAAGGGGGATTGGGTGGGCAGGGGAGTGGGGGTAGGTGGGTATGGAGGACTTTTGATATAGCATTGGAAATGTAAATGAGCTAAATACCTAATAAAAAATGGAAAAAAAATCATGAAAATTTCCACTGCAAAAAAAAAAAAAAAAGAACCACCTGTTAATGATTACAATTCAAGTAATTTAAACAAACTTTTAAAAAGTGTCCAAGTTGCTACACTAATATCTGCTAAGCAACAAAGTAATAGCTAAGCACTTAAAGGATTAGATCACCATTGGGAAATGACTGCCTTTAGCAGAAATATATTTTATTATATGTTTTAGTTATTGATGTTCACAAAGAAACACTTCTACACTTGTTTTTTTTTTTTTTCCATTTTTTATTAGGTATTTAGCTCATTTACATTTCCAATGCTATAACAAAAGTCCCCCTTACCCACCCACCCCCACTCCCCTACCCACCCACTCCCCCCCTTTGGCCCTGGCGTTCCCCTGTACCGGGGCACACAAAGTCTGCGTGTCCAATGGGCCTCTCTTTCCAGTGATGGCCGACTAGGCCATCTTTTGATACATATGCAGCTAGAGTCAAGAGCTCAGGGGTACTGGTTAGTTCATAATGTTGTTCCACCTATAGGGTTGAAGATCCCTTTAGCTCCTTGGGTACTTTCTCTAGCTCCTCCATTGGGAGCCCTGTGATCCATCCATTAGCTGACTGTGAGCATCCACTTCTGTGTTTGCTAGGCCCCGGCATAGTCTCACAAGAGACAGCTACATCTGGGTCCTTTCGATAAAATCTTGCTAGTATATGCAATGGTGTCAGCGTTTGGATGCTGATTATGGGGTGGATCCCTGGATATGGCAGTCTCTACATGGTCCATCCTTTCATCTCAGCTCCAAACTTTGTTTCTGTAACTCCTTCCATGGGTGTTTTGTTCCCACTTCTAAGGAGGGGCATAGTGTCCACACTTCAGTCTTCATTTTTCTTGAGTTTCATGTGTTTAGGAAATTGTATCTTATATCGTGGGTATCCTAGGTTTTGGGCTAGTATCCACTTATCAGTGAGTACATATTGTGTGAGTTCCTTTGTGATTGTGTTACCTCACTCAGGATGATGCTCTCCAGGTCCATCCATTTGGCTAGGAATTTCATAAATTCATTCTTTTTAATAGCTGAGTAGTACTCCATTGTGTAGATGTACCACATTTTCTGTATCCATTCCTCTGTTGAGGGGCATCTGGGTTCTTTCCAGTTTCTGGCTATTATAAATAAGGCTGCTATGAACATAGTGGAGCATGTGTCCTTCTTACCAGTTGGGGCTTCTTCTGGATATATGCCCAGGAGAGGTATTGCTGGATCCTCCGGTAGTACTATGTCCAATTTTCTGAGGAACCGCCAGACTGATTTCCAGAGTGGTTGTACAAGCCTGCAATCCCACCAACAATGGAGGAGTGAAACACTTCTACACTTGTTAATGGTGGAACAAAGCTAAAAGGATAGATTTTATTCCCAGAAAATCCAATAAAATTAAATTTTCAGCATTCATAAATAAAATTTGATAAAAATATAAATAGGGATTCACTGATCTATCTTGAATAGTGTTTTTCATCCTGCATTTATAAAGTTGGGTATCAATTTGAAAAACAGAACAGTATTTATTCTGCCTGTCCACAGAGTTTGTTGATCATGGTTACAGATGTTTTCAAATGATCCAATGTTCACTCAATGCTCAACTCTCTTCATTTTTGCTATGACATGTAGAAGGGATTCCTGTATGTCACGATGTAATTTACGACATTTCTACTGAAGTTGTTTAATTTTCTATTAAAATGTGTTCAGATATATCAGGGTCCCTTTAGCAAAATCTTGCTGGCATATGCAATAGTGTCTGCATTTGGTGGCTGATTATGGTGTGGACCCCCGGGTGGGGCAGTGTCTGGATGGTACATCCTTTCATCTTAG
This sequence comes from Mus musculus, assembly GCF_000001635.26. Classification (NCBI taxonomy): domain Eukaryota; kingdom Metazoa; phylum Chordata; class Mammalia; order Rodentia; family Muridae; genus Mus; species Mus musculus. The sequence goes on from NC_000083.6 coordinate 60,295,177, forward strand.
CTCCAAACTTTGTCTCTACAACTCCTTCCATGGATATTTTATTCCCTATTCTAGGGAGGAATGAAGTATCTACACGTTGCTCTTCCTTCTTGATTTTCTTACGTTTTGGAAGTTGCATCTTGTTTGCCCAAGAATTTCATAAATTCATTGTTTTTAATAGTTGAGTAGTACTTCATTGTGTAAATGTACCACATTTTCTGTATCCATTCCTCTGTTGAGGAACATCTAGGTTCTTTCCAACTTTTGGCTGTTATAAATGATATAGATGTCTCCTGTGAGACTTTGTTAGTGCCTACCAAATACAGAAGTGGATGCTAACAGTCAGCTATTGGATGGAACACAGGACCGCCAATGGAGGAGCTAGAGAAAGTACCCAAGGAGCTGAAGGGGTCTGTGATCCTATAGGTGGAACAACAATATGAACTAACCAGTACCCCCAGAGCTCGCGTCTCTAGCTGCATATGTAGCAGAAGATGGCCTAGTTGGCCATCTTTGGGAAGAGAGGCCTCTTGGCCTAGCAAACTTAATATGCCCCAGTACCTGGGAACGCCAGGGCCAAGAGGGAGTGGGTAGGTAGGGGAGCAGGGCAGGGTGAGGGTATAGGGGACTTTTGGGATAGTATTTGAAATGTAAATGGAGGAAATATCTAATTTAAACATGTGGGAAAAATAAATAAAAATAAAAAATAAATGTAATCAGTTAAGACACCTGTATATATTCTTGTGTTGTACTCAGTTATAATAATGGCTTACCTAATAAAATTATACTGCGTAGCCAAAAAAAAAATGTGTTCATATTGGAATCTTGCAATAGGAAAATCAGGTCATCACTCTAAATGGCTCAACTTCTGACATGGAAAGCCTATCTCTATATAAATTTTGTCTCTGATTATTTTTCTGAATTCAAGCACAAAAGTAGAGACTTTAAGCAGACAGTGAGGAAATAGGATGATCTCTGCAGCAGAGCATTATATCAGATAGATGTTGAAGGAATCCATGTACCTGCCCATCTTCTTCAATAGTCCCAAAGGGATAATACGTGGTGTACACAAGTTGTAGAAAATTTAAACCTTTAGAATACACAGCCAACCTTTGGGAATGAAGATCAATATTCTTGGGTTTAGACTTACTCATCTATTTTTAAATAAGATATTTTACTGGCAAATAACAGACTCAGTTACTTTCTTAATGAAAGTACCTAAGATAAAGGATGAAGCTATAAAACCTTTCCTAACAACCACAGAAGGAATGAAAATACTCAGCAAATTTCTTTAATCAGAAAACTCCTATAATCTTTGCAGATAGTGCCCTGTTAGAACACTTGGTACTAGTTCCCCTAACACAGGTCTTTCTTCACAGCTATCTAGCCGTCATTTATATTTTCAAGTGTTTACCAGAAAACATGGTAGCCATGTCATAATGAATGTTCAATGAATAACTTGGTCCATCTCTGAAGTGCAAAGCAAATGCAATGAATATAGCTCTCTCAAAGAGACTTTTGTGTTATTATGGATCTCACTTTAAAAGCCTTTATCTGAGTTACAAAAAGAAAATAATGCCATCAAGTGATCAGAGTCTCATGAACATGACTCAACATCTTTTTATCTCCTGAATAAAGATCAGTGATTCAGTTTTAGAGGAAAGTGAGATTCTTGCAGTATTTGAAAGGAATAAATCCCCTAAAACATTTTATACCCTTGCTTTAAGTTATTAGCATTGAAACTTGATAACTTAACTAGATAAGTTACTGGCTTTCTGACATTAATGACTGATACAGAGAAGAAAAGGATAAAAATCAGTTTTATAAGTACTTATCTTTAAGGAAAGATTTTTGCTAACATTTTATACCATAAAGAAAATTTATACATGTCAAACAACTATTCTTAGAATCTGCTTATTCTAAGAAATATCTCTTCTGTGTTGTACCGGTTGATGTCCACAATTCTTATAGAAAAAAAGAGAGTCATATAAACTGCATAAAAATACAGCACAAGTTAGAATAGTACAAATACAACTATATGATGTTTTCCCCTCAGACTATAACTAACAAAAAAAATTTTGACAGTTTCCAAAAACTCTTTCCGTTGTTAGTTACAGCACACAGATGATCATTTTCTTTTGTTTATAGTTGACTAATTGGGTCATTAGTTTTATCCAACAATATCATAGATCACAGAAATGGATATTTATTTATAACAGTACAGTAGTTTTGGTATTATGAAATATCTGTTGCCTCATAAAAAGTAGTTTCTTTCTTGTGCAGCTGACAGCAACAGCAATATATGGCCATTCAATTAAAATCCTTATAATACTGTCTGACAGAAGCACTGTATTTATTTAATAAAACAATAACTGTGCCTTCACCTCTGTCATCTAGGATTGTCTCAGGCACAGATATTTGTTGACCTCATGGTAATAAATGGAGGTTCCCTTATGCACAACCAGCCCTAATTCCTTAAATTCAGTTGGAAAATTGTTGGTTAGACTTGTATTGTCTTGTGATTATTGCACAAACATACACCACTTTTTTCACATGCTAATGATACAATATACAGAATGAGTAGTCAAGCAGGAGTGCTGATGATTTTCTCCTAATATGTGTATAAGACCATCAAGATTTTAACAATGTAAGACACACTAAGGTTAGTGTTATCTAATGACACCTTTTATAGAGTGTCTAGGATATCTGAAGGTCTGCTGCCATCCATTCTAAGCAAGTATTAATTGATCTTGTATTCAGCATCAAAGGCAGCACCCATCTAGGACTACATCTACATCTATGTTTATATCATATATGTATATCAAAGGCCTCAAAAATACTAAAAGTTCCAATCACATGTATCAAGAGTTTTGTCAAAAAACTCTCCATACACCATAATAATTATTAATCGCTTTGTGGCCTCATATCTTACCACACTTGGCCAGCATGGCATGGATAAATAATTCTACAACTTTTTAAAAAAAATTTTTTATTAGGTATTTTCCTAATTTACATTTCCAATGCTATCCCAAACGTCCCCCATACCGCCCCCCCCCCCAATCCCTTACCCACCATTCCCACTTCTTGGTTGGCTCTGGCGTTTCCCTGTACTGAGTCATATAAAGTTTGCACAACCAATGGGCCTCTCTTTCAACTGATGGTCGAGTAGGCCATCTTCTGATACATATGCATCTAGAGACACACGTTCTGGGGGATACTTGTTAGTTCATATTGTTGTTTCACCTATAGGGTTGCAGATCCTTTTAGCTCCTTGGGTACTTTCTCTAGCTCCTCCATTGGGGGCCCTGTGATCCATCCAATAGCTGACTGTGAGCATCCACTTCTATGTTTGCTAGGCCCCGGCATAGTCTCACAAGAGACAGCTATATCAGGGTCCTTTCAGCAAAATCTTGCTTGTGTATGCAATGTTGTCAGTTGAAGCTCCCTATTTACCTATATACATATAACTTCCTTTAAAGTCAGAAGCCTTAAGTGGCACCCCTAGTGGTTGTACTCAACTTGATCCTTGTGGTACTTACACCCCCAGTATGTTGGATGGATGATTTCCCTCCCTCCCTCCCTCCCTCCTTCCCTTCCTCCCTCCCTCCCTCTCTTCCTTGCTTTCCTATTTTTGAGTTTCTTCAGGGAACACAGTTTTGCTGTATATACATGGATGTCCAGAAAGTTACTCTATAGACCACCCTGGCCTCAAAATAACAGAAATCTGTCTGTATCTGTCTCAGTAGTGCAGAGATTAAAGGCTGGTGTCTCAAGGCTCAGCCTTGGTATACTTTCTTAGAGAAGAAAAATATACACAGTATGTTCTCAGAGGGCAGAGGTGATAATGTCCACTCCTAAAACTAGATTAATTTCATTTTGCCTTAAGATTCTTTCCCATATTCATCGAATGAGAATTTTGCCCCTGGTATTTTTGAACTTGATATGAATTAAGGTCCAGCTAATTTCTGTTCCCAAATATTTTTTTCATACTAGTATTATTAACCAAACTATAATTCACCATGGGTCTCCACTTACTATACAAGCAACCTCATTGACATTGATGCCTCTATTCAACTATATAGTTCAAGGTGTAAAGAGTTTCCATGGTTTACAAGCACATTTACTTTCCCTTCTCATCCCAGTCAAGACTCTCTAGTTTAAAACAAACGTTGCTACATTTTGATGTTGAACAATCTACACAGCTCCTTTATCTGCTTTTCCTTCTCCGCATGACATTTTGGTGGTTTTAGCAAGTTGGTCTAAACTGCTGAGATCTTCTAGTCACTCTTCTGTGTTAATCTCTCCATCCTCACTACCTGAAATTTCCCAAGCACAGCACATTTTTAAATTTGAGAAAGTGCTGCAATATATATCTAATTTGTAATATCTTTCCATACCAATAAAAAAATCATGAATCAGTCACTTTATCTCATTCTTTTGGATTTGCTGTTCTACTTCAACTTACTTTTGATTTTGTTGCTCACTGTATGAGCACCAAGTATTTAAAAATATTTCTTTTTTTTTCATTTAACAATTTTTTATTAGATATTTTCTTCATTTACATTTCAAATGCTATCCCTATACAATCCCCCCTGCCGTCCTGCTCCCCAACCCATCCAATGCCACTTCCTGGCCCTGGCACTCCCCTGTACTGGGGCATATAATCTCAAGACCAAGGGTCTCTCCTCCAATTGATGGCTGACTAGGCCAACTTCTGCTACATATGCAGCTAAAGACATGAGCTCTGGGGGTACTGGTTAGTTCATATTGTTGTTCCTCTTATAGGGTTGCAGACCCCTCCAGCTCCTTGGGTACTTTCTCTAGCTCCTCCATTGGGGACCCTGTGTTCCTAGGATAGCAAAAACTATCCTCAACAATAAAAGAATCTCTGGTGAAATCACCATGCCTGACCTCAAGCTGTACTAAAGAGCAATTGTGATTTAAAAAAAAAAAAAAAACTGCTTGGTACTGGCACCATGACAGACAGGTAGATCAATGGAATAAAATTGAAGACCCAGAAATGAACCCACACACCTATGGTCACTTGATATTTGACAAGGGAGCTAAAACTATCCAGTGGAAAAAAGACAGCATTTTCAACAAATGGTGCTGGCACAACTGGCAGTAATCATGTAGAAGAATGCAAATTGATCCATTCTTATCTCTTTGTACAAAGCTCAAGTCTAAGTTGATCAAAGAACTCCACATAACACCAGAGACACTGGAACTTATAGAGGAGAAAGTGGGGAAGAACCTTGAAGATCTGGGTACCGGAGAAAAATTCCTGAACAGAACAGCAATGGCCTGTGCTATAATATCAAGAATCAACAAATGGAACCTCATAAAATTGCAAAGCTTCCTTAAGGCAAAAGACAATTCCAACTATGGTTAAATATGCCTCACATTTGATGTAGATAAATTATTCTTGTTCCTTACACTAAATAAAAAATTAGGGATAGGAAATAAGATAACTAAAATGACTGATACTGAGACTAGCAGTTTAAAATATTAATATTCATAATCTATTTCGTGCCCACTTCCTAAAATGCATGGCATATACCATATAACTATGTTTATCACAGAGTAAAAGCAGAAGTATAAGAAAATAATCATCTTGTTATAAAAGAAAATTCACAAGTTTGAATGAATGAATCTAAATTTATCTCATCATATCTACATGATATAAGTATGTTACAAAACAATATTTGCAACATGGATACATATTTCAGCATTGTTTTTCATTTTTTTAAATTGTTTTATTTGAGTACATTTCAAATGTTATCCCCCTTCCCAGTTTCCCTTCCACAAACCACCCTATCCCCTCCTCTTCACCCTGCCTCTATGAGCATGCTCCCCTCCCGGTCACCCACTCCTGCCTCAGAGGCCAAGCATTCCTCTACCCTGGGTCATGTAGCCTCCACAGATCCAACGGGATCCCTCCCATTGATGCTGAATAAGACCATCCTATGCCACATATCCAGCTGTAGCCATTGGTACCCCTTCTGTACTCTTTGGTTGGTGGTTTAGTCCTTGGGAGCTCTGGATGTTTAATATTGTTGTTCTGTCTATGAAGTTGCAAACCTCTTTAGCTCCTTCAGTTTACCCTAACTTCTCCATTAGGGTCTTCAGGCTCAGTCAGATGGTTAGCTGTGAGTATCTGCATCTGTATTGGTCAGGTTCTGGCAGAGCCTTTCAGGGGACAGTTATACCAGGCTCCTGTCAGTAAGCACTCCTTGGAACCAGCAGTATTGTGTGGGTTTGATGTTTGAAGTTGGGATGGATCACTAGGTGGGGCAGTCTCTGGATGGCTTTTCCTTTAGTCTCTGCTCCACTCATTATCCCTGCATTTCCTTTTAACAGGAGGTATTCTGAATTAATATTTTTGAAGTGGGTGGCCCTATCCCTCAACCATTAACCATGCTTATCCACTGATATGGTCTCTACAGGTTCTATCTCTCCTCTATTGGATATTTCAGCTAATGACCTCCATTGATAAGTCAACATAGAAATTTTTTTAATGAAAATAAGATCAAATTGAACACATGTTAAAAACTTGCACACATGGACATAAATGTGAATAGATATGAAATTATGTGAGTAGAAGGCTGTAACTTCCTTTTAGTAGTTGTATGAACAATTTGCAATTTCAACATTCTATACTAAAGATTTACTAGATAGTCAATGTATATTATGGTCATTTTATTTAGCATGGAAAATACGACCACTAACAATACATTTAGAATTGTAGAGCATCATATTTACTACCACTAACAATACATTTAGAATTGTAGAACATCATATTTTTTTCTTGATTTTTAAAAATGTAATAAACTACAGAACAGCCAAATTAAATTGTTATACTCTCTAATCCAGTCTGTTTATGTTTTGAGTATGTTTCAGTTCATCATGCAATACTTTTATATTTTGATTGCACCTTATATCTCGCTATATAAGTTTCTGGGCTAATATCCACTTATCAGTGGGTACATATCATTTGAGTTCTTTTGTGATTGTGTTACCTCACTCAGGATGATGCCCTCCAGGTCCAACCATTTGCCTAAGAATTTCATAAATTCATTCTTTTTAACAGCTGAGTAGTACTCCATTGTGTAAATGTACCACATTTTTTGTATCCATTCCTCTGTTGAGGGGCATCAATAGCCAGTCCCACTAAACCAAATGTCAATTATTCCTTATATCAACCAAAATTGACCCCTGCAATGCAAATCTGAGCACTTGGGAGGCAGAATCAGGCAGATTTCTGAGTTCAAGACCAGCCGGGTCTACAGAGTAAGTTCCAGGATAGCCAGGGCTATACAGAGAAACCCTGTGTTGAAAACAAAACAAAATAAAACAAAACAAAGCCAACCAACCAACCAACCAAAACAAACAAACAAACAAAAAAGCAAAAAACAAACAACAAAAATCTTTGAACCGTCCATTGAACTTGCATGAAAATTTCTGGCCACTAAATTGCATTTTTTCTCCCTTTTACTTTGATAACTATCTAAATTACTCTGTTCTTCTTCCATAAATAAGATCACAATAGCTTTTGTATGGATGGAAATACATGATAATACTGATTATTGCTCTTCACTTTGTTCCTTCCCTTTCTAACCTGGTTGAATTGAATATTATTTAGTGCAGGGTGAATAATTCCTGGGGTTCAAAGTCAGAGTGACCTTTTAAAACTCTATGTTCTTGATTTCGCATGTCTTCATTTAAATTAATTAACTTAAACTATTATTTATAGTATAGAGTAACTATCTGTACTTCAATTTTATGAAAATATAAATAATGCAGATATATGTGAAAGTAAATTTAACTTAAGATAACTTAGGACATAGAAGGCTGATACTCTTAATATAAGAATTCATAGTTACTAACTTTGTTTTAGAAATTATTCTCAGACTAGATAACCCATTTATTTTCAGTGATAGGTTTATGCAATTTGAGAGAGGGGGACAGAAATAATCATTAGATTTAAAACTTCATTTCAGCCTTCAAAATTCTGCTGACAGATGGTAGACTAGCAGAGTCAGTTCCATAATCACAGTTCTGAGTCAGATGAAAAATTTTGAATATGAAATGACAGTAGAAAATGACATTAATTTCGCTGACTTTAAGAACCACTCTCCCACTGTCTGGGCAAAACCTTTGGTTGGTAGTTATTAAATAAGAATGTTTAGCTGTGATTTTTACACAGAAAGGCTATTATTTCATAGCAAAATAAGGATCAATGAATTTGAAAGAACTATTATCGTTCAAATAGCACATCTTGGGAACATATCACCAAGCTAGAAATATATTTTCTGCATTTCATTTGAGTTTAGGAATTTATTTTACAGTAAGAAGTTAAAAAAAAAAAGAATCATTTCTTGGCAAATATAAAAATCCCTGAAGATATTTCCTGTAATCTGAATATATTAAAATAAACATTCTGGCACCTGAGTTGCTTATGTGAGAGGAATGGGAAAGATGTCAAACTATACTATGAATTACTATCAGATTTGATCTTGTCATACCTATTTCTGATTCCAAGTGGCTGCCATTTTCAAATAACATTTTATGGTATGTTTCAGAAGCTGACTCTAGTTAGATGAAAACACCTTTTTTTTTTGTATTTTTAAAGCAGAATAGAAAAGCATAAAGGGTCTAATCTGGAAGCAGATTAGGATATATATATATATATATATATATATATATATATATATATATACACACACACACACACACACACATATATTCAATATGTATATATTCAATAATATATTTAACACACACACATATATATTCAATATGTATATATTCAATAATATATTTATACTGAATATATTCAATATATTTATTGAATATTTATTTGTAATTTCTATTCAAGGTATTGTATTTAATAAAATATAATATATTCAATATAACAAATATATTCTGATTACAGTTGTTTCTCTTTAGGCTTCTCCAAGATCTTCCTCACCTTCCTTCCTATCCAAATCCACAGCCTTTCTGTCTCAGAAAAATAAACAAGCACTCAAAGAATAATAATAACAACACTGAATAAAGGTCAAGGACTATTATGGGAGAGTTGAGGGAGGACCCTGATGGGGATTGAACTCCATAGTAAGACCAACAGAGTCAACTAACCTGAATTCCCAGGAGTTCTCAATGTCTGGATCACCAACCAGAGAACATACACAGCACAGCCAGGACGGAGGCCCTTAGCACACATGTAACAATTGTGCAGCTCAGTCTCCATGTGGGTCCCCCAACAACTGGAGGAGAGACTGTCTCTAAAGCTGTAGCATGACTGTATTATACATTACCCCGAAAGGATGCTTGTCTGGCCTCAGTAGGAGTGGAAGTGCCTAATCTTGCAGAGACATGATGCTGCAGTTTGTGTGTGTGTGTGTGTGTGTGTGTGTGTGTGTGTGTGTGTGTGTGTCGGGGGAGGGTTGTAGGGGGTATATCTAGAGGGATCCTGCTTTTTCAGAGGAGAAGGGGAAGAGGGATGGACTGAAGGATTCTGTTTGAAGGGTACTGGGAGTCAGAGCAGTGTTTGGGATGGAAGGAAAGTCTTAATAGCGTTCTCACGCCCGGCCAGGAAGAACACAACAGACCAGAATCTTCTGCGGCAAAACTTTATTGCTTACATCTTCAGGAGCTAGGAGCGCAAACCCCCAGCCCCAAAAGCGAAAGCCACCCCTATATCATCTTTAGGAGCCAGAGCTCCGGCGCGCCAAAGCGCAGAGCGCGCTCTATTGTTTACATCTTTAGGCAGCGAGAGAGCGCAGGGCGCGCAGAGCCAGAGAGATGCCAGCGAGAGAGAGAGAGAGAGAGAGAGAATGGCAGAAAACCCCGTCCCCTTTAAGGAGGAGTTATTCTTCGCTTAGGACGCATCACTCCCTGATTGGCTGCAGCCCATGGCCGAGCTGACGTTCACGGGAAAGGCAGAGTACAAGTAGTCGTAAAATACCCTTGGCACATGCGCAGATTATTTGTTTACCACTTAGAACACAGGATGTCAGCGCCATCTTGTGACGGCGAATGTGGGGGCGGCTCCCAACATCTCCCCCTTTTCTTTTAATAAGAGCAAATAGGCCACCCATATTAATGAGAGTGGAGATAGAGGTCAAATCCCCAGTGTGTAGGTAAAGGAGCCGTACACATAACCTCCTCCCAGGCTCATCACCCAGAGGGGTCCTGGTCTGGTCCCGTGTTGTTTTTCCTGGGGGAAGGACACTTGAACACTCAACCTTCTTGAAAGATGACATGTCTCCCTAGAATAGGCTCATTTTATGCCGCAGAGCCCTTCTATTGCAGTGCTTAGCCGTGCAACTCTCTCGGGCTGCTGAAGCACACTCACTCTATCCCGTGCAATGAGACTAGCCTCATGGGATATAAGAGCTGAGTGGCCAGCGACCTATTGCCTAAGCATAGATATATCAGGGGAAGCTCCATGTTCTAGTCCTGCAAGCGCCTGGGCAATAACCACCTTGTCTCTCTTAGTTTGGGCCTTAAGCTTACAGACCAATCAAAGAAGCAACACTAATCCACAGCAAAGTGTATCTCCAGATAATATCAATCCCACCCATACTTTAAAGAACGAAAATGCTGAGGAGATCCAATTGGGTAATCCTTTGGTCAGGGACAGGTCCAAGCGCGTGGAGTTGACCTGAAGTCTCAATTCCCGAAGGATCTGTTCAAATTCAGCCATCCAATTCTGTAACATATACTGAAAAAGACTTTTTGACAAATTAGCTGCCCTAGTAAATTTAACATACTGAATGGAAATAACACACAATCCCGGAAACTTTTGTTTACACCCCAGCTGAGCTATTTGCCATAATACATCTAGTTGTTTCTGGACAAGATCTATGAGTTGATTAACCAGCATGAGACCTCCCTGTATCATGACATTAGCTGAGGCCTGTTTATCTATGACTGTAGTCACTGAGGCTGACAAAGTGTTAATGGTGTCAGTCGTCTGGACCTGTCCAGACAGAGCCAAGGCTGTCTGAATCAAGGCTAAACCCAGTTCCTAGTTAGTGGTAAAAAAGCAGGAGAATACTTGAGCATTATACATCACCGTCATTAGGAGTGGAAATGTCGACATTATCCCCCAACGCTGCTCTCTCTTTATTATTGACGCCCTGGACATCACCAAGACGAGGGACATCAGTATTCCCTTGGTCAGTCTGGATTTTTCGGGTGAGTCTTTCTGGTATCCAAAATGGGTTGTCTTCATTCTGTGGGAAAACACAGACCGCTCCCCTGGATCTTATCAAAATAGGATCCGGGCCATACCATTTATTATCAAGGACATTTTTCCATTTAACCATCTCATTGGGCCTATCTGGCTCTGAACAATGACGTTCAGCCGCAGTATGGCCATGAGCATCAATATTTAAAAAATTGAGTGTAAAGAGTGCCATAGACACAGACACTCTTGGTGCTCGGGGTACAGTCTCCTCAAAAGTTCCCCTCTTCTGTTTTATAAGATAGGCTTTGAGGGTGCGATGCGCACGCTCAACAATACCCTGTCCTTGAGGGTTGTATGGAAGTCCAGTCAGGTGGGTTACGTCCATCTGACGGCAGAACTGCTGGAATTTTTGAGACGTATAAGCTGGTCCATTATCAGTCTTAAGGAGTTTGGGTTTCCCCCAAGCACTCCATGCCTCAAGACAATGTTGAATCACATGTGAGGCCTTTTCTCCGGTTAACGGAGAAGCAAACATGATGCCAGAACATGTGTCAATGGACACATGGAGATATTGAAGTTTTCCAAAGGAAGAAACATGTGTAACATCCATTTGCCAGACCTGTAGAGGTCGAATACCGCGTGGGTTAATTCCCACATGAGGAACTGGCAAGAACTCACAGCAGCTTTGACATTGAGTAACAATGTCACGGGCTTCTTTTCTTGTCAAGGAGAAATGACTGCGTAATGTTTCAGCCGTCACATGAAAATTGTTATGAAAATTTCTTGCAGCCTCTACCGGGGATGATAGGGCAGCAGCCACCACTTTAGTGGCCTTATCTGCCAAATCATTTCCCAGAGCCATGGGGCCAGGTAGGCCTGAATGGGCTCTAACATGAGTAATATAAACAGGAAATCTTCTAGATAACAAAACTAATTGTATCTGCTGAAAAATATTGGCAACTCTACTGGAAGGCTTAATCACTCCAGCCACTTCTAAAAGATTTACTGCATTAACCACATAACAGGAATCTGACACAATATTAAGGGGTTCTAAAAAGGTTTTTAAAACTTCTAAGACCACTAAACATTCTACCACTTGAGGTGAATTTTCATTATATTGTTTGGATACCACTTTACCATTAGCCACATAGGCACCTATGCCAGTTTTTGATCCATCAGTATATACCACAATCCCATTTTTAAGTGGGTTTCTTACTGTTATTTGTGGAAAAACAACAGATTGATTTTGGGCAAACTGTAAAATTGGGTGTTTTGGATAATGGTTATCTATTTGTCCTGAAAAGGAGGTAACTAAAACTGCCCAATCATTAGATGTGGCTGCCAAGGTTTGAACCTGTGCAGCGGTATAAGGTACAATTAAAAGATATGGACTTCGCCCAAAGTGGGTGATTGCTGCTTTTAGGCCTCTAAGGGCAAGCTGTGCAATTGCATCAGGATACCAATCTATTATTTTAGCTGGGGATACGTTTGGATGGATCCACAACAATGGCCCATTCTGCCACAAAACTGCGGTTGGCAATTGTGCTGTCTTAAAGACACACAAACTGAAAGGCTGCGAATCCTCAATACGTTGTAATTGTGCATTCTGTAAGGCTTTTTCCACCTTTTGTAAGGCCTGGTTAGCAGCTAGAGTAAGAGTCCTAGGGGAGGAGATATGAGGATCTCCTTCTAAAATACCAAACAAAGGCCTTAACTCAGCGGAAGGAATCTTTAAAAAAGGTCTGAGCCAATTAATATCTCCCAACAGCTTTTGAAAATCATTTAAGGTATGGAGGTGATCTCTTCTTATCTCTACCTTTTGGGGCACAATCTTATCTGGGGACACCACAGAGCCCAAGAATTGTCCTGTATCAGAAATTTGGACTTTTTCTGTGGCTATCTGTAAACCCCACTGACTTAAAGTTTTAAGTAGAAAAGGATATGCCTTTTGTAGCATGGTAAGGTCTTTATGGCACAGGAGGATGTCATCCATGTAAAGGAGCAAAATTAAAGAGGGGAATTGTTCCCTCACTGGCAAAAGAGCTTCTTGCACGTAAAGTTGACACATAGTAGGACTATTGGACATTCCCTGTTCTTGATGTCCTAACCCTTTTCCTTCTTTATAACCCATCTTTGCCATGATATTTTTTGCTTTAGCTGAATACCCTCCCGATGGGGCGTTTTCATTGGACAAAATAAGGCCCAAATGCTGCATAATATCCCTTCCCCAGAGGTTAACCGGGAGTGGGAGCACATAAGGTATGAATTTCCCTTGCTGCCCTTCAGAGGATTCCCACGTCAAGGCAATGGAGCTTATAGTGGGACATGATTGATAACCTAGGCCCTTTAATGAATGAGATGACTCTGTGGTGGGCCATGCTTTGGGCCACCAATGTGTAGAAATTATACTTTTATCTGCTCCAGTATCAAGGATGCCTTCAAACTCTTTTCCGTTGATCTTAAGGCGGAGCTTAGGTCTATCATTCAAAGATACAACCAAATAGGCAGAATCATTTCCTGAGGAGCCCATTTTCTTTATCTCAGGTCCTGCAGATTTCTCCCTGGTATTATCAGGGAGGAGCAGCAGCTGAGCTATCCTATCTCCTTTACTAATAGAAAAAACGCCTTTAGGGCTTGAGCACAGGACCTGTATTTCAGGGGAATGTTGACAATACATAACTCCAGGGTGGACTACTAAGCCCTGTAAGGTGAGTGAACCCCGGCCGAGAATAAGGCCCATGGTTCCCGGGGGCAAGGATGGTATAGGCTCCACTGGCACCGGCTGAATACTCATTTGAGGCATTAATAGGAAGTCGGAGGCGGCACGCAGGTCCACCCTTGTGGGTCTTCCTGGGTCGCCTCTCTGACTGCTTCCTGGGTCCTGACAAACCGGTTCCCATATCTTTGAGGGCCCTGGGACCGAGGGCCCGATGACCCGTTTTTTGGCACATAAGCTGATTGACTATCAGGTGGGGGAAGAATTCTGCCCTTTATATCCCTCACAGAGTGACACTGGTCGGCTCTATGATAACCCTTGCCACACTTAGAGCAAAGAGTGAGAGTCCCTCCCTGTTTATCTGGAGCTCTGCAATCTTTCTTAAAATGCCCAGGCTTTCCGCAGTTAAAACATGTCCTCTGATTATTTCTGCCCATGGAGCGGTTTTGGGATTGAAGGATGGCAGCCGCTAAACCTGCATTGCTGAGAGGTCCCCCAAGCTCTCGACAAACCCTGAGCCAGTCTTGTAAGCCTTTGTTCTTTCTTGGGGCTATGGCCGCTCGGCACTCCTTTGTGGCTTGCTCATAGATGAGCTGTTCTACCAGAGGCGCAGCTTGCTCTGACTCTCCAAAAATACGCTCTGCTGCCTCTGTCATTCTGGCCACAAAATCTGAGAAGGATTCCTGAGGTCCCTGGATTATCTTTGTTAATTGCCCAGTGGCTTCCCCTGCTCGGGAGAGCGCCTTCCAGGCCCTAATAGCCGTGGAGGAAATTTGGGCATAAGCTCCCCAATGGTAGTTTGTCTGATCAGCAGAATAAGCTCCCTGACCCGTTAACAAGTCAAAAGTCCAATCTCTCTGCTCTGGAGTCAAAGCAGCTGCGTTTGCTCGGGCCTTCGCTTGTGCAGCCTCGTGCCAAAGCGCTCTCCATTCCATATATTTGCCCATACTAGGGAGAGCGGCTTTTACAATCGTTTGCCAGTCAGCAGGAGTTAGTGCCATGCCGGCGAGCCTGTCTAACTGCACCAAGGTAAAATTAGCATTGGTTCCGTATTTACGGACCGACTCGGCAAGTTCTTTAATTTGTAAGTATTCTACCGGAGCGTGGACACGCCCACCCTCGGCTCCTTCAAAGACCGGAAATGCCTGTTGTATTTTCCTTTGTTCCTCTCTGGGAATGAATGAGTCTGCGCACTGCCTCTCTGCGCACTGCCTCTCTGCGCACTGCCTCTCTGCGCACTGCCTCTCTGCGCACTGCTGACGCACTACGCAGGGCGGGGGCTCCGCATAGGGCGGACCTTGAAACCGACTGCCCGGAGGTTGAACAGTACGCTGGCTTTCGCCAGCCGCTTTTGGCTTTTTTCTTGACCAATTAGCTGGCTGGTAATGGGCTGCTTCTTCCTCCCAGTCTGTTTCCTCAGAGGAGAATTCTTCATCTGCTTCAGAGCTACTAAGAGCTGGCTTCCTGAGCTCATCTAGTGACGAGTATCTCCTAGAGACCTCCGCTAATCGATCTTTTTTCTTTTCTTTTTTCTTTTCCTTCCTTCTAATCTCTCCCCAGGTATTCTTACCTGACCTAAACTTTTCCTCAGGTTCAAGACCCGTGGAAAGGCCTGTACGCTTATTTTGTGTACCATATTTTCTCTTTGCTCCTACTCTCTCTCCCCGCTTTACTTCTGATAGATTGTCCTGAATTTTATCTAGAATCCGCCCTGCCTTAACCACTTGATAACATGTGAAAAGGAACAAAAGGGCTTCTAACACTAGAAAAAATTCAAGGCCAAACATAACTTGTAAAGCCATTTTCCACTTTACTTCTGATAGACTGTCTTGAATTTCCTTAGAAAGTTCAAGACCAGACTTACCTCGTAAAGCTGTACTCACTGGTACTCTCGTTCCCCAGCTGAAAAGTTCTGAATTCATGCAGTTGAATCCTTCTTAACAGTCTGCTTTACGGGAACCTTTATTACCGCGACCCGCAGTTCTGGTTCTGGAATGAGGGATCTTCCTTGTGCTGGTCCCGAGTTTTCTTGTATTTTTTCGTCCCGGATTTTTTCTCGTCCCGGATTTCAGCACCAATTCTTAATAGCGTTCTCACGCCCGGCCAGGAAGAACACAACAGACCAGAATCTTCTGCGGCAAAACTTTATTGCTTACATCTTCAGGAGCTAGGAGCGCAAACCCCCAGCCCCAAAAGCGAAAGCCACCCCTATATCATCTTTAGGAGCCAGAGCTCCGGCGCGCCAAAGCGCAGAGCGCGCTCTATTGTTTACATCTTTAGGCAGCGAGAGAGCGCAGGGCGCGCAGAGCCAGAGAGATGCCAGCGAGAGAGAGAGAGAGAGAGAGAGAGAGAGAGAGAGAATGGCGGAAAACCCCGTCCCCTTTAAGGAGGAGTTATTCTTCGCTTAGGACGCATCACTCCCTGATTGGCTGCAGCCCATGGCCGAGCTGACGTTCACGGGAAAGGCAGAGTACAAGTAGTCGTAAAATACCCTTGGCACATGCGCAGATTATTTGTTTACCACTTAGAACACAGGATGTCAGCGCCATCTTGTGACGGCGAATGTGGGGGCGGCTCCCAACAGGAAAGAAAGAAAAAATGAGAGAGAGAGAGAGAGAGACAGAGAGAGAGAGAGACAGAGAGAGAGAGAGAGAGAGAGAGAGAAAAGAAAAGAAGAAAGAAAGAATTATAAAAGGAAAACTAATAAAAGGAAAAAAAATCAAATGAGCAGGAATAAGAGAAAACAAGCTAAAAAACAGAAAGGCCCAAGAAATAGCACAATAAACATGTAAAGATGCTGAGACATACGCATTAATATACACAGGAATCCCATAAAAACATAACCAGAAGCCATAGCATATCTGTAAAGGACCTGTGGGGTTAAAAAAGAAAAGAAAAAAATTCCCAACAATGCATTAAGAGACAAAGAATCTCTGTAGATATAGATACACTGAGTTTATTTTATGTTGGCTATCTAATACTTTGCATGACACTTACCACTGAGAGTGGTTTATAACAACATTGTGATACATTGACACCTAATTGGAAAGAACTAAATTTTCTTTGGAAGTGTTTATCAATTGTAGACAGCACCTGTGTCAGGGATGGGACTTGTGATCCCTTCTCTAGGCTATGGGTGTCCCTCTGGCACAGACCAGTGCAGACTCCTTGCATGCTGCCACACTGTGGGCAAGTGCATATGTGTGACTGAGCTGCTGTGTTTAGAGGACCTTGATTCCTTGGTGTCCTCCATCCCCTATTGGTTTTACAATTCATCTACCTCCTCTTCTGCAGGGTTTCCCAAGGGAGAGGTTTCTAAGGAGATATTCCATGCTGGACCAAATGTTCCAGTGTCTCTCACTCCCTTCACATTGTCCAACTGTGGTTCTCTGCATTTATTCCCACCTAATCTAGGAGAAAGTATCTTGGACAATAAGTGAGCAAGACAGCAATCTATTAGTCTAACAGTATGCCCTTAGGAATCACTTTATAGGTACATCTCCTTAGCAGAACAGGAGTATTAGTGTTACCTCTAGGTCTACGCCTTCCTTTTTTCTGCTTCTTAACTACTGTAGCAGTGTCAGTAATGGATTCTATATCATGGAGTAGATGTTAAATCCAATAAGATAGTCGTTGATTTCTTCAGAAGGCATTGTGGCACTCTTGTGTTAGTATAAATGGAAGGCTGGACATTATTTTAAATCACTTTGTAGTTGGCATGATATTTGCTTTTCCTCTCTGATGGTGCGCTGAAATTTTTATAACTCAGTCTTCCCCATTATTTTTGCGGTAAGCGGGCGTGGCTGCATGGGCCAAGATGGCACCCTGGCCCATTGCCAGGCCCCGTGAAACCCACATGTTTACTGCCTTACCTGAACATGCACAGTGGAGCTGCATGTGTGAGCTGCCTGCCAGGTTAGATTTTTCCTAGTGGTTTGGATCTGTCAGCGTATCTATGACCGACCTGAGCTCATGCCTGGAGCATGTATGATTCTGATTGGATGAGGTGGTGTGGACTGAGATGAGGTCAGTCAGCGCGAATATAGGAGTTTTTGTTGTTGTAGCCCTGGGCAGAAGGGGAGAGGTTGTTGTAAGTAAAGCTCTAGGAAGGATGGAGGAAGAAGAAGTTGCTGGGGAAGAGAGCTGTAGGGGAAAAAGCCCGAATTAAAGAAGTTGCTGGGTGAACCCGCCTTGGTGTCCATGTAGTTCTTGTCTCCATAGGAGTGGAGATGACAGCTCCAAGTGGTGGACTCATCGTGTTGGTAAGCAGAGGTAAGGAAATTTTGGTAGGCAGCTGGAATTAAAGAAAGCACAGGCCTGTCAGGTTCGGGGGTGGGGAGGTTGCGGGGAGGGGGGAAGGGTGCGGGGGGGGGGAGGGTGTGGGGGGGGGAGGAAAGGGATGAAGCACTAAGCTTTTCAGGAATAGAGACAAAGGGAATTAAAGAAAGCACAGGCCTATAAGGTTCCCCAAAAAATTTCAGCAACATGGGTTCAACTGCGACTAAAATGAAAGTAAAAATGGCGTACCGGGAAATTTTGGTAAGCAGCCCTGAGAAAAGAAAGCCAGCTAATTCTTAAGGGTATAAAGGTGGGGCTAGGAGCTTTTGGTAAACAACCTGGTGGAAAACAGATTGAGGTACTTGCCTCCACTAATTGGCTTCAGTTTGTCATGAGAAATCCTATGATATACCCCAGAATTACCTGGACTGAGCCAATCCCAGGTGCTGTTAATGTATTTACTGATGGATCCAAAGGCAGCATGGGAGTAGTTTATGTTGAAGGAAATCAACCCCAAGCTCATGTATTTCCCTATCAATCTGCACAAGCTGTTGCTGGAGCAGTTAGTATTTGCTTCCTGCATTACTCATACGTCAGGAATGTGTGTAACCTCCGTTCAGTATCAGAATTTTTCCAGAGCTGCAAATCTGTCGCGTGCAATCGGTGCGATGCTGCTAGGAAATTGGAGTCATGATCTCAACACAAAGATGAAGGAATTGCGAACATCGATTGTTGCCGCGAACAACACCCCTGTGGAGATTGCAACTGCAAAGCAATGGCTGGAGATCAACCAGGGAATTGTGGGATTCTTAAAAAATTGGGGAGGAATAGCCTTTTGGGCACTCCTGCTGACTGTTGTGTGTGGAGGAATGCTTTGGTGGATGGCATGTATGCAAAGAGGACTTAGGGCTGATAAACGAGCCTTAGTGCAGGCTATGGCAGCCTTGGAAGCAGGAACATTCCCCCAATTTTGTCAATTTTATTTAGACCACCTTCATATATGCATATACTTTAGGAAGCTTCTACTGTATTGATTTTCTCTATGACCCCTCAAATGACCTTTAGTTTCAGCAATCTCTCCTTAAATTCCCTCCTTTCTCCCTGTTTTATTAAGCTTACTGGATGTGACACTAATTACAAATATAAATGTGGCTTAGAGAAATGCATTAAAGCATCCGCTCTAATGAGAGAAGGTCTGACTATGTAGCAGAAGGTCATTCTGCAACGTACTATCTTTTGAGCAGACTAACTTAAACTTTAAAGAAATCCTATTACTACTTGCGTCCACAGAACTGGGATTAAAGGTAAGTGCCCAACAAATTTGCTACATGGAAGTATCAAGGAATACATAAGCAGAAAGATTATAGGCTCTCCCCAAAACTATACTTACTTAGCCAGTATCTTAAAGCAAGGGAACTACTACAAGTATGTCTTTTTTAGGCAACACCTATTTATAATTCTCTAAGTTCACTGAGTAGAGAACACTGTCCTCAAAACATTAAATTATTCAAGAAGCATTTATTGAAAAATTAAAATTTGTACTGATTAAAGTTAGAAATTCATAGTACAGTTAACAGTGATTTTTTTAAAGTAGAAAAATTAGCCATAGTAACTTAATTCTTTAAATAATGTCCAATTCATTGAACCAATATATTAAAATATATACTAAGCATTTATTTTAACAAGCAAATGTTACTAAGGTCTCTAATGATTTTTTTTAGTGTTTTATAACTTTATCACAATATAAGTATAAATAAGAAATCTTACATTTTTCATTTACAGAAATATTTGTTTCCAATATTTGTCATTTTAATAAATCTATGTTAATTTTATACTTAAATTATCTGAGTAGCCAAGGGAATTACACCAAGCATTTAAATAACTCACAAATTTTAATTAACTGACCTTGAATGCAGAAAATTCTAATTGTTATCGCAAATGTAGAGTGAAGTGATCTTTGGCTTACAACTATAAACTCAAGGACTAATGCAGTTAAAAACACGTTCTGAAATGGATGCACAATTTTCTAGAACAAATTATATCAAACACTTCAGTCCAAACATAATAAATATTCAAGACATGCACATAAATTTAAACACACAGATGAATACATAGAGTTTATGTATTTGATTAATTCCATTACTACATTTAATTATAAGCCATTCTTAATCACAAAGGAGATAATTATACAATAAGAAAAATGAGGAGAATCCTCTGGCCATATTTTCCTTGATTAAGTTAGATATCAGCGAAATATCTGGACTAAAATTATGAGTAGTGGGGCACAGATTATTTGATCATCCACTATAATCCCTTAAATGAGGACTATATACTTTTAAACAAAAATCATCTCCTAGCTAATATACATATACTCAGTTTATTGTGACATACTTGGTAGATTTAATTTCTTTCTAAATATCCTCTGCTCTATCCTTAGTCAAGCTATTTAAACCCAATTTAATTACTACTTAATAATTGACATTAACTGATTCTTAAACATTTTCTCAATCTCGATGTTGATGTATCTCTTTTTTTGATGATTCACTATTTTAAATATTTTTAAATTGGATTTTATTTGTAGTTCAATTTTACACTCAATATTCCATTCCCTACCCCTCCCTATCCAACCTCCAACTGCTCCACATCCCACACCTCCTACCCACCCCACCCCATCTCCACGTGGATGCGCCTACCCAATCCCCACCCGAACTCGAAACACCCTAGGGCCTCCAGTCTTTTGAGGGTTAGGTATATCATCTCTGTATGAACACAGACCTGCAAGTCTTCTATTGTATGTGTGTTGGGTGCCTCATATCAGCTGGTATGTGCTGTCTGTTTGATGGTCCACTGTTTGAAAGATCTCGGGGATCCAGATTAATTAAGACTGCTGGTCCTCCTACGAAATCATCTTCTCATATTCTTTCAGCCTTCCCTAATTCAATAACAGGAGTCAGCTACTTCTGTCTATTTTTTTTGGGTGTAAATAACTGTATCTGACTCTTTCAGCTGTCTGTTGGGTCTTTCAAAGGGCAGTCATGATAGGTCCCATTTTGTGTGCGCTCAATACCCTCATAATAGTGTCAGGCCATGGGACCTCCCCTTCAGCTGGAACCCACTTTGGGCCTGTGGCTGAACCTTCATTTCCTCAGGATCCTCTCCATTTCCATCCCTGTAATTTTTTTCAGACAGAAACAAGGATGGCTCAGAGGTGTGACTGTGGGATGGCAACCCCCAAAGACTTATCCACAGGCATAACTGATAAAAAGCATGCTAGAAACTGAATTTCCTCTTCCCCGATGAAGCTAGTTTATGTCAAGTTAACAAGAGAAGAACCATCACAGTGCGGTAAAACATGTAATGAACCATATTAGATTTTATTGAGCTCATTATTTTATTTTGTCCTAGCTATTAGTGCTAATATTGGCCCAGATTCTTTTCTAGGTCCTTGGGCCATAAAAATGATAGATGCATTTAAAACCCAAGTTGTTGTATGTTTCAAATTGTATAAATTCAAATATATATATATATATATATGTGTGTGTGTGTATGTGTGTATATGTATGTATATATATTTATATATACACATATATGTATATATACATACATATATATATACACACATGTATATATACTTAATATTTTTGGAATATGGTAAAAAAAATTGAAGAAAAGTTCAGGAAAGAGATAAAAGTATCAGAATGCCAATTATGAATGAGAAGCTATCGCCCCCAAATGTTAAGGGTTCCCAAAATAGTGATATATGTTAAGATATGAACTATGTTATACTTTACTGAGGCCAAATGTCATGTACTTTGAGATATGAATGGGATTATTATTAACTTCCCTGCACAGAACTGTGAAGACACAATGACAAAAGTACACATTCAAACAGTAAAAGGTAATCATAACTGGAATGCCAAAACCATTTAAGTAATTCATAGAATACAAAGACCATGGTGAGATTTTTCAGATTTGGTTGCAAATAAGATGACTAGAATTATTTTTGTAATTAGAAATCCTATAGTACATTTTAAGCAACATATTTATATGTGAAGATATCCCAGTAGAATTTAGAAAATGTTTTTCTAAATGACTACTGAGAAATTTAAATGTCACTAATTTGAGACATATACACATTCAAGGAATGTAGTTAAAGTAGTGCATGCATAAATAATATACAAAAATTTATAAATGATAAAATGTGTAATTATTTCCGGGAAGGGAACATGAGTAAAATCAATATTTTATGTACTCATGTAAGGAAATCCAAAAGGTAACTTTGATGAGTAAAAGGTACAAATACTATCAGAACAAAAATATTTGAGTAGAATACCATCAAATATATTTGAAGTATTTTTAACTACATATGAATATGTATGTATGAGTGTCATATTAAGGTGTTAGTTCCGGTATTTATGGAGTGAGGAAAGGTATTGGATCCTTTCCAACTTGAAGTGATGATAAGGGTGGTACAGAGCAAACTTTTGTCTTCAAGAGTGGTGCAAACTCTTTACTGTTATGTTCATCAACAAATAATATACATACAAAAATATCAGGATAGACTTGCTAAAAATGTGAATTATAAACCATGGGCACTACTCTACTGAATCTCAGGAAACAAAATGATTAGAGAACTTTCAAACAAATTGTGGAAATGATTTTAAGATTCAGATAAAATATGTTGCTTTCTCAGTGAAACAACATATTCATATATCTAGACTTGGTCCATATATAAAAGTGAGAAAATTGTGGGTTTGAGTAACAAAATATTTATAGAGGCTAAAAAGAGGGATCAATAGATAATATCACTGTCACAAGCATTCTAGGCCCCAATTTTGGTCCCCTAGAACATATGTAAAATCTTGGCATCTTATGCCCTTCTGTCATTCTGTGTTGCTCTACAGGAGGGAATTTGAGCCAACTACACTTGTTGAATCTCTGAACTATACAGTCAGTAAGCGACTCTATCCCCAGAAAAGGAATTTGATAACAACAGAGCAATATACCCACTATTAATCTTGGCCACACATGTACTTATGCACACATTCCTTCACGTGAACCTCCACACATGAACACACATAAATGCATACATATAAATATCCAAAAATTATATATATATATATATCTTTTAAAAAGAATACCTTCTCACAACCTCTCATGATTCCTTCCATGAATCATTCTAAACATTGAAAAATAACTTCAATATTGTATTTTATAATACTACAATTTTTAAATTTCCCACTAATATAATGAAGTCACAATGATATTTATTAAATTATGATGTCAAACTTTCTCAGACTCAAAAATTATACATAAAATATTAATATGATAAAGACTTCAAATTTTTATTATTTTTATTATTATTTTCATTTTTTGAGACATGGTTTCTCTGTATAGTCCTGGCTGTCCTGGAACTCCCTTTGTAGACCAGGTTGGCCTCGAACTCAGAAATCCATCTGCCTCTGCTTCCCAAATGCTGGGATTAAAGGTGTGTGCCACCACCGCCCAGTCCAAGACTGCAAATTATTACAATTATCCAGGATTAGGATTTTTATGTGTAAGAAATGAAAAGCAAATTAAAAAAAATGTCATCATGAACTTACTTGCTTCTGCCTACTGACTTGGACAAGGTAGCATGACTGAAGGATCTCTGATCTCTTTAAGATCTCTCCTAAATTAGAGTCTTTTAACTAGATGGAAAAACGGGTATTTGTATTTATACCAAACTTTATCAGGAGAGGCATTTGATATGTATAGCATTGTGGAAGAGGTGAATGTATCTCTGAACAAAAGGCCATTGAGGAACATCATGTTCAAGATTATTTTGAAGAATGATAGGGTTGAAATGTGACTGACAGAGGCAGTGGAGAGAATAGGGCTTCTGCTTTTTCTAACATTTTTTATGTATATAATTTCAATTTATTTAAATTTATAATATTAATATATATTATTAATATATATATATTAAAGGTCGGTCATTGGGATATATTTTTTTCTTATTCTTTCATTCATTTTTCCAGTACAGTCTTCATCCCCCTCATAGCCTTCCTCCGAGTGTTCTCCATCCCATACCCTCCACCCACATCTTGAAGAATGCTTTTTCTAACTTTGAGAATCATAACTCTATGGAATGACACCGTCTTTCCAAAAACACCATACTGTAAAAGGCCACTGCTGGGAAATATGAAAAAGAATCTGTTGAATGAGAAATAGCTAGTGCTTCACATAACCAACACCATCAAAGTGGTTCCTAAAATCTTGGTGGTACTTATAAAGATGGTTTTGGTGTCAACTATGTTTTTGGTTGTAGAGGGAATGTCAGTGTTCTTGGTGGCTTTAATGACAGCCCTGATTGTGGTGGACATAGCAGCAGTAGTCAAGTTTGTGATGGCGTTTGAAGAGAAGAAACAAGCTTGGCAGCTTTGGAATTCAGTGACTTTGACAATCAGAACACTCACTCTTTAATGTTGGAGCTACAGATAGAAGAATCTTTGAGGTATCATTCCTGTATCCTCTGGTTGTAGAGGCAAAGTGACAATGACAGCTTCATTAGCATTTGTGGCTGTGCTTGTGGCAGAAAGATCTAATCATTGCCAGGCAATGAACCTTATCAGAAGAGGAGGTCCAGAGAAGTTTCAAGGAAGCTGAAGATGACATACTTATGGACTCAGACAAGAAGATTGGTTAGGACCAAGCTGCTCTAAAAAATAAAAATAAAAATAAACATTTAAAAACCCTACTCATTGCATGAGAGAAAAATCTGGAAAACTAACTGTATTGGTAACTATGTATGAGCTGGTGATTGCTTTAGTTTCTGTTGTGCAGAGTGAATAAATCCTTCCCACTAAAAGGTTAATGTAGCCTCCATTTCACCCATACTGTAGGCTGCTAAATGTAACAGATTGATCATGACAATGAATAAATGTACCTTTCAAACTCAGAGTAAGGATTGCCTATAAATGTAAATAAAATGTGAGAAAAGCATATGATTAAGTAATTAGATAATAAAATGGATCCTTTGAAATTCAACAAGCTTTGTGATTAAAAAAACAACAAACAAACCTGTTAATAAAATGATAACACTTTATTTTTTACCTAACAAATTAATCACTAACATTGGACCTAGAAGAAAAGAAATCAGCCCTGAGTTTCAATTATCAAGCTGGGAGAAATTAGTGAGTATAGAAAAGTGGCATCTGATTTATGTGTTGCATAATCACACATCTGTAAAGAACCCAATGTTTGCTGTTTTAACACATTTCCAGCAAACAACACAGCACACTATTATTCACGCTGGTTGTAGTATTGAACGTCAGAGCCATAGAAGTTAGTGAGCTTGTATTTAACAGGGAAAGTCTTACAGCTAACAGTTCTATCCCAAGTTTAATAGAGCCCATAATCAATGTTCTATACTTGCATCTATAAACTCTATATGTAATTTCACATATTTATCTTTCTGTGCTTGGTTTCTTTCACTTCTTAAATGTCTTCAAGTTTCTTTTTTTTTTTTTTTTGATAATGACAAGATCATTTATTGCTTTTTATAGGCTATGTCTTAATATACATTTTCCTTTTCTTTATCCATTAATCTGTCATTGATTAATGCAAGGTGTTATTCACATGACTTGAAGATGATGACTTCACTTCCTTTAAATATATACTCCAAAGCTGGCTGGCTAGGTCCAAGGATAGCTCATTGGAATACATTAAATATTGTGTGATGTGCACGAATATCAAATGAGCATCTTGTACATCCTAAGTCTATGAACTTTTAAATATTCACTTGTTTAGTACTGTAATAATCCCTATGATGGGTATGTTCTAAGTTAAGGAAACAGCTGTTCTACCTCGTATACCAGATGGCTGTATGAGAAGCACCAAGGTTAGTGATCACACTAGATTGTTCATGTAGCTTAAGCGACACTTGAGTACATGACTCACGCTCCTTTAAAATGTAGATGAATTACTCATGGACTGGCATATAATTTCCTGGCTAGCCTTCAAAAGTTCTATTAAGATGCTGAATTTCTGGAAAACTCTACCTAAATTATATGCTCCTTAAGTAATACCCTCTCAATTCATTTTATTTCATTCTTCCATAGACACTGAGCATAACTAGATTTTCCCCATGTGCAGTTTTGCGTGACATGGGATTCTAGCTCCTGACATTAGCTTCCAATTTTAGACCTATGGCCTATAGTAGCTGATCTCATTCACTTTTTCAAATGTCAAAGTCTTCTGATTGTGAGAAACTTAAACTTCAAAGAAATGGGGATTGTTTTTTGAGTTCTTCAGGGACTCTCTAGCTTCTAATTGAATCACATATTTTTCATCTATTTGCTTATTTATTTATTAATTCATTCGTATATTTAAGAAAGAATGGTACAAATACTTTTTGTTACAGTTTGAATATGAGGTGTTCTCATAACTTTGTGCATTCAGCTCTACAAATTCACCTGTTGTACTGTTTGGGAAGCTTAGAAATGTTTTGTATGGAGCACAGCTGAGAGATTAGAGATACAAGAGCAGACATCAGTACTCCACTTGCTAACGGCCAATGCAATGTGACCAAGTACCTCATGCCTCAACTGCCTAAAATTTACCCCTGCTACCATGCCCTCCCAAACTTACCCACCCAGACTGTGAACCAAAATGAACCTTACTCCCTATGTGACTCCCTTAAGATATGTTATCATAGTGAGAGAAAAGAATAATATAAAACTTGAACATCTGAGATTTCTGATGTGATACACCTGTTCAGGGGAATCATGGGTGTTTGGAATTGCTTTATGGGGAAACATGGAACACTTGTTGCCATAATCTAGAGAAGTCTTATAAGGCCAATGTGCCAATAGAAATTTAGGCAGTAGAGCCTGTACAAATTAGGTCTCAGCACAATAAGGAACTGGAGTGAAGGACATTATTATGGGAAATTGTCAAGCTATATTCTGCTCTCATTTTAAAAATTTGAATGGGACTGAATTCAAATATAAAATACTAATTTACTTGAAAGAGGAGATTGTAAGAGAGCAGGGGAATAAGGCCATGACATAGATATTGCTTCATTATATACCTACAAATACATAATGAGCCTGCCGAGGGTGTGGTTTGACAAAGGAAGGAATTCTTTTTGTTTTTTATTTGTTTGTTTATTTATTAAGTATCTTCTTCATTTACATTTCCAATGCTATCCCAAAAGTCTCCCATACCTCCCCCCCCACTCTCCTAACCACCCACTCCCAATTCTTGGACCTGGCATTCCCCTGTACTGAGGCATATAAAGTTTGCAAGACCAATGAGCCTCTCTTCCCAATGATGGCCTACTAGGCCATCTTTTGATACATATGCAGCTAGAGACATGAGCCCCCCCGGGGGGGGGTACTGGTTAGTTCATATTGTTGTTCCACCTATAGGGTTGCAGATCCCTTTATCTCCTTGGATACCACTAACACACAAAACCAAACCATCTAGAAAAGACTCATTTAAAAGAAGATAATTCAGAAACCAGAATTCATTGTAGAGAGTGCCTCTAAGGAGTTCTCTGTCCAAAAAACATTCATCTAAAAATGTTTTAATGGGTTCAACTGTGCAGTTACTTGGCCAATTTAATCATTCTCAAGTGGGCCAGACTCTATCTTGAACCAGGAACAGAACTTGACAGCACTACACATTTAAGGATGGTTTTGTATCTATGTAGAATGCAAGAATTAGATTCAAGGAGGCTTTCCCCCAAACTCTAGAAGGCACTGGGGATGGGCAATGTATAACAATATTAAAGATGCTGCATTAAATTCTTGAGTGAGCTATTTGTGAAGCTGCACTGATTAAGTCTATATTGCAATGGAGGCCACAGAACATTGATGTATGTGGTTGACTCTTTGTGATTGTTTTTCAATAAAGATGTAAATTTACTTTAAAAAAAGATAACAAAGCTACATCTTTGAGGCCAGAAAAAAGAAAAAAAAAAGAAAGAAAGAAAGAAAAAAAAAAAAAAAGAATAAGAGACCGAGAGAACAGCCATTCAATGACTGTTCCCAACATGAGACCCATCCCATGTGAGAGAGCCAACCCCTGACACTATTAATGATATTCTGTTGTGCTTGCAGATAGGAACCTAGCATAACTTTCCTAAGAGGCTTCAGCCAGCAGCAGATGGAGGCAGATGCAAAGACCCACAGACAAACATCAGGCAGAGTCCATGGAGTCTTGTAGAAAAGCCTGGTATAGAAGTGAGCAAGTTTCTAAATGTGTAAACTTTATAGACAAATACAATAAAATGGCAATTTGCATTTGAATCTTATTATAATTATGATATTATAAACTATATTTTCACTTTCTCCTCTAACCATTCACATAAATAGTGAATAATAATGTTAATGAAATATTTCCAGGAAAGGGACTCAAGTGATTTACTGCTTTTATATAAGCATGGTGCTGGAAAGGCAGATCAGAGTTAAGGTAGCAGATGATCATGCTGAAAGTGAGGAAATTTTCTGTCCACCTGATCAAGGACAAATTATGAGTACATGTCACTTCCAAGCCTGCTCTGTCACTGAGAAAGAATGCCATCTCCAGCATTCAATAGAATCCTGGGGAAGTGCAGTTTGGGAGCTCACCCTAAGATCCTCCTGCATATGGAGGGGCCAGGTCATAAGTACAGCAGAAAAGAAAACAGCTGTGGAACCACTAGATGGCTGATTGTAGGGTACCACCGCTTTGATGCACTGCTGGGAGAGCCTCTGTTTTCACATTATGTTTCAAGCAGTGATAGGGAAATGTTCTTCATTTTGTGCACCACCAGAAGTGGTAACTCCATCATCAGTAAGGCAACATCAAAGTGCTCAATGTCCCCCGAGCCTTTCGTCGTTTCTAGTTTGAGTATTGCCATCCACAGTCTCTTGCTATTAAACATTTGTATAACCATAACAAATAGTATTCTTAAATATGTTTTAGGCCTACTTGTAGAGAGAGCATAAGAAAAGAAGTGGAAGGGATCACAAATTATGTTACAGAGTACAAGGTCAGAATTCTCTAGAACAAGGTGCGGCAGGATGATGAAGGTCCTTGTCTCTGCAGATGTGACCTTAATTCAGCAGCAGTGGCAAAACTGAGGAACTTGTTAACAGCTCTCTGAGCTTCCTTCTAAGACGTATTGATCAGATCTTCAGTTGGTTGGTTCATGTAAACACTGAAATATGAGGAGTGCTGTTCTAGATAGTTCTGAGTTTCCTGTGCGGCCCAGTAATACATTTTTATTATTATTACGTATTTTCCTCAATTACATTTCCAATGCTATTCCAAAAGTCCCCCACACCCTCCTCCCCCCCCCCACTCCCCTACCCACCCATTCCCATTTTTTGGCCCTGGCGTTCCCCTGTACTGGGGCATATAAAGTTTCCCTGACCAATGGGCCTCTCTTTACAGTGATGGCCAACTAGGCCATCTTTTGATACATATGCAGCTAGAGTCAAGAGCTCTGGGGTACTGGTTAGTCCATAATGTTGTTCCACCGATAGGGTTGCAGATCTCTTTAGCTCCTTGGATACTTTCTCTAGCTCCTCCATTGGGGGCCCTGTGATCCATCCAATAGTTGACTGTGAGCATCCATTTCTGTGTTTGCTAGGCCCTGGCATAGTCTCACAAGAGACAGCTATATCATGGTCCTTGCAACAGAGGCTTGCTAGTTTATGCAATGGTGTCATCGTTTGGAGGCTAATTATGGGATGGATCCCTGGATATGGCATTCTCTAGATGGCCCATCCTTTTGTCTCAGCTCCAAACTTTGTCTCTGTAACTTCTTCCATGGGTGATTGTTTCCAATTCTAAGAAGGAGCAAAGTGTCCACACTTTGGTCTTCTTTCTTCTTCAGTTTCATGAGCTTTGCATATTGTACCTTATATCTCGCTATACTAAGTTTCTGGGTTAATATTCACTTATCAGTGAGTACATTTCATTTGAGTTCTTTTGTGATTGGGTTACCTCACTCAGGATGATGCCCTCCAGGTCCATATATGCTTGGCCCAAGGAATGGCACTATTTGGAGATGTGGCCTTGTTGGAGTAGGTGTGTCACTGTGGGTGTGGACTTTAAGATCCTACTCCTAGCTGCCTGGAAGTCAGTCTTTCACTGCAGCCTTTGGATGAAGATATAGAACTGTCAACATTGCCTGCACCATGCCTGCCTGGATACTGCCATGCTCCTGTCTTGATGATAATGGACTGAACCTTTGAACCTGTAAGCCAGCCTCAAGTAAATGTTTTTCTTATAGGAGCTGCCTTGGTTGTGGTTTCTGTTCACAGCAGTAGAACTCTAACTAATACAATACTGCTTATTGTTATTGACCAATTTGATTACACATTCCAGTAACTACATGATTTTAAAATATTAAACAACATCTCACCCTACTTTGGTAGTAGCTATAATATGCAAAGATACACATAGTGATATTTTTGTACAAATGTTCATGCTGATCGATCTTTAGTTACTCCACAATGCTTCATAAAGTATACCCTGGATTTACTACTTTCTTGGTGTATAATTTAACTTATTTCACTTCTTTTGTTCCCTGGTGTTTAAAATTTCATGGTTTTATTGCCTTTATGATAGGACTGAATGGGTTAATAAAAGCAAACTAAACTGAAAAAAAAAAAAAAAGAAGTGAGCAAATTAAAAGGGTCGAGGGCACCACAACAAGACTCACTGAGTCAAAGACCCTTGGATCATGGGGGTTTACCGAGCCTGGGCCACCAATCAGAGACCACACAGAAGCTGTACCTCGATTCATTACACATTTGTAGCAGATGTGATGCTTGGCCTTCATGTGGGTCTCATAAGAAATGAAGAGGGCGCTGTCTCGGTCTCTGTTTCCTTCTATTTGACTCCCTTTCCTCCTACTTTGATTGCTTTTTGGCCTCAGTGGGAGAGTATGTATCCAGACCTGCTGGGACTGGATGACTCAGGATGAGGTGGTACTCATGTGGTGGGGGGAGGGGATCTCCCCTTCTTTGAGGAGAAGGGAAGGGTTAAATGAGGGGGGGAGAACTTGTAAGGGTTGGAAAGGGAAGAGAGAAATAAGGAGCTGTGATCAGGATTGAAAGTGGATAAAATAAATTAAAATAATTAAAAAAAGAAAACACATCTACAAAGGAAACCTCAATTCTCAGGTAACTCTATGACAGAAATCTTCCCTTTAGAATAGAAATACTTATTCTATGCTGTTGTACATTGGAAGTATGGGAATTGTTGGACTTTACAGGAACTCATTGCTACAGGTATGCTTTTCGTCTCAGAAGAAGTTTTTGACTTTTAAATTATAAGACTATATTATCACATGAAGTTAGACTAAATGCATTATATGTATGAAATGCCCACGAGTCTACAGAAGCCTGAGATAGACTGACATGGCTTGAACATGAAATGATTCTAATACTGTCTTGTGTTTGAGTGGTCTGCCCCTAGCTAATACAAATATTTCAATTGCAGAATTTTAGGAACATAGGCTTTTGGTCAGAGAGCCAGGAAGGCAGGGCTTTTTCATATTGTCTATTCCCCTACAACCCATGTCTGACATCAGCCCTCTCCTTATTTAATCCAGTCACAGTGTTACTAGGTGCTGCATGATCTAGGAGCAAACCACAACAAGGTAAAGGCTTCTCTACAAGGATAGATGATTCACATTTGAGTTAGGACTCAGATTAAAACTAAAAACTGCCTCTTTGACTTGCTTCTTTTACTTATTTGATTATGGCAATGAGAAAAGAAAAACAATACTGGTAAGCCTAGAGCTAGATAATCATATTTTTCACAGAAAAAGTATAAAAATGAGGAGCAAGGTGATGTAGTTCTAGGAATTTATAATAACCACATCCAGATGATTTTCCTTTGGTGGGGAAGTAGTGCTACAATATTTACTCAAATGGTAAATGCTATTATACTATGCTGCATATTTCTGTGTAAAATAAAAGAAGTTACATTACACAATGATATTTTCAATTATATAAATATTTTACACCTTCTAATAGACACATATTAATTTAAAAACTCAAATTTAGTCTATAACAGTTAACAAGAACTAGCATCTTCACAATTTAAATAAATATTAGAAGTCTAATAGATGAGTATATAATTTTTACTATAAACCAGAATCTTCATTTTATTGAAAATAGATTTTTTTCTCATATAATATATCTTGATTATAGTTTCTGCTTCTCCATTCATCTCTTCTTCCCTCTGGATCCACTCAATTTTTGTCTCTGATTAGAAAAGAACAGGCTGTTAAGAGAGAACAACTGAACATGACAAAATTAAATGTAATAAAGTAAAGCAACCTCTATCACACCAAAGTTGAACACAGCAGACCATTAGGAAGAAGAGTCTTAAGAACAGACACACAATTTAGATACCCACTCTTTCAAGTAGTCAGGAGTCTGATAAAGATACTGAGCTAATAGCTATAATATATATGCAGAGGACCTGCTAAAGACCCATGTAGAGCCATTGCTTGCAGCTTTAGTCTCCATGTGCTCACACATTTCTTATATATTTGATTGAGGGAGCCCTGTTCTTTTTGTGTCCTCCATCCCTCTGGCTCTTACAGCCTTTTTGCTTCCTCTTCACAAGAAGTCCCTGAGCTCTGAATTGAGGGGTATCACAGACACCTTCAATTTAGACAATCCACTATAATGTCTGGTTGTGAGTCCCTGCATCTGTTACTATCTGTCACTGGAGGAAACCCTCTTCATTGACAACTTGATAAGTCACTGATCTATAAGTAGAGAAAATATTTCATTGAATTTCTAAAAGTCCATTAGTGTTTGGTTTTATTCTTGGACTCTGGGCTATCTAGTCTCTGGTTCTTGGTTGCCCAAGCTCATTTCATGGAACAGCCTTTGAGTCAAAGCACACATTGGTTTAATACTTAATACAAATTCTTACCACCGTGGATAAATTTTGGTATATTTTGTAGGCAGAAGAGATTGTAGGTGAAATGTTTTATGCTGGGGTTGGTGTCCGTGTTTAGGACATCATGAATCAAACATAGTTGGAGCCAACAGAATGGAAAAACTTTTTTCAACTCTGCATCTAATAGAGAACTAATATGCAAAATATATAAAGAACTCATGAAACCAGATATCAATTATTGGGGTAATTTTTCCCCAATAAGCCCACATAAAAATATATACAACCTAGTTATATTTATAAGCTGTATGCCTAGATTGGGCATATC
Organism: Mus musculus; assembly: GCF_000001635.26. Classification (NCBI taxonomy): domain Eukaryota; kingdom Metazoa; phylum Chordata; class Mammalia; order Rodentia; family Muridae; genus Mus; species Mus musculus. The sequence goes on from NC_000083.6 coordinate 60,328,570, forward strand.
TATCACTATACTAATATATTCCCCAGCAATGTTATTAGTAGCTGCTTCTGGCTACGTGGTTCTGTTCTGTATTGGCTTCTACCTCTTCTTTCTCTGTCCTCCCTGTTCCTCCACTCCTTTCCTTCTCCTTCTCCCCTCTGAGACCTCCAGTCCCACCTTTCCCTTCCACTGTCTAATCATAGGCACTAGCCTTTATTTGTCCAGTTGAAATAGAGGGAAGGCTCAGTGAGATCACTTGAGTATGTGGGTCTACTCCTCATTGTGGGCAGTCCCTCTTGAGGAAGCAGAATTAAATTCAAAATACAACACAGGACCACAACAGGGCACCCCACAATATTTCACCCTTTTTGTCTAATTAAATGTTCTTTTCTCTCAGGCATAAATTGAGCACAGCCCTTACAAGTATGTAAATTATAATATATAGTGTACACTAAACACCCAGTCTATCATATTTGTCCATTTAGATAAAGTACTCTACTCTCTATACTAATTTAAAGAGCTTACAATTCCATACCTGAATTATGCTCTGATTTTAGCTTTCATTATCATCTGAAAACCATCCTTTCAAATCTATATCATCTTTCTCAATGCTAAACAACTGGATTTGATTGTGAGACTATAACTAGTCTTTAACCCCTTCAGAAATCCAGGAATTAATTAAATATTATCTAAAAATATAGGAAGCACAAAACATAGCTTCCAAAACTTAATTTATAGAGACAGCTGACAACCTGTACATTCCCTCATTTCTCATAATATTGGAGCATCAGTGTTCAACTTTCTGCCGCCGGATCATCTGATAGACCTCAAATGAAGTAGGAACTATGAAACAATAGCTAATTCTGTCATGGCAGAGCCAAGCTGTTAACTATCCTACATTGTGTGTTCTTTCCTGGACAATATTTATTGTCTACAGACTAATTTTTGTCAAGTAGCTACCTTTCTATAACTGGAGCATCTCTATACGGATGGCTTGATGTTCTTCTCTGAATGATGAAGGGGATGCTTTCAGAAGCAGACAGATCTCTAGTCAAAATTTTAAATAATAAAATGACTAAATTCTGTGGATTTCTGATATTTTTGAAGACTACCTATATATTATATCTGAATTCTTAAACCTTGACTACTTAGCTACTTCTATTTGAATATTGTAGAAAGCACCTTTATATAATTAGATCAAAATCTATTATAAACATGAGTTTACTGTCTGGCCCTTAACTTGCATTACTTTATCATCTTGAACTGTTTTTAATGTCAGTTACTAAAAGGACTGGGTCTAAGCCTTGTATTATTAATTTTAAAGTTTTTATAAATATAAGAATTTTATACCAATGAAATCCTTAAATCTGCATTAATCTATAATTTGACTGTACTAATGTAAAAAATCATACCTCCAATTTGCATTAATTATAAAGATTTTTACCAATGTAAGATTTTGGCTATACATTGTTCTGTTTGAATTTGTAAACTATCTCTTAAAATGAAAACATATTTATAATTTATAAAATAATCAGAACCATCCATTCCAAAGTAAGGGATTGGGACAGTGATCTTCTTTTGTTTGCTTCTAGCTAAATTGGGGCCAATAATTTCCTTTTTCAGATTAAAGGGAAATAGGAGAATTGGTTTTGTAAAAGGAAGGCTAGCTGGCATCATTTGTCTTCCAGTCTCTATGTGTTGAGAAAGCTCATGGCTTAGCCAAAGTCCTGATTATAACAGTCCTTCTCTAGCAATTTACTCTATTAACTTACATATATATTTAAGTCATATTTCTATTTATAATATCATATATATTAATTAAACACTGTAATACTACATATATATGTATGTGCATGATGTATTTATTTAATGATACTACTAAATAATATTTTTATTTAGTTATGTGTCACTGTTTCCTTGCACTTTTAGATAAAGAAAATACACATATTCCTCTACATTTTAATCTATAGAAATAGGAAGCAAAAACAGAAACAAAACCCTACTGTATATGATCCATCCTAGCAGAGTAGAATGCAGACTTACAAGACATAATACTCTTTCCAGATATTGCAAATATATTTGTTCAGAAACACTTTGTAAGCTGTTGACCCTTTTGACTGCTAGTGCTTCTGGTCTAGAGTTCAGTATTTCAATGAAAACAGTAAATATGCAATGAGCTTGGAGTTCATGCTTTACTATGCTAGTATTTACATCAGTTAGCCCATATTTTCTTAATTAAAAGTTATTTTTTTCAGATTGTATTCTAAGCATTCTATTTCATTGTGTAAATGCCTAAGTTTTGAATTAATAGTGAAAACCAAATGTGGAGACGGGGGTGGGGGGTGGGGATCATTCTTGTAATACAAATCTCATCCTGAACAAGACTTCAGTCTTCCACGTAAACTCTTCACTTTAGTTCTGTATAAAAAGTTAAGTGAATTAATGGCAAAGCAGCAAGGGCAATAAAATTGTTTCTTAAGGATGTATGTGAAGTATCACTTTGTATTTAGTTTAGACTTAAGAATAAACACGCATGCAAAATTAAAATTGTCATTGGCAAATACGATGACACGTTGAGATCCTTAATGCTCATTAATTTTGAACCTGATTGTTTGCAAACACACACACACACACTCTCTCTCTCTCTCTCTCTCTCTCTCTCTCTCTCTCTCTCTCTCTCTCACACACACACACACACACACACACACACACACACACATGTCCAACACTTTTCAGCAATTGGGAGTTTCCATTATGGATTGTAGGAAGCTATTTACTGGATAAAAATATTTCTAGATAGCATTCCAAGTTAGAAATGTAGATTTAATTTCCCTTTGTGGGTAATTACCTGTTAGCATCTCTGCTCTCTCTGTGCACTAATTAACTTTTCTAATAAAATATGTGCTCATAGGTGTTAGTATTTCTATAAGCTTTGTCATCAAATATACTTCTTATTCATGACAAGTTAGGTAAAATGATCTGGTCTACTCATGAGGACTGAAATGCAAATTGGAAACAAGTAGAAAGATTGTAGAGTTTCTAACCCACAGTTTCTTTTATTTGGTGAGGCATTGCACTTTTTTTTTTCAATGTGCCATTGAGACTCTGAAAATGCAATCAGATATATGAAATTTGGATAAGAGCAGGTACTTGACTGCTCAGTTCTGCATTGTACCTCCAGGTCAACCTGAACATCATTTACATCAAAATGATTGAACTCAAGGCTGGCTCATTGCCCATTCTGGGCTGGAACTCAAAATTTATCTAGACAACATAAAAGTAGCTGTTTAAGCAGTGAGAAAATCTAGGTATGCTCTTTCATTTATTGGCAATATAATCTTAAAAAGTTAATTGAATATTTGATTGAACTTACATATTTAATTTGTGAGAAACCATGGTCTTTTAAACAGAAAATGAATGCCTATTTTTGATTTCACCATGTAATAGTTTTTAATGGAAATGTTGCCCTTTGAGTATTACAAACATTTTCACAAACTTAAAAATATATACAACACACTTTGACTTTTGTATTTAATATGAGAAGAGTAGGAAGGAAATACAGCAACAAGTCTAAATAAGTGCTTATTGAAAATGCTAATTCCATTTACATTTACCATTATTAAAAAGATCAATTTACCATTAATTACTACTATTGTGCTAGATATTCAAGAACCTAGTGCCTAAGAAGGAAGCATTTGATAAGCTTTCTACCCAAGGAAGAGGCAATATCATGAAAATTAATTCCACTTACCAGAGCAAGTTCTGCACATTATGGGGTAGAATGGTTACATTAATTCTACTCAAGAAAAGCCATGTCTGTGTTAACAACAATGTGAGAAAGGGCATGGAATTTACAACCAACTCAAGTATGTCATTCCCTTGTTAGTGATTATGCATTGTGGAACTTTAGCTAATTTCTAGACTTTGTCAGCTAGAAATACTAGAAAAGCTTGTTTTAAAGAAACCCATCAGACTGGTGAAATAGGTCAACAGTTAATAGTATTTTCTACTCTTGCAGATGATTAGAGTATGGTTCTCAAGTATCCAGTCAACATGTCTATAACAATCTATAACTCCAAATGTCTTCATATGTGTACACACACACACACACACACGTGTGTGTGTGTGCACATATATATATATATGCAAATGTATGTAAATTAGCTAATTTTTGTAATATATATGTATGTATAATATACATATATATTATATATGTGTATATATATATATATATATGTATATATAAATACATATATATATATTATATGATATATACAATATAATAGTTAGAAAAATCAATTTTAATATTCTTTCTTTGATATTTTAAATTACTAGAATACAAGAGTTAGAAGAGAGATTCTCTTTTAACTTTTCTAATTATCATTACATTTTTATATTCCAATTCCTCCATCCAGTGTACATTTTACCTTCTGTGTATCTTTACCTGCAGGTCTTCAAATCCATGGCCTCTTTTTATTGTTATTACATTCTCATATGTGTATGTATATACTATAAAATATTTTTATTAATTATTTTATTTACTTACATTCTAAATATTGCCCTCCTTCTTAGTACTCCCTCCATGAGATCTTCACCCCAACCCCTCTTCCCTTTGCTTCTGAGAGGATGCTTTTCCACCTACTCATCCACTCCCAACTCACAAGCTAACATCCCCCTTCTCTGGGGCATCAAGTTTATACAGAATTAAGTTCATCCTTTCCCGCTGTGGCCAGACAAAGCAGTTATCTGCTACATATGTATTGGGGGCCAAGGACCAATCCATGCTTTTTGGGTGGTGGCTTAGCCTTTTGGAGTACTGAATGGTCTGGGCTAGCTGATAGTTTTGTTATTCCTATGGAGTTGCAATCCCCTTCAGCTCCTTCAGTCCTTCAACTAAGTCTTCTATAGGGGTCCCTGACCTCAGTCCAATGGTTGGCTGTAAGTATCTGTATCTCTCTTAATCTTGGATCTCTGGTATCTGGGACTTTCTAATAGCTTTCCCGTTCCCCAACTTCCACTGCTATCTATTTCTATTCATTCTTTTGGACCTCTGGACTTCTTTCCTGACCATACCTGACCTTGCCCCTCTTTTCTCCTGCTCCACTTTCCCACCTAGGTCCCTCCTTCTCTAGGCCTCTCGTGATTATTTTGTTCCCCATTCTATATGGGTTTGAAGTACTCACACTTTGGCCTTCCCTATTATTAAGCTTCATATGGCCTATGAGTTGTAGCATGGGTATTCTGAGCTTTTCGGCTAATATCCACTTATCAGTGAGTACACACCATATATGTCCTTCTGGGTCTGGGTTATCTCAATGAGGATGGTATATAGTAGTATTTGCTATTATATCCTAATAGCTCAATCATAAAAACTATTTTACCTTGATAAACATAAAGATATAGTTGTGATTAATTTTGAACTCATCCTTACATTATAGTTCTCTTTGTCAGAGGCTGGTAGTAGAAACACATACCATGATATTGTGTAACACTCAGTTCTATCAGAAAATATCTACTTAAAAATTAAGCAAGTTTATCAAATAGCTACAAATTGAACATAATAACTCCAACTACTAATTTTGTATGCTTCTAAAAATTTTAATTGTATTTCATTGTGCACTGTATTCTCATTTTTAACAAGCCCAGTAAATCTGTGACCATTGATCATCTACTATGTTAAAAAAAAAAATAACCTGGTAGTCATTGGTATTTAAAGTCACCTAGCTGTACTTGAGAAAACTTTGGATGGGAGTGTATTGAGTGTCATAGTATATCTGAAGCAGAGTTTGAATGGCAAGGAATGATCTAGTTGTTCAAAAGGGGAACGAGGATGACAGTTGTCAATGTGAACAGAAAAAAGCTCATGGGAATACAACTCTGCACAAAAAAACTACAAGTAATCATGGAATGTCGAGAATGGAAATCAAAGTCTTCCCCAGAAGAGCACAAACTGGATATACAATCTTAAATCAGTAACAAAAACATGCATACATGGAGATAACAATAACATTGATTGGTAATGTTAGATTTATGTATAAATAAACATATATATATATATGTATATATATATATATAACATATTATACACACACACACACATGCACACACACATGAAGCAATTAGGGAAAAAAAAGAGAGCATAAATTTGGAGAACAGAGAGGAAGAGGGGGAGAGGGAGTTATAGTAGTACTGGGAAGGACAAAACAATGAGGATATGTAATGTGGAACGAGGAAATGTAATGTTAGTATAGCCTCAAAAAACCTTAAAAATGGATCAGTTCAAAAGGGTTGTTGATACTATGTGCAGTAAATCTGGAAAGAGAGAAATTTAAAATCATAACACAGAAAGGGCTCTCTTGAGAGGTTTATTTTATTTCACATTCCTACATTTTGGCCAGATGCATTATTTATAATAATGGGCCACTACACTTAAGATTTTGGAATGTAAGGGTGTATGTGTTTCATTACATTTAGAACCTAAAGCTTAATACAAAAGGATGTCTAGGCAGTTCCCATATAATATGTGCTTTGTAATTTCCATAGAGAATTTAAGAAAATTTAAGAACAGCATTCTTGAATATAAGATAAAATCATATATGTTAAATTTTTAATGTACTTATATTTATAATCTTAGTAGATCTTTAAATGAGCTTATTTTTAATTTTTCAATTAGTAGCATGCCATGAAACCATTAAGCTCAGTATGCTTTTTAATCTTAACAAGGTATTGTTATTGCATTAGGAAGTTGTAGTTGATTGTTGTCCACTTTTAACCATAAAACATTATTTTAGCCTTCCTTCCTTTCAAACTTCTGAATTTCTATCTTCTAACAATCTAGTTATTGGGGAAAATAATACATAATATGTAGCATAAACATAATAGTTTTAATAATTATTTTATTGCAAAGCATTTTAAAAATACTTCCTATTATTCCATTTCATATTATTCTAAGAAAACCATTCTAATCAGATACTATTTGCAGAAAATATTTGGGAGTCACTATTTGTTTAAGTATATAAGTAAACGTTTATGTTTCTTAAATGTGTTGATGTAAACTCATTTTCAAGTTTAATTTTAATAAGAAATCAACACAAGTTTGTCTAATAACTATTTCTATTATATCAATAGATCACTGCATAGCTTCTATCATTCAGTGGGTTCTACATTTGTTTTATAAGTTGCTGATTTTATGCAGTTAATACTGGTGAGTTTCCAATTTGTCCAGACTAACAGAGTTTCCACTTTTTGGCACTCCACAATGGTAAAATCTCTGGTTGCAGCTAAGTATCCAATGATATACAGTAGAATTCCTCAGTGGAGATTAGAGTGTCTGCTTGATATATAAAAATAATGAAAATCAGTGAGCCTCATGACAGATCGGCTTAGCACCTAATTTCCTTACCTGGCACAATCATGTGTTTCCAGGCCAAAGTGCCTTTTCACTCTTTCCTTTTAGTATGTGTCAGCACATAATTTAACAGCATAAAATAGCAAGTAAAGGTTTTATATGAACATGCCTGTCTTACTGCTTATGTGTTTATATGATGTTACCTCTATTGAGATTGTATCAGCTTTCAGATGTAAATCTAAGTACCACAGTTTCTTAATATGTAGGCACTGAATAGGAAAGTTTAGATTATTCATAATCAATTTTAAAGTTATGTGATAATCAGTAATTTGTGATAATTCAAATCTCCATCACATTGAAATTTTTATTCACAAAGAAGCTGATCAAATTGATAGTCTGCCTAGGAAATTTATTTCATCTGTTCTTTATTATTTTCAGTTGCCATGTGTGTATTTTCTGCTACTTCTTTTTTTAAGGGTTGAGTTAAATATGCAGAAATATACTTAATAGAAAATTTATACAAAATTACTTAGTAGAGTTAACTAGGATATGTACATACATTAAAAGGATATTCAAGTGGAAAGTTTTATTATGATTAAAAAATACCCTCAGGACCTCAGAACTGATCCACCCAGGGAGCCACCAAGTCTCCTAATACCAGCAAAGTTAGAAATAATTTTATAGAAATTACATCACTGAGCTGGGTGTTGGTGGTACACACCCATTTAATTGCAGCTTTAGAAGACAGAAGCAGACAGATCTCTGTAAATTAGAGGTCAACATGGTCTACAGAATGAGATCCAGGGCAGGAAGAGCTACATAGAGAAATCCAATCAAAAAAAAATGCAACAACAACAAAAAAATTCAAAAAATACATTTAAAAGAACACATCACTGTATTTCACTAAAAAGCATGGCAGCTACATCTATAGTTTTTATGCCATGTAGCCAATGTACCTAGCTTGATATTACAGTCTGTTATGTAAACCACTTCACAAACCTGATACTGTAAGTCTTAGATGACTACACAATTCTTCAGTTCACTAAGTTCTGCCTTGCCTTTTGGCTCGGGTCCTTATGCTTTGCATCTAATGGTTGAAATGTGATTTTCATGTAGAGCTCTACGTATAAATGATTTTAGGCATGGAAGTACTGGTAAGGAAAATTAAAAGAAATAATGCAGATGATAAAGTGAATCAATAAATATGCATACACATAGAAAGTAAACAAAAACATTGAAGAAAGCATGAAAACGATAGTTGTATGTGCTGAAGACTATTCACAGAAAAAGCTGCTTTCAATGGCTCAGTGGACAAAGGCACTTTCTATCAAGCTTGATGATTAAGTTTAGTCTTCGGGAGCAACATGGTAAAAATGATAACAGACTTCTGCAAGTCATCCTCTGATTTCAAACATGACTTTTTTAATGCATCACACAAGCATACACAGGCACACACACACACACATACACACACACACACACACACAGTCATACATGCCCACACCAAATAATTATAAATTTAAAAGTATTTTCAATATCATTTGCACAAAACAATTTTGTTTGGCTACACTTTACACTAAAGTGCCTTGATAAATCTTTTATACACTATACACATTCTGAAAATTAAATATTTAAAGTTTTTAAGTGGGATATTTATTTATTTTTTGCCGTGTATGATTGAGATATGTGTTTTATTTAGCATGTGGTACTACCTCTTCTTCTTCTCTTTTCCTTTCCCACTATCTCAATAGTAATTGTCAACAACATAAAACAGGCTACATCCCTGATGCCTGGAGAATGGCAGCGAAAGAACGTGGAAGGGCAATGCTCTTTGGGTTTGTTTTATTTTCACACAAAAGTGTTTTTTAAAGCCTCCACTAGCTGATTTCTCAAGCACACTTTTCAGCTCTCAATCAAACGAGCAGGAATTTAGCAGCCATTCAGGGCTCCCTATTCTTTGGCAGATGCACACTTGTCCTTCCTAGCAGAGCTGCACATGCTGTCTGCAATACACAACTAGATGGATAATGGCCTCTCCGCAACCTTGGATTGTTCTCTGGGCCCTGGCCACCTACACTGAGCAATAAGGGGACAAAATTGAAGAAGCTTTTTAGCTTTTATAGCTTATTGATTTTTATATTTTCTGATGTATTAGAGCAATTTTTCAAACGTATCCTCCTTACTTTGATATCTTGAGTGTGGAGAGAGGATTTCACATTTATTAGCTTTGCTTTTGGGGTGTGTGTGTGTGTGTGTGTGTGTGTGTGTGTGAGAGAGAGAGAGAGAGAGAGAGAGAGAGAGAGAGAGAGAGAGAGAGAGAGGAGAGACAGAGAGAGAGACAGAGAGAGAAACAGACACAGAGAGAGAGAGAGAGAGAGACAGACAGAGAGAGACAGACAGAGAGACAGAGAGCATGCACCTGCATGAGTGTGTGTATGTGTCCTCAATGATCTCAGAGATATAAATAGCTATGTATAAAAAAAATCAATTCTCAGTAAAATTCAAAGTCTGTGTGTAAGTATTACATAAAAAGCAGACATCTAGGAATATACCCTTTCTGAGCAGATGACAAAGATGCTTTTGAAGACTACAGTCTCTGGACTTCAGTTGAAATCACTGATGCTCAGTGCTTTTCAAATAGAAAAAAGTTCCATCATAATGGAGGCCACACAATGGTGTAAATACTTTTTTATTAGCTCAGATCAACCATGACAGCTTCTGAAAAAGAAGCATCGCAGAAAGAAGTCTTTTCCAGTGGTAGCAGTCTCTTCGTGGATCTCACGGACAGACACAACATTTTAGGCTTTGTTTTTTTAACTCCTTTTATTGAATATATTATTTTTTCAAAGTTGTATCCCATTTACGGATTCCTGCCCCTGCACTTCAGCCACGAACCTCCCTCATCCTTCCTATCTTGATCCACCTCCCTTTTCTCTGCCATTAGAAAACAAATAGGCTTCAATGAAATGATAATTAAAAAATATAAAAAAGGAATAAGATAGAAAGTAGCCCAGAAGGTAGAACTCGATAAAACAAACTAAAGAAAAAAAAAAAGCAAATGAGACACACTCATTGCTGGACTCAGGAATCCCATAAATGCACTAAACCGGAAGCCATAACATAGAAGCAAAGGGTCTGTACTGTAATGTATATGATAATGATTTTAGGCCTTCTACTGGGTATGCAGCCTATTCTCTTCCTTATAACTATCTTAATTTACCTTCCAGACATTGCCCTTCTCTGGATCAAGCCATCGCCTTACCTCTGAGAGGGTGCTCCCCCTCTTTACCTATGACCAATCATCCCACTTCCTGGAGACTCAAATCTCAAGGACTAGGCACATTGTCCACTGAGGCCAGACCAGACAGTCTTCTGCTATATATGTGCGAGGGGCCTCGGGCCAGCCCATGTATGCTCCTGGTTGGTGGGCTAGTCTCTGAGAGCTCCCAGGGGTCCGGGTGAGTTGAGACTGCTGGTCTTCCTATGGAATCACCCTCCCCCTCAGCTTCTTCAAACCTTTCCATAATTAAACCATAAGGATTTCCAACTACAGTCCAATGGTTGTGTGTTAATTATCTGCATCTGTCTTAGTCAGCTGGTGGTAGGGCCTCTCAGAGGACAGCCATGCTACGCTCCTGTCTGTAAGCAGATCATAGCATCAGTAATAGTGTCAGACTTGTGTTTGACCCACCACCACCACATGAGATGGATCTCAAGTTGTACCAGTCACTGGACCTCCTTTCCCTCAGCCTCTTCTCCATTTTTGTCCCTGCAATTGTTTTAGACAGGAACAATTTTGGGTCAGAAATTTTGGGTGTGGGTTGGTATCCAAGTCATTCCACATGAAACTCCTTCTATCTACTGGAGGTGGGCTGTTCGAGTTCTCTTTTCCCACTGTTGGCTTTTGTCACCCCCCCATTGGGTCCTGAGAGTCTCTCACCTCCCATGACTCTGGTATTTTTTAGAGAGTTCCCCTGCCTTTCACCCCCAGAGGCTATATATTTCCATTTATTCCCCTGTCCCTCTCCCTCTGGTATTCTCAACTGACCCCGACCCCATGCCCAATCCTGTTCTCATTTTCTTTTGGTCTCATTTTCCACTCCTCTTGAGTGTGTTTGCTTCTTTTTGTTCTAGACCTTTCAGGTGTGTTAAGTTGCTTGTATGGGTTCTATCCAATTTCTTGATGAAGGCACATAGCACTATGTGTTTCCTATTAGCACTGCTTTCATTGTGACCCATAAGTTTGGGTGTACTGTGGCATTATTTTCATTGAATTCTATAAAGTCTTTGTATCCTTTATGTATTCTCTGACAAATTTATCATTGAGTAGCTTTTATCAGTTTCTATGAGTATGTGAGCTTTCTGTTGTTTTTGTTATTGAAGTCCAGCCTTAATCTATGGTTAGCTGATAGAATGCATAGGATTTTGATTATTTCAATTTTATTGTATATGTTGAGGCTTGTTTATTTATTTATTTATTTATTGTCTGACTATGATCAGTTTTGAAGAAGGTTCCATGAGGTGCTGAGAAGAAGGTATATTCTCTTGTTTTGGGATGAAATGTTCTGTAGATATCTGCTAAATCCATTTGGTTAAAAATGTCTGTTAGTTTCGCTCTGTTTTGGTTTAGTTTCTGTTTCAATGACCTGTCAGTTGGTGAGAGTTGGGTTTTGAACTCTCCCACTAGAAACGTGTAAGATTCAAAATGTGTTTTGAACTTTAATATAGTTTCTTTTATGAATGTGGGTGCTCTTGCATTTGGGGCATAAATGTTCAGAATTGAGACTTCCTCTTGGTGTTTTTTTCCTTGATAAATGTGAAGTGTCCTTCCCCATCTCATTTGATAACTTTAGGCTGAAAGTCTATTTTACTGTATATTAGAATGACTACTTCAGCTTTTTTCTTGAGACCATTTGCTTGGAAAAGTTTTTCCACCCCTTTACTATTAGATAGTGTCTGTCTTTGTTACAGAGGTGTGTTTCTTGCATGCAATAATAATAATAAAAAATGCTGGATCTTGTTTACCTAGCCAGACTGTTAGCCTGTGTCTTATTTATTGGGGACTTGAGTCCATTAATGTTCACAGATATTAAAGAGATGATTGCTGTTCCTGTTATTTTGGTTGCTGGAAGTGGTATGATGTGTGTGTGTGTGTGTGTGTGTGTGTGTGTGTGTGTGTGTGTGTGTGATTCTGTTCTTTTCGGGTTGTTTTGAGATGTTTAATTTCTTGTGATTTCTTAAGTCATAGTTAAACTCTTTGTGTTGTCATATTCCTGCCAATATCCTTTGTAGGGCTGGATTAGTAGAAGGATTTTTTTTTAAGTTTGGTTTATTGTGGAATATTTTGGTTTCTCCATCTTTGGTGATTGAGTTTTGCTAGGTATAGTAGCCTGGGTTGGCATTTGTGTTTTCATAAGGTATGGATGACATCTGTCCAGGATCTTCTAGCATTCAGGATCTTTGTTGTAAAGACTGGTTTAATTCCAATAGGTCTGCTTTTATATGTTACTTGAGGGAAGGTGAGGGAAATTTTCTTCTATGACTTATTTGAAGATGTTTTCTGGCCCTTTGAGCTGGGAATCTTCATCCTCTTCTATTCCTATTATTCCTTGGTTTGATCTTTTCATTGTACTCTGAAATTACTGAATATTTTGGGTTAGAAGCTTTTACACTTTGTGTGTTCTTTGATAGTGTCAGGATCTTCTACACTTGAGATTCTCTCTTCTATCTCTTGTATCCTGTTTGTGATGCCTGCATCTGTAGCTTCTGATATCATTCCTAAGTTGTCCATCTCCATGGTTGCCTCTGTTTATGCTTTCTTTATTGGTTCTATTTCCATTTTTACAAAGTTGACTATCTTGTTCAGTTCCTTCTGCTGCTTGATTATATTTTCCTGTATTTCTTCAAGATAATTATTTGTTTCCTCTTCAAAGCCTTCTACCTGTTTGAGTTTTCTTGTTTTACTTTAAGGGAGTTATTTATATCCTTCTTAAAGGGCTCTGTGATCTTCAAGAGATGGCGTTTTAGGTAAAAATCTTGCATTTTGGGTGTGTTAGGGTATCCAGGGCTTGCTGTGGTGGGAGAACAGGGTTCTGATAGTGCCAAATATCATTGTCTCTGTAGCTTATGTTCTGACCAGGGTGGAAGCAGACAGGAAGGGAGATGGAGCTCAGTGGGGGCAGGCAGAGTAGGGCTCTTAAAAGAATTTTTCTGTTTTTCCTCTGATTCTCCCTTGGAGAAACTAAATTTTTATTCTAAGTTGTTATCTATTGGAGATTGCACTGAGTTAGGGATGGGAGCATGTGTCTACTTCTCATTTCAGCTATAGAACATCACCATTTCAGACCCAAGAAAGTCCTGTGTATGCTGCCTTGGTGTCTTGCATCTATATTTGTGTCTATAATGCTGAATTTGAGAGCCTTATTTTCTTAGTGTTCTCTATCCTTTTTTTTTTTTTTCTCGTACATTTGTTTCACTTCCTCTTCCAGGTTACCTAGTGTCTTGTGAGGTATGGATTACTTTTTGTGGAGTGGGACTTAAGTCAAATCAGATATTGGTCACTTACTCCCAAAAGTTTTGTACTGCCATTGCACTAGCATATTTTGAGGACAGGACACCATTATAGGCAAAATGTTTCATATCTGGGTTTATGTTTATATTCTCTTTTGTTGTATGAGGAGTACATTCCTGTAGCTAAGAACATAGACTGTAGGGTGAAGGTGCTTTGTAGGTACCAGCTAGATATTTCCATGTACAATGAGTTGTGTAGGCATTGTTCCAAGCAATGTGGCCTTACTGTCAATTTGTGGAGAGCAACCTATAGACTTGCTAATAGCCTGAATTATTTGAGGATTCTTCAGAGACCCAGTTGACATTTGGTCAACAACTAAATTAGATGTAACCCAATCCTGGTGCTGAAAAATCCATTTGGTGGCAGAAGATTGTCAATTGGAGCTCTGTCTTTGCTATTGTTTGGTAATTGTATTTCGTGACTTTCATATAGGTATACACTTCAGGAAGGTCCTACTGTACCACATTTCTGCACTGAACCACACTACTGTACTACTTCCACACTGCCCCACAAATGGCCCTTAAGTTTAGCAATCTTTTTCTTGTTCTGAATTTTGAAACAATAACTCTCCTACAATTTAGTTTCGGATATCTCAGCACATTGTTACTTGTAATATATTTTTCTTTAATTCTAAAGGCGTTTGTTATATTTTATATTTATTTTATGTGAATATTTCTACTGCTTTATGATGGTAAGGCTTGAGAATATGGTTTTGTGAATACTATGCTAACACTTTACCACTGAGTTATATCCAAGCCCAATAATCAGGACTTTTAATATTATTTCTTTTAGGACAAACCATCTTCTTATTTTTGTGGAAAAAAAAGATCATGTTTCTTCATCATGTTTGAAAATCCATAACCCATAATCATTAGGAATTTTTTGAAGTAATTGGATGCTTGGGAACCCCGGTTCATCTTCTAAAGGACTCTCTATGATTTGGGTTTAAATACAAAAAACATTTTAAGAGTATTTTAAGCATCTAGAGAAAGTAGCCACAATACAGAGGACACATTATAGTAAATATAGAATTGTAATTTTAATCAAATCTTTTTCAGATTTATTTTAGATATGTCCACAAATAGGTTGAGATTTGATACATGTTTTGTAAAATGAAAAGGCATTCAAATAACGATGTCAAGTATTCTAAATAAGTATATAACCCTCTCTAAGATTCAGTTCACCCATAAATTGGGGACATTACCCTTAAAAATGAATGAAATAACAGAACCAACAAAAATTAATATCACATCCAGTATGGGAGACAAAGTGCTACAAAAATTATCATGTTGAATTTTCTTAATTGTTCCATCTCCTTGTTTATGTATTCAGTATATTCAAAGGGCACTGAATTTGGCTGCAGTGCTGACAGATACATTAAATACAGTATAAGTAGTGGAAAGTAAAATGTACTTAAGAGCTCTGAACCTATGCCAGAGAACAAAGGAAACTAAGTAGAGACAAGTGAAGAGGTAGAATAAATTCTGTAAGGAAAATATGTGAAAACGGGATGAAGTATTTTAACTCCAGTCTTACTTGTAAATGTACTTGCATTTGTACAGATTTTACTGGAGGATGTAAAATTGCAAGTTTCTATAACTCTGATGCATGGGCATACACACACACACGTGTGTGTGTGTGTGATGTTTTAGTACACAGAAGAAAGAACACAAAGATTTGCATATAGTATCAGATCTCTACTCAAACTATACTCCTTAGCAATGCATTTCTTCTAATCATAATGAGGCATACTGTCTTCCCAATGCCAATATCAATCATTTACATTATTTTAAATGTTTTGAAGTTATTGACAGTTGTTGTCTCTTTTAATGTAGCTCAATAACTTCACAAAAACAATACACCTTATGGAATAGGCCTATTTGCTTTTCTCCGGTGAATTAAGGAAAAAGTTGCTTATCATTGCAAGAAAACTATCCCTTGCTTGTCAGTGTCGTGTATGAATGCGCTAAATAAAGAATGACATATCCAGGCTCCTTACGATGGCAGAGAAATTTCAATATGACCTTAATTGATTTGTCTATATTATGTAATGTTTTAAATCATGTAAGACAACAGCAAGTCACTTTTATCCCTCCTGTCTTTAAAAACAGATAGCAGATCATATAACAGCCCTTTCTTATAGCATACCTCTAGATTCCCTGTCCTACTTTGCATTTCTCATTGAATTTCTGAATGGTCACACAAAGCTTCTCACCTAACTACAATATCCAGGCTTTAGTTTTCTAAGAAATAACTTTATTTTGAATTCAGGGGTGAAAGAAGAGAACACTGAACCTGGATTTCTAATCCATTGATTGAGGGTAATACTGCCTTGAGTAAACATTGACATATGAGGCTGCTCCAATCACTGCTGGAATGGATTTGCTGCCAAATGCCCCCAGGCTGTGTAATTCTAAGCTTTTCTGGAGTGATTAAGAGTGTACTTTCTTGGAGACTCTGTAGTTGGCCACCTTTCTTCAAATTATGTGACTTACTCATTCTCATCTAAGAGCACTTAAATTCACAAGTCCTCATTTTCATGTACAGCTAGCATTAACTGTACTATGTGTGTTCATTGGAATATAGGGTGTCATGAAGATTGTGGAACAAATTAGAATATACTTAGGAAGCAAAGAATTCACACAGAGTAAGATCAATTGCTACCTCTCAGGAAAACTGTGACAGAAGGACAACATAGTTTATTACATTTTCATCTCACCTATTAGGAAAGTTTAAATATCTTGGTAATATTTGACTGGATAGGTCATTTCATTATAATTATGTTAAAATAATCACTTGTCTCAATGTGTTGGATTAAAAACCATTAAGAGGAAGTGACTTGCCAACTAATTCAGAAAGTTCCCTAATAATCAAGGACATAATATCTTTACTAGTGCTATACTTAGAGTTGTGGGATTTATGTTAAATGCCATAGTTTTAAAAATCTTTACAATCTTAGGGTGACAATTACATCTCTAATTCTAAAATTTAAAATTATAATGTTTCAAAACAGAAAGTCCCAAAGATGACTGACTATACTACCTGAAAATTAATTGCTATTTTTTGTTGTTTGGGTATTTTTTTGGGGGGGTCACCCTGAGATAATAAAATGTGTGATAAATTTCGTTACATAGTTTAATCTGTAATGGCAGTTAAGGGTTTTCTGTTTATTTTTGAGACTATGTTAAAAATTAAAATAAATTATATCATTACAATGCTTAAAATTGTAATGATGATCAAACTACTAAAAGCTATTAACAGAACTCTGGGGTGATAATTCAGAAGTGGAGAGACTTAGACCATGGTGTGTCATGTATTATGGAAAAGGTTTTTGTTGTTTTGTTGTTGTTGTTGATGATGATGATGATGTTATTTTGATTGTTAGTTCATGCTATGTAGAGACCTGGTAACACAATGGACTCTGGTCCTGCATTTTTAGTTCTCATCATTTAAAAGTCTCAGAACTATGGTGATATGCACAAGAAGATTCATGATATCTTCTCAGAAGATTCACATGAACAGAGTGAATCTTGTGCATGGACAAGTGAGTCTGGATTTTGTAGCACAAAGTTCAGCACACCACTGATTATTATAAGCTTTGGTACTCAACATCTCACAGGAAAATTAGTTTTAACCATATGTTTCTCTATAAAGTCAGACAACACACTCTTTCTCACAATGAAGATAAAGTCTCTACTGATAACGTTTATTTATAGGAAAGTTTGTAAGAAAATGCATAGATATGTGTGTGCATGAGGGAGAGAGAGAGATGGAGGAAGCAAAAGAGGCAAAGAATGAGAAGGAGGGAGAGAAGGAGGGTTTGGAGGAAATATTCTTCTAGCATTAATTACATAAATAGAATTCTGTCATATTAAATGAGGAAACTAAAAGCAGGAATGTTTCCCTGTTTAGTAGCTTTAGGTTTCTCACGTGTTTGCTCTCATTTTTATACTGTGTCAGGGGATGGTTTCTCTGTTTGTTTTAGTTAGAATGTTTTTCCGTTCTAATGGTGGAAAATAAATGCTTAAGTGCAAAACTAAAATCAAATCTATGCATGGGGCTGGAGAGCTGACTTAGTGGCTTAGTGTGCCTTTTCTTTTTCCACAGTTCATCTTATAGCATCCATTCCTGGGAATTCACAACTACCTGAATCTCCAGATCCAGGGAATGCATCTTCTTCTGGCCTCTCCTGGCATGTACACAGATGTGTGAGATACTCCTATAGATATATGCACATACAACATACGCAGACCAATTAAAAAATAAAGTGAAAAAACAAACAGCAAAGGATGGAAACATGTCCAATAAAATTTGAAATAATAAGGAAACAGAAAGAGGATTTCAGCTTAGACACAGAGGACAAAATGTTTGAAGAAAAATCTGAAACCCTGATACTATGAGTCCCTTTGGTGTTGATAAATTGGAAGGGAAAATTATGAAATATGGGAACAAGGCAGGACATGCAAAAGATGAGAGCACACGCATGGGTATCAGTTCTCAGAACTCACAAGAAACCCACAGACCTGGGTTCATCACATGCAAGTCAATATTTGAAGATGGGAGTCACCTGCCATTTAATAACCAGATCTGTGATGGTAACCATCCCACAGGGCAAATGATCATTACCTCAACAAAGAGATGCTCAGCTCATAAAACCACTGGAATCACCGCCAACCACCCCCAAATAACAGAGGACTTTTAAGTTATTACACCAATTTTTATGATTTGTTCTAAGGAAAAATGAGATTATATTCAGTGAAATGGCATTCTCTGAATTATGTTTTTGAAATTTCACTGTAGATATATGAGATATAGATGGCAAATAGCATACATTTTATTATTTTGGGAAATGAAGGAAAGCATTAACATTTGTGAACAGAAGACATCTTGTGTTTCTTCCTAGAAAATCAAACTCCCAATTTTCCCCATGGCAACCCAAGTTGAAAATGAATACTACTGAAAAGGAAAAAAAGAATATTTTTAATTATAAAGCAATATATTCTTCCCACTTTAATCATCTGTGAAATTTCCTCAACAAAATGACTATGAACACAGATGAAACTTTTCAATAGAGAGTCTCAAATTCTGTCTTTTTACAAACAACCACAGCAATAAATTGATACTTGGCTCTTACAAGGCCAACTATCCATTGATTATCAAATTTAAAGCCAATGTTAACACTAACATTTCCTTCACATAACTCATAGTAATTTAACCCCTCACACTCATTAACATCATGACAGTTACTAGCTGGCTTGCAGCATATATCTAAGAAGGTACTTTCATCACTGAATTCCTTTTCAGCTGATAGAAGGGACTGGCTTCTTTCACCATCTAGGTACCATGAACTATTGGAGAAAGGAGAAACTTTGAGGTCCAAAAAGTCTACCTCATTACACTGTCCCCATTGGTATCTGTTCCATTAATCTAAACCTTTATGTCAATTTCCATACATTATCAGACTAAAATATCTCTAACATAGTTATCACTACACACACACACACACACACACACACACACACACACACACACACGACACTTGCAATACATTTATCTTTGCATTCAGAAATGCCAGAAGTGACTAAAAAAATTTCAGCCAAATGCATGCTATATATCAACCATATGATTTGCTAAAGAAACACATTATGTCACAATTGCAAAAAGCATGTGGCATAAAATCATACTTTATAACAAAAAAAGAATGGCGTGCATCACTTAGTCTACACACTGAAACCACAAATGAATAACATCCCCTTAATGGTTTCCAATAGAGCCATGTTATCCATTCAAAGTAGCCTCCAAAGATAATGTAACATTTTTATTAATTTAAGAAGAGGGCAATCAAATATAGGGGTTCCTGGATGCCATATAATTCAAGTATCAACAAGTAAAATGGAACCACAATTCTTATTCATGTGAGTAAATGGATTAGTGTTGCCCACTTTCAGAATGAGCATGTTTGTCATAAATGACAAGAAAAATAACACAGACTCAGAGTTTGTTGATAATTTTTCTTCCTCTCAACATGCTATAAATCCAGAGTGAATTAAGAACACTTATTCCATTTAGAATAAAAGCAACACAATTATAGGTTGCCAGGATAAAATCTTGGGTAAGCCAATTTTCTATTTTAACTAAGATTTTATGAATGTTTCTCAAGTTAAAAGATTGAGAGAATTGGTTCAATAGATAGTGAAAATAAACTACCATGCTTTTCGATCCATTCTTTCCATATGAATTAAGCTTTTTCTCCTAAATCTCTGCTATATTTAGTCTGACAAGTTAGTGCACATCATATAAACCTGGATATTAAGTTGCTAAGACACATGTATAATTGATCTACAGGGCAAGATGAGCATTATTTCTTCACTGTACAGTGTAGAATCTATACCAAGTGAGCTGCATTGGAACTGGAAAAGATTTAATCTTTCAAAACAAAGCAAAACAATCATAAATCCTCTTCTTTTGGGGGAATTATTTTTATATTATGAACTTTGTGTTATATTATTTATTAGACAAGGAATGGAAAGGCAGGATCACAAATATTTACAATGTATTATCTAGATACAAATAAGTATTGATTTGTGATATCCAGGGAGCTTTAAAACCAGAAAAATTTTAAAGAAGAACATATGCCTTTTTAGCTAGTTTAACATGGATAAAAAATTTGGGCCTATTAATAAATATCAATTCAGCAGAAAATAATTTTCAAAGGCATGTTGAACAGCTCTAAATACTGTTTCCATAATTCCCTTTTATTTATTTGTTTCAAGAATCAAAGCAAATAAATTTGTGGGTTTCTTGTTAGAAGTCTAGATTTTGTATCTGTATTATATTTTAGTGTATTATGTTTTTCTTAAGGATTTATTAAAGTGATAATACATAAGAAAAACTGATACAAATATTGTTATACAATAATTCACATTAAATAAGATAGCTTATATGACAGAAAGACATATGCTTACCATGAATATATTGTTATGAAAAAAGTCAAATTATGTGTTGAATTTGCAAAAAAAAAATTTATTTTAAGGCTGTTCACTAAATTACATTTTAGCCTAACATAATTCAGAATTATATATTTATATCTTTATTATTCTAGTATTTGCTAATAATAATTGCTAGCATTTGCATGCTTGGTATAATTGTTGTAATAAACTTTGGGAATACCATGTGTTACCAAGGAAATAGGGGTCTATTTGTTTAGATTTCTGTTCAGTTAAATTTTATAACAGATTCAAAGAAAGTTCAAGGACACTTTTAAGAGAATAACAACCAGACAAGCAAATTATAAATCTTTGCAGGTGCATAGGATAGGGAGAGACAAAGAAAGAGAGGACACTATGCCTTTTGTAGACAGTCCTGTGGTTGAATGGTATGTGTGTTGTGAGCATGCAGAGTCAGA
The DNA here is from genome assembly GCF_000001635.26 of Mus musculus. Taxonomy (NCBI): domain Eukaryota; kingdom Metazoa; phylum Chordata; class Mammalia; order Rodentia; family Muridae; genus Mus; species Mus musculus. The sequence continues at coordinate 60,349,873 of NC_000083.6, forward strand.
ACTAATAGTCTAGGAGAGTGTATGGAAGCTTAGGCCATTATCCAAAACAAAAGAAAAATAAGACAAAAAAAAAACTGCCAAAAACAAAGCAAAATGAAACAACATTTTAAAATTGTCCTACTGAGTTAGTATTCTGTTGGCTATCTACTCCTGGGCCTGGGCAAACACTGAAATATTCTTGATTTATTCAGGGAAATTCCAGTGGGGAAAACTTGCTTTCCCTTTGCCAGTAGATAGCTTCTTAGTTAGGTTGGCACTGTGTGTCCAAGTAGTTCTTTTCAGTGCTGGGACAATTTCTGACTTGAGCATTTGCAGGCCCTTTACATTTTGTGTGTCTCTGTGGATTCACACATACTTCAGTACTGCTGCGTTTGACAGGTTCCTTGGCTTGATCCATGACCTCTGGCACTTACGATCACTCTACTTCCTCATCTACATGGTCTCTGAGCCTTGAGTGGAGGGGTTTGATGAAGACATCCCAATAAGGCTGAGTACTCTAAAATAGCCCACTTTTTTGACATTGTCTAGCTTTGGTTCTCTACTGTAATTCCCATCAAGTACAAGAAATATTCCTGGAGGTTATTATGTGAGACACTGATCTGTTGGTATTATGTCATTAGGAGGGTTTTCTTTTTCTCTCTCTTTCTCTGTCTCTTTCTCTGTCTCTTTCTTTCTCTCTTACTCTCTCCCTTTCTTTCTTTCTTTCTTTCTTTCTTTCTTTCTTTCTTTCTTTCTTTCTTTCTTTCTTTCTTTCTTTCTCTTTCTTCCTTTTCTCCTCCCCCTCCCCTTCCTCCCCCTCCTTAGCCTCCCCCTCCTCCTCCTCCACTTCCTCCTCCTCCTCCTCCTCCTCCTCCTCCTCCTCCTCCTCCTCCTCCTCCTCCTCCTCCTCCTCCTCCTCCTCCTCCTTCTTCTTCTTCTTCTTCTTCTTCTTCTTCTTCTTCTTCTTCTTCTTCTTCTTCTTCTTCTTCTTCTTCTCCCTTACATCCATTTGGCAGAAGGAAAATATTAGTTTTCCCCAAGACCAATGATTTATCTAGTCTTAGGTTGTTGTCATCTTTATCTATGCCTGGTTGAGGTTTGATTTCATATAATAGGCCTTTCATCTCATCAAAAGTGGTTGGTTATTCTATTATCATTTGTACTACTATTATACCCAAGTATATTGCTATTGTAGTAGCAGGGTTTGTAGCTGGGTGATACTGCTTAATAGCTTCCTCTTATAGCAGAATGTACACATGCTCCAGCATCATGAATGATAGTCTGTAGGAGGGAAGCTTCTTGTAAAACACTAGGTCATCCTCTCTGTGCTTGAGGACATGAGTAAATGTCCTTTAGCAATATGAACTTACCATTAGACTGTGGAGAGTAAGCACTGATTAACCACCTTGTGACCTGTTACCTGTGAAGATTATACAGATCATTGTCTCCTGGTAGTTGATTAAACCTGCCTCTGTAAATAACCACTGTTAATTGTACCATTAGATAGTACTTGAAATAAGTATTTTTAAAATAACTGCTTAGGTGCTTTTTTATTTTTAAATTTTGGAAAATAACATTGTGTTTGATTACCATTGAAGAACAATAAAGAACAAGCAGAATTGTATTTTCAGGAAATTATAAATTAAATTATATGGGCAGTTCTCACCTTATTGGTCCTTTTCACCGGGTTGCCTAAGACCATCAAAAACACAGATATTTGCATTACATACAATTCATAACAGTAGCAGAATTACAGATATGAAGGAGCAAGAAAAATAGTTTAATGGTTAGATATCAGCACAACATGAAGAGTTGCATTAAATGGTCACAGTGTTAGGAAGTGTGAGAACCAATGAGTCAGATAGAATATTTTCTCATAAATATCAATGGGAAAAGTGTAATGCTTGAGTATCATAATAAATAGGCAACTTTGACACACTATAGAAAAAGTAGAGCTATTGTAGTTGGATAGGAAGCATTGAGGATAAGTAGATTATGGTTTTGGTTGCTTCTGTTGTCTCACTGAAAGAGACAGCAAGGTCATGAAGTTCAAAGATTAAAGAAAAGAGGGTAAAAACTCAGGAAAAGCTCAAAGTCATTATTATTTAGGTAAGAATGTGAAAGTTTGATGAAACAACACAACTATGACTAGAATACCAGGTACTTTGCCTGGGGAGATGGCTCAGTGTCGAAAGGAGCTTGCTGCAAAGGCAGAGTTCAATTGCTGAAACTCACATGTTGGAAGGACCAACTTTCACAAATTGTCCTTAAGCATGAGTGTGCTGTGGTACCCATGAGTGAGCTTGACCACAGAAAAACCCACACAACTGCACACAAACAAACAGAAAAATAGATTTATAAATAAATGTAAAAAAGTACAATTAAAATAGAGAAGCTGCAAGAATATAAAATTTTTATGAGTCCATAACTGCATCTTAGTATAAATGTGGAAATTATCTCACATTTCATAAAGAATGCTTCAAAAAAAAAACCAGAACTCTTACAAAAATTAAAAAAATAAACAAAACAGAATATAGAGTATATCTTATAGCATCATCTATGTTGGGCTTCCTAGTTGCAGGAAGAAAGAAATAGATTTTCATTTAATCAAATAAGTGATTAAGCCAATCAGTTTAATGATGACAGAGACGATTTGGAATAACAAATATACATATAGTGGTGACTACAGTCTTGACTCTAGAACTTGAACTTAGGCTTTAGGGAGCCAGAAGGATTTCTGGACCTGATGTAAGTTAGAATATGTGATCTGAAGATATTTAGCTTTGGGTCAGATGGAAAGAATGCTGTGACCCATTAGAGCAAGTTATTATTACTGATATCGACAAAACTTAACTTGGACCCCTGGGACTTGTTGCGTCCAACTCGACCAGCAAGGAAAACACAACCACCGGTTCTTCTGGTTCTTCTGTGTGCCTAGGGGTACAAGCATTTTTTATCCAATCAAGCCACAACCATGCCTCAACCAATCACCACAGGTCACATCACCTCACCAGGCAGGCTTGCTCAGCCAATCAGGGATTAAGGGCGAGCCATCCACCGAATATGGGCTTGTTTACTGCCTGGCACAGATTTCGTCAGGCTGGCCAGGGAGTGCGGAATGGCTTCCCACAGGGACTAAAGAGGCAACTTAACTTAAAAGAGAAGTCTTCTGGAAAAGACAAAGGAAAAAAGATGATGACATATGAGCAGGGTCACGTGGCTATATTATTTAATAGAGAGGGATTTTGAAAACCCTATCAGTAAAACACTACAATGTTCAAAGTATGTGGTATGATGATGCAGGGCCAGGAAACAAGGAGAGTTTGAAGAATAGAGGAATGTAGAAACTGACAATGAACACTTTAGGTATAGTATGTGATTACAAAATTAAACACAAAAGAAAATCTACACCATTTGCTTATACAGTAATGAAAAGAATGTGGGAGAAGAAATATTAAGTGGTTGGAATTGCAGCAGAGGAAAAAGAGTTGTCAAAAGATTTCACAGGTATGGTACATACAAAAGCAGGATCATTCAAAGGTCTGTTTGGTGATAACATCCAATGTACTTCCAAAGAATAACCAGAGTAAAGGTTGCACGAGTTGATAAGTAGAAGAGGAAACTAAAAGACTTCACATAATCACTTGAGAACATGGTGGAGTGCTGGTTTGCACATCCTCATATGAAACCAGGAGGTGAGCCAGCAGACTTATTTTATCAGATAATTTATAGTATCCCTGAACTGAAAGACATGGTTCTGTCAAGTGATAATAAACACAAGAGACATGTGTTAGAGGCATGTTCCTGATCACTGCTATTTCCTCAGGCTTCTTGGATGAGATAACATCTGCTTTGGATTGATTTTTCAACTTGGCCATATCAACTAAACTTTCCATCACACACACACACACACACACACACACACACACACACACACACACACACACATTTCCAAAAGAATTGGCTGTTTTATCTTGCTTAACTCAGTAGAGTTTTAGAGTCTTTCCTGGATAAACATATCCTTTCACTTTGTTAATGTCTTAGAGTTTTACTGCTGTCAACAGACACCATGGCCATGGCAATTATTGTATGGGTAATATCTAGTTAGGGCTGGTTTACAGGTTCAGAAGTTCAGTACTCTATCGTCAATGCAGAAGGATGACTGTGTCTGTTGGCAGGGTACAGGAAGAGCGAAGAGTTCTACATCTTCATCCAGAGATAGACAGAACAAGATTATTTTCCTGGCAGCTAGCTTAAAGTCCATAACAACACACCTACTTCAACAAGGTCACCTCATCTCATAGTGGCCAAGCATACACAAATCAGCACAGTTATAATACTTTGAATTTTCTAAAAAGCTGCTCATTCAATCTATTCCTCAAAATTATTTTACCTTCAAAATAATTTCGAGTACAGGCATAACTGCTCATAATATAGATGCAGTATTAAAAAAATATTCATCTTTTTGTTCAAGTCTATGGACTCTTTTGGAGATGAAGCCTGATTTTTCAATGTGATTCATATCCTTTATCCCAGATATTCTGATAGATATATGAAAATTAGAGATTACATGGCAGTTTGGTTATGCATAATGATGCAAGTCAATATAAATGGTTTGCTATAATATCACACACGAGGACTAATTTTATTTTAGTTTTGGCAAGTCAACAAATTAAATTTCAGAACACACCCATACACTTTGTGCTGATGTTCATATTTTATTACACATATCTAGTGGCCCCTGTTGGATTTCTATAAAGTTATAATATTGTGACAAATATGGCAGCTAAATTTTTTGTTTACTCTGTTAACTAATATGAAGGATATGCAAATGGGTTCTTCTTTTAAGTTTGTTTTTTGGTTTACTTCTTTATTATCCTATGACAATGACTGTTTTGTTTACAAGTATATTTGGTACCTGCAGATGTCAGAATGAAGCCTCAGATCCCCAGGAACTGGAGTGAGAGACAGGTATGGGTAGCCATGTGTGTGCTTGGGATCAAACCTGGGCCTTCTGCAAGACCAACAACTGCTCTTACATTCCCAGCTTCTTGCTTTAAAGGAGAAATAATTTTAGTAGCGTGGATATCCCATAACCAGGTTTTCAGTTTGAAAATACATATTTTTTTTCTAAGAACAAAAAATAAAATTAAGAGTCAGGTTTATATTATGCTTATATAATTTGTCCTTCTTCATGTCTGCCTATATTTTCTAATGTCATCAGCCTATAGGCTATAATATTTTATTTCTTCTATATTTTACTGTTAATAATTGAAGTTTAAACACAGCTAAAATATGCAATTTTGAAAGTATCGCAAGAATCTCCTACTACTTTATACAATTAATGTACACTAATAAAAAGTAAAATACAGCAAAAAAGACAAGAAACAACAAGCCAACTTACTACTGATTTATGAATGCGATGAACATTTAAGTCAGTTGTAGATATTACTGCTAATTAATTCTGCTCTAAGTGGTATTTTTAAGTCTTTTGGCTCATTACAATGTTTTTGGATGAAATGTAGCCTTTTTTGTGAGCATTTCCTCAGGAGGAATAAAGAAATAATATAAATTTTTAGGAACTGTAATCCATGAAAGGAGTAATTTGTACATTTGGAGAATGTTGCCACTTTTCTGCACAGGAGGACCATCTGATATCATTTTGTGGCACATAGGTTAATCCATATTCTCTGCCCTCTGGATAGGAGGAATGGAGTGCTGCCCTTGGAAGCATTGCCTACTGACTTGGCAGGAGTGAAATCCACTTGGCCTGAGTTATGGAGTTATTCCAGCCCCGAAGACATGAAATCATTCAGGTTTCTACAAAGGAATAAGAATAGCAGTGCCCCAAAGCCCTCATTTCACACACCATCACTCAAAATATCTTCAACTTTTACAACCTATTTTAAACCACATTCATCAGCACTCTCAATATTGGATTCAGGGCATGCTTGGATGTTGCTGATGATGATGCTGTTGTTGCTATTTTGTTTTAATTACCATGATTGTTATGATAGCACAATTAACATTTTTATTAGTCTTTGTATTTAGTAAGCTTAAGGAAAGCTAGACTATGAGTTACTGGCAGGTATCCTTCATCTTATTACATTGAAATTTGTTCATTTTGCATACAGATTGAATGACCATCTGTCCCAATTTCTCATCTCCAAATATAAGTATTTGACATGAAATACATTTGAAAAATATAGGCTATTTCTTCTTATATATAAAGGCACACAATATTTGAAAATAAGGCATGCGAATTATGGCAACAAATGAAATCAAATATCCAATATGCACATGTATACATATATCTACAAATATACTTATCATTTTTAGGATATGCATTTATAGTGCTACTATCTATCTGATCTTTATCAAGGAATGAAGATACTAGAATGGAGAACATATGTTTGTTTGTTTAATACCAACACCTGCTTCATTAACCATCATCATAATTGCTACCTCCTGCTATACAAAACAGATGAGTAAAGCAATAATAAATCCATGTGGCTGCAGCTAGACTCCCATTATATCCATTCAATTGAGAAGTCAAGTTAGAACATCCACTGATGTTCATTCCTTTTTGGGTTATTGCAGAGCAGCATTGGCTCTGAACCTCCAGAGGATGCCTATAAGAAAATAAAGAATGGTTAAAGAATTAAATAAATAAGAAGCAAATTCCTAAACATCTTTGATTCTCTTTGATGTTCTTCACTGGATCATTGCATTTTTCTCATTTTAAATTTGTAAAGTGATATTATAAATGTGTGTGTGTGTGTGTGTGTGTGTGTGTGTGTGAGAGAGAGAGAGAGAGAGAGAGAGAATGCATGTGCATGTTTGTGTAACAGAGAGAGAGAAGGAGACAGAGAGAGAGGGGAGAGGAGACAGGCAGAGAGGGAGAGAATGAGAGAGAGAGAGAGAGAGAGAGAGAGAGAGAGAGAGAGAGAGAGAGGGAGAGGGAGAGAGAGAGAGAGAGAGAGAGAGAGAGAGAGAGAGAGAGAGAGAGAGAGAGAGAGAAAGCATGTGTGTGTAAGAGAGAGTTAGAAATCAGAAGTAGGGAGTGGTGGGGAAAGAGAGGAAGGAAGAGACAAAGAAAGAGAGGAGAGGCAGAAAAAGAGAGGAGAGACAGAGAAGACAAAGATGGGGAGGAGAGGAAAGATACAGCATTGTATAGTTGAGAAGATAACTGATCAAATTCAGCTTTTTTTCTTTTTTCCCCCCCATGTTTCCCAGGAATCAAACTCAGGGTGTCTGTCAGGATTGGCTGCAATCCTCTTTGTCATCAGAGTGCCATCACTCACCAACACTGCAGTTCTGGTTTGTGTTTGTTTGGTTTTTCAAGAGAGGGATTTTCTTTGGTACCTGGGCTGCCTTGGCATTTACTCTGCATAGCCAGCTGCCTCAAACTTAGAGAGGTCCTCCTCCCTCTGAGTCCTGGGATTGACCGCACGTGCCACTACTGCCTCAGTCTGATATTAATGCTAACTATTAGGATACAGTCATCATCTGTAGGTAGGCTAATCTGTTTCTAACAAGAAGAAAGAGTGGTAGGACCAATAACATAGATATAGAAATGCTTAAAGAATAGGAATTTGATGTACTTTAGAAACATAAAACTTAGTTCAACATGGGAAAAATTGGATTTTCTCTATTAATATTCCAAGTACCAGGAAGCATATTTACATTATAAAGATATAATTTTATACTCAATATTTGATATTTATACATTTGATTAAAACATAAAACATGAGTGACATTTTTTCTAGAAGTTTCTAATCTACAGTATAAACAAATGTTTGATTCCTTATTATGTCTCCTAAAATAAAATAAGCCGTATGTTATATCTCTAATACATAAAAGCTTTGACCAAATTAATTTAAACTATTCCAATTTAATCTTTCTAAACAAAAGCTTAATAGTAACTTTAGATAAACCTGTATTTTACCTCACTAAACTCACCACTAATGAAACACCTATCCTCTACATTTCCACAACTCACTAAATATATTCACATCTTTAAGTATTGCACACTGCTGCAGTCAGTCCCTTAACAATATTCTAATTAGTTTTTGTTTTTTTCAGATTGTTTATACAATCAGTCGGTATCCTAAATGAAACCAAAAGATTGAATTAAAAAATAACCACACTTGTACATTAGGCACAATGTAAAATTTATCACATAGCCATATGGTTTACTGGCAATTCTCACTATAGAAAATAAGTTAAGACAGAATCATATTATGGTGTTCAATTTAGATCAGTTTGTATCAGATTTAGATGGAGATACACACTTTCTATCACATATGGCTATAAGTTAAAATAAAAAATAAAAAATAGAGAAAAAGAGAGAGAAAAAAGCAAGTCTGTACTGAGATTTTTCCAGTTCCAAAATTCAGTTTGTAGAAACATCATAAAATAGTGTTAAATATTCATATTTATTCTTTAGAATGTTAATGTAGAAAACAGTATTTATTTCATAATTTCTCTTTTGGTCTTGTGTATGCGCATGGTATGTTTGTCTGTGTGTGCTGCATGTGAACAAATAGGCATATGTGTAATGAAGAAGGATGTATTTCATTTTGTAAAATTCCTGAGACTAACGTTTTTACACTATGCCAGTGATGATTTGAGTTTTGAAAAGTTTTATTCTTTAATCATACTTTTACTGAGAGTAATAGCAATTATGGGGGTACCTACACAAATTAATACTGATAATGCTCCCATATATGTCTTCAGTAAAATGAAGTAGTTCTTTGCCTATTATAATATAAAGATTATTATTGTTATAATATTATTATTACATATTATTGTTATATTGTAATCTTTACATAATAAAATAAATATTATTATTACATGATACTACAGGAAAAGAATTTGTGTAAATATCTAATCACACTTAAAAAAAAAACATTCAGAACACAAAAGGTAGAGTGAAGACACACCCCTAGGGAAAGACTAAGTAGCAGCTTATCAACATTAAATTTTCTTTGTTTTTTCGATTTTTTATAAGATATTTTCTTCATTTACATTTCAAATGCTATCCTATACCCTCCCCTGCCCTGCTCCCCTACCCACCCACTCTCACTTCTTGAGTAAGATAACCCAATCACAAAAGTATTCACTTGCTATGCACTCACTGATAAGAGGATATTAGCCCAGAAACTTAGAATACCCAAGATACAATTTGCAAAACATAATAAAATCAAGAAGGAAGACCAACACGTGGATAGTTCATTCCTCTTTAGAATAGCGAACAAAATACCCATGGAAGGAGTTACAGAGACAAAGATTGGAGCTGAGACAAAAGGATGGACCATCCAGAGACTGCCCCACCTGGGGATCCATCCCATAATCAGCCTCCAAACGTAGACACTATTGCATATACCAGCAAGATTTTGTTGACAGGACCCAGATATAGCTGTCTCTTATGAGGCTATGCAGTGCCTGGCAAACACAGAAGTGGATGCTCACAGTCAGCTATTGGATGGAACACAGGGCCCCCAATGGAGGAGCTAGAAAAGTACCCAAGAAGCTGAAGGGGACTGCAACCCTATAGATGGAACAATAATATGAACTAATCAGTACCCCTAGAACTCGGGTCTCTAGCTGCATATGTAGCAGAAGATGGCCTAGTCGGCCATCATTGGTAAGAGAGGCCTCTTGGTATTGCAAACTTTAAATTTTCTTAATGTTAATGAAAAAGGAACAAGTGCAGTGAAGACCCTGGTTTGTCGAAAAAACTTTTAAATTAATTCAGCCATATAATATAAGAATATGCTACCAGCACAGCAAACAATTACAATAGTTGTGTGTTGGGGACATGGTTTTGCTTATGTTTCTGTAGAGAATAAAAGATATGGATACTGTCAAAAACTTAAAATATTAGAATTGAGCAGAAAATGTCTCCCAAAAACCTTCACCCTAGATTGGAAAGTTGTTTAGGTTATTAATAATATCACTTAAAAACAGAACAATTAATGGCTTAAAACAGAAAGGGGGAAATGTAGTGAGAATTTTGGTTTCAAGCAAACTTCAGTTACATTATGTGAATATGTTTTAGTTTTAATCCCAAGTGTGGGCTATAAGCCTGCTTCAGACTGTCCACAGCAGCTAACTGTGATTTGTTTCCTGACTGGCAGGGATATGATGCTGCTAGCTGGAGATAGTTTACCTTTGGAATTCTGGGAACTCTTTCTTGGGAATGTATAAAAAGGTCAGAGCCCCAAAAGAGTCAGTCAGCTCTCCATGCTGCTGCTTGTTCCCGTTTTTGCCTTTGCTGTTTTATGGATTCCTGGTTGGAGATATCCTGATGACAAAGATTGGACTTGCCACTAGGAATTCAATGACACCGGTCAGCAGGAATTAGTCTAAAGAGTTCAATGCTCCCATCACTCTAAACTTCTTTCTAACCTACCTAGTGTTGGGGCATTGGAAGGGCTCAGGGTGAAAAAGGATGATAGATATAAGAAGCCATTAATGTAGCCAAATCTATGGTTACCATGACATACCAGAGCTTTGCATGTATAAAGTCATAATGGCTGTCAAAGCACAAACAAGACCTTTGCAAGCTGAAGTGAGTCCAAATCCCTAAATGGCAAGGGGAGTCAGTCATGAAATTCATCTCTAGCTTTAGACCTATTGATAATTGTTAGCTGCTGAGAGAGAAAAACTCAGATTCTTCAAAAATGACAGTTTTTAGTAAATGAAATCCAGTCCAGTAGATGGCCATATATCCAGGATTGTTTGGACAGCATAAATTGGTTTTGATGGAAAGAAAATATGAACACAAAGTTCAGTGAGTGAGGAAGGACTATTGAGAATGGATTTGGAAAGAGTTGGGGAGGGACCATGAAAATGATAAATGGAAGAAAACATTGTGTGAAAGAACAAATGCAAGTTAAAAAAAATAATTACTACATACTACCACCCGTAAGAAGGCAGAGACTGAGACAAAGATATTAAAATTGAGAGTGCTATATGTTTATAAGATAAGTGTACCATACTAAGGAATCTTAGTATCTTCAGCTTCTCCCACACTCCAACAGTCTAACCTCCACAATTTTCTCAACTGTTTCTCTCTTAGTTTTAATATAATGAACATACATTATCATATTCTGGTCTAGGAATTTGGCATATCTTTATATGTTAGCTCAATCCAGTTTTCTATCTGTCTGTCTATCATCTATCTATCTATCTATCTATCTATCTATCTATCTATCTATCTATCTATCTATCTGTCTGTCTGTCTACCTGCCTACCTACCTACCTGTCAATCTATCATCTATTTAGTTAATTAGTTAATTTTAGAATTACGTTTTCAAGATCAGCAATGAAAAACCTCTTCTATTTTTTTAAAAAAAAACTATAGACTCTTGGCTTCAATAAAGATACCATTAAGTTTAAAGTCTTCATTTGTATATGAGTATTAACGAGCTTGATGAAGAAATTAGAACCTTGAATCTAAAAACTCACCTCTAGTATTCTTCTCACTGCTATGACATGAAAATTTGTTGGATGAACATTCAACAGATATATTTGACAGAGATCGAGATCACAGCATATTAGTGTTAGGATTGGGAATATAATGTAATTCTAATGATGTGGGCTTAGTATTTTTCAAACCTATTTTAGTTTCCAAGTTTAAGTCATCTTTAAATCTTCAATATCAGGTTCTGATGATATTTTGAAATAAAACTTACCCGATGACAGATTCTTAAGATTTTATTTTCTTTGTTGAGATATGTGCTCCTATAGACGCTCATGGCCTGGAACTTTCTCTACAGCTGAGGAAGACCTTGAAATTGTAACTCGCCTTCATTTTCCTTACTGATGCTGACATTAAAGATTTGTGACATCACCATGGGTATCAGCCGTACTGAGAGCTAAGCCAGGGTGGAGACCTTTCTAGGCAAGGATTCTTTCTACCAAGGGATCTATTTTTGTAGCAGTGGATTATTTAGAAGATAGCATTTAACATTTTTAATCAGATAATATAATCCTCAAAGTCTCCTAAAGAGGCCACTGTAGTTATTTTCTTCTTTGACATGGGCCCAGTGTTCAAGACATTGTGCAAGTGTCTCAAGTAGAAGATTGAAAGTCAATTTTATTATGTCATCTTAGTTAGGGTTCCAAATGGATGTGATCAAACACCATGACCAAAAGCTTTTTACTGGGTTTTAAATCATAGAGAAAGATTCTGCAGCCTTTTATCTGAATCTTACCTGATTCTAAGGCCAGAATAATGTGTGCAAAATTTTCAAGTTTGTCTACCTGCTTGGGCTGAACTTTGAACCTCTGGAATTACACTTGTAGCAGCTTTTGTTACTTACTTGAGTTTTTTCTTTCATAAGTTAGAAGTTTACCTGGGCAGTGTCTTGACCTGAAGGTACTCTTCCCTTTGGCCCATTGGAGATTTAACCTCGCAGAGGTGAGGATTTCCTTACCAAGTCTAACCTGCTATCTTTCATAAGCCACAGAGCTAACATTTAACTGGCCAGTGTACTTTTTTGGCTCAAATGTATACATTTTGTATTTCTTTCTGCCAGATGTGCTTTTTGTCACTGTATACATGCCTTAGGATAATTAATAACGACCATGCACCATAGTTAATATAAGGATATCTTGAAATTTCCACTAAAGAAATGAACATATTTCTGCTATTAATCTCAGGAATGTTCTCACTATTTGAGTTGAAAGTAGCCAAATTGTCTTACAAATTAACAAAAAAAAAAAAAAAAAAAAAAACCGTATCTGGCATAGTTGCTAATTTTGTTCACCTTTGAGCCCTCTTGAAATCAGCTTCCACATCCAATTTTCAGCACTGCTGTCTTACACTACTAAAATGTCTTATTAAGCTTGGCTTGTAGCACTTAATTCCTTTGTCAGTTCAAAGTTTCAAAGTCTTGCACATTTTTCCAAAACAACACATAGTTACTTTCTTCAGAGCAATATCCCACTTCTGAGTAATAGCTTCTGTCCTAGCTGGCTTTCTGTTGCTGTGAAAAGTCCACGGCCCAGCATACATATAGAAGGAAGGGCCCGTGATTCCAGAGGCATGTGAGTTCATCACCATCCCAGCAGGAAGCAGGGCAACAAGCAGGCAGCATACCACTGGAGGAGTTGTTGAGAACTCACATTTTGACCCTCAAACAAGAGCAGAGAAAAACTAAAAATGCACAAGGCTTTTCAAATCTCAAAGCTATTCTTCAGTGGGCATACTTCCTCCAGTAAGACCACACCACGTAACCCTTCCCAAATAACCACCAATTTTGGACTAAGTATTTAAATACTACCTTTCATTCAGTTTATCATCTCTTTTCAATGTTCAATTAGTTCACCTGCTATTGTGCAATGTAACCTTTATATATATGTTTTTATGCATGTATATAAGAAAACCATCTAACAGCTGCAGCAAAATTTATTTCCTATGATTTAAATGTTAATTCTCTGGGTATATTTTTCTGAAGAAATAATCTCTGGTAAAAGTCATAAGGGGAATAATAATGGGTTTTTACAAGGGAAACATTTATATCCTATGGTTTGGAGAGTCTATGGTAGCACATCTAAAGTGAAAAATTCCTACTCAAGTAAGTGCAGCAAGAAACTTGAAAATGGCGTGTGCTTGCAAGGGCTTTCAGAAAGGTCAAGCCAGCCAGCTTCACTGAATGGGTGTAATATATCAAGCAGTTGTCTGAGTAGGCAAAGAACGGAGGCTGGCAGGGTTCAGAATTTTGTGTTACTGTCTAGAGAATGTGATGCGAATGGCCTGCTGAAGAATTCCAAATCGAGTGAACCAAGAAACCAAGGAAATCTGGGATACCTCAGTTAGGAGGGAATGAGAAGCATGAAGGGATCGATCCAGGACAAAACCTAACTCTTTAACGGCTTTGTGGTTTTGAATTACATTTCTCTTTTTTGATTACTACTTTCAAACAAGGGGAAGAAACTTGAAGATATAGAATAAAATTACATTTCTAAGTGGCCACTGGTTCCTATTACATGTTTGAGACAATGCACATACTTCTTTTTCAGGAACAAATGAAAAAAAAAATGAGTTAAGATACCCTGAATGAATAGAAAAGAATTAGGATCGTTTTTAAGATTTTTTAGTAACTTTAAGAATTTTACACTAACTTATATTTTCCTTTTATCAGATTCACAATCAGTCCCCAACTCTTCCCAAATCCACCCTCAACTGTCCTTTCTCTTCCACCCAACATTGTATTCATATTTTCCTTCCATAAAGACCAATTTATGCTGCCCAAACAATCTCAAACTCATAGCCATTTTCTGAAGTGGATTTCATTTATTAGAAACCATGTCCCTTGAAGACTCTGAGTTTTTCCTTACCAGCAAACAATTGTTAATAGGTCTATAGCTACAGGTGTATTTCATGACTACCTCCCCTCTCCATCCAGCAGCCATTGCCTCTCTTGGGGGCTCTGGCCTTTATATGACCTTCTCAAGCATTTTTCAAATCTCTTGAATAGCAATTTCAAGAACCTTGTAATTGAACTCCTATCTATTCACAGAACATCATTGCCTCCTGTCTTGCACTCTCCAGGAACTGCTCTTTTCCTGAGGCATCTTGGCCTCCCTTAATTCAGTGGACATCCCAGCTAATATGAAACAGCTATGCATTCAAAATCCATTCTCTTCTGGAGCTTCTAGCCGACTTCCCTTACTGGACACACGTGTGTGTCTCTTCTTCCATGAAAACCCTTTAGTCTATAGGCTGGAGGCTTCCCCCTTTTTCTGAATCTCATGGGGATCTCAGCCTGTCTTCCTGATATCCCTGACCCTAGTTTTCCACCTTATACTTCATCAGATATGGGCCTTTTGGCACCTCTCCATTTCAAGAGCATCCTTATTCAACTCTATTTCGGAAACATTCCCATCCCTTTATAAGTCTAGAATGTCCAATGTCCTCTCCATTAATTTGTATCATAAATCTTCACCAGGCCAGGGGCGTCACTGTTCCTCTGTAATATCAGGAGGTGTGTTATTGGTAGGACTTTGAAGTTCCAAAAGCCCATGTCATAAACATTTGTCTCTCTACCTCCTAGTTGTGAATAATGATATTAGTTATCAGCTACTACTTCAGTACTGCACATGCTTGCCTGCTACCTTGCTTGCCCCATGATGATCATAGACTCTAACCCTCCACAACTGCAAACTTCAAGATCAACTGTTTTGTTTTTTGTTTTTTCTTTTTTTAATTTTTACAAGGTTAAGGGTTGATGTTTTATTATACCTGAAGAAAAACAACTAAGAAGCATCTCAGCTCATTTCTTATCCACAAAAATCCTGACGCATTTCCATTTGCAGTATATCTCAGCCCATTTCCACACCCAGGGCATTGTGGTTTATTTGTACCTACTGGGCATTAACTGTTCTACAGATTATGAGAATCATGCACTTTTTTCCCATTTGCAGTGTGTCATGTTTTCCATGGGAAAGGGTTTTTCCATGTCTAGTATACTATGGTTTTCTAGTCCCTAGGCATCTGGAGCAACTACTCACATGTGGCAAAAACAGTGCCTGGCTATCAGATATCTCATTTAATTTGTGACACACCCAACCCCTTGTAGGTTCAAGGAGTTTCCTGGCTCCTCTGAATTATTAGAAGATATTACCACAGTTCCAATCCAGCATACTCCAGGAATCCTGGCCCCTCTCCTTTCACCATGCATTCCTATTATTCTCCATCCAAGGAACCTAAAGAGTGCTCTTCAAACCAAGATCATTTTAGGTCATCTTCATTTACAAGACAAATTTTTCTCTCATGGGGCCATCTAAGTATAGAGGCCAATCAAATACATAAGACCAGCAAATATAACAAATTATAATTAAAACATTTAATTACAGAATAAAAAAAATATTAAAATTTCCTAGAGAAAAAGTTTGAGTCACTCTAAGGTCAGGTCCATCAGAATTGGATCTCACTATTTGACTGAAAACTTTAAAGCCAGAAGGACTGCAAGGATAATTCCAAGTTCTGACAGACAACATTTGTCAAGGCAGAATATTATCCCCAACAAAACTATAATAAGACTGAAAGAGAATTGCAATTTTGCCATTATCAAAACAAAATTTAAAAACAAATATGAACGCTAAGCCTGATCTATAGAGGACAGTGAAAGAGATATTTTGGTCTAAAGAGATGAGTGAACATATTGAAAAGATATTGGGAACAAATAAAATCCACAGAATCAATCAAAACATGACTATGAACACACCACAAAATTAATAAGATCAAAGGACTTAATATACATATCAAAGTAATTCAGATTATTAGTGGTCTCAGTATCCAATTAAAGGCACAGACCACCAGTTATCTTAAAAATTTATTATCCAACCTTTTGTTGTCTACGAGAAACTTGCCATAAAGCATGTGTCCTGCCTTGGACCAAAAAAGAGAAAGGGAATTCCAACAAGCCAATAGAAAGCAGGCAAGGGTATCAAACAAAACAGATTTTAAACAAAACTTGTCAGAATGAACATGAAAGAAATGTCACTTGAAAACTCACTACAGAAGCAATCTACCAAGAAGATATCACCATTCTAAACATATGCAACTCCAACACAGGTGGATTTAATTTCACAAAAATTGTACTACTAAAAAAATGCTATTAATAAAGTCATGTATGAACTCTATCACAGTGATATTGATAAATGAATTTATTCAATATCTAGCAATAACAAATTGATAAGTAGCTTTAAATGCCCATTTTCACCAAAAGAAAGGTAATCTGCATGAAAATATTATGGAAAGTCAACAAAGAAAGACTGTTTTTAAATGCATCATAAATCAAATTGACCTAACAGAAATCTGCAAAACATTCCACTACAGAATCCACTGTCTTCTCAAAGGTACAGATCCATAACTGAGATAGAAGTTTCATGAAGGTGCAATAAAGACTGCTGGCAGAGAAAAGGCATCATTGGTCAGCTATAAATAATACTAATCAAACAACAATAACAACAACAACAACAAAAAACCCACCCAGTAAGAAATGTTTGCCTGTGTCATAGTGAAGGATAGAAACTACTCCTGTGTTGGCAATCAGCCTTATTCACAGATACCTCCCTTTAGAGTGAACAGTGGTGAATGCTGAGACTCAGGACCACTCAGGTGATAAGAGTAAATGACAGTTGAGAGCTCTGCTCTAAAAGAAATACATGATCCCATTTGTCAATTCTCGATCTTACAGCACAAGCCATTGCTGTTCTGTTCAGGAATTTTTCCCCTGTGCCCATGTCTTCAAGGCTTTTCCCCACTTTCTCCTCTATAAGTTTCAGTGTCTCTGGTTTTATGTGAAGTTCCTTGATCCACTTAGATTTGACCTTAGTACAAGGAGATAAGTATGGATCGATTTGCATTCTTCTACATGATAACAACCAGTTGTGCCAGCACCAATTGTTGAAAATGCTGTCTTTCTTCCACTGGATGGTTTTGGCTCCCTTGTCAAAGATCAAGTGACCATAGGTGTGTGGGTTCATTTCTGGGTCTTCAATTCTATTCCATTGGTCCACTTGTCTATCTCTATACCAGTACCATGCAGTTTTTATCATAATTGCTCTGTAGTAAAGCTTTAGGTCAGGCATGGTGATTCCACCAAAGGTTCTTTTATCCTTGAGAAGAGTTTTTGCTATCCTCGGTTTTTTGTTATTCCAGATGAATTTGTAAATTGCTCCTTCTAATTCGTTGAAGAATTGAGTTGGAATTTTGATGGGGATTGCATTGAATCTGTAGATTGCTTGTGGCAAGATAGCCATTTTGACAATGTTGATCCTGCCAATCCATGAGCATGGGAGATCTTTCCATCTTCTGAGATCTTCTTTAATTTCTTTCTTCAGGAACTTGAAGTTTTTATCATACAGATCTTTCACTTCCTTCGTTAGAGTCACGCCAAGATATTTTATATTATTTGTGACTATTGAGAAGGGTGTTGTTTCCCTAATTTCTTTCTCAGCCTGTTTATTCTTTGTGTAGAGAAAGGCCATTGACTTGTTTGAGTTAATTTTATATCCAGCTACTTCACCGAAGCTGTTTATCAGGTTTAGGAGTTCTCTGGTGGAATTTTTAGGGTCACTTATATATACTATCATATCATCTGCAAAAAGTCAGAATGGCTAAGATCAAAAATTCAGGTGACAGCAGATGCTGGCGTGGATGTGGAGAAAGAGGAACACTCCTCCATTGTTGGTGGGATTGCAGGCTTGTACAACCACTCTGGAAATCAGTCTGGCGGTTCCTCAGAAAATTGGACATAGTACTACCGGAGGATCCAGCAATACCTCTCCTGGGCATATATCCAGAAGAAGCCCCAACTGGTAAGAAGGACACATGCTCCACTATGTTCATAGAAGCCTTATTTATAATAGCCAGAAACTGGAAAGAACCCAGATGCCCCTCAACAGAGGAATGGATACAGAAAATGTGGTACATCTACACAATGGAGTACTACTGAGCTATTAAAAAGAATGAATTTATGAACATCCTACCCAAATGGATGGACCTGGAGGGCATCATCCTGAGTGAGGTAACACATTCACAAAGGAACTCACATTATATGTACTCACTGATAAGTGGATATTAGCCCAAAACCTAGGATACCCAAGATATAAGATACAATTTCCTAAACACATGAAACTCAAGAAAAATGAAGACTGAAGTGTGGACACTATGCCCCCCCTTAGAAGTGGGAACAAAACATCCTTGGAAGGAGTTACAGAGACAAAGTTTGGAGCTGAGATGAAAGAATGGACCATGTAGAGACTGCCATATCCAGGGATCCACCCCATAATCAGCTTCCAAACGCTGACACAATTGCATACACTAGCAAGATTTTGCTGAAAGGACCCAGATATAGCTGTCACATGGGAGACTATGCTGGAGCCTAGCAAACACAGAAGTGGATGCTCACACATGGATGGATCACTGGGCTCCCAATGGAGGAGCTAGAGAAAGTACCCAAGGAGCTAAAGGGATCTGCAACCCTATAGGTGGAACAACACTATGAACTAACCAGTACCCCGGAGCTCTTGACTCTAGCTGCATATGTATCAAAAGATGGCCTAGTCGGCCATCACTGGCAAGAGAGGCCCATTGGACATGCAAACTTTATATGCCCCAGTACAGGGGAATGCCAGGGCCAAAAAGGGGGAGTGGGTGGGTAGGGGTGTGGGGGTGGGTGGGTATGGGGGACTTTTGGTATAGCATTGGAAATGTAAATGAGCTAAATAACTAATAAAAAATGAAAAAAAAAAATAAAAAAAATAAAAAAAATAAAATAAATACATATATATATATAAATAAATAAATAAACCTTTAAAAAATAAAAAAAAAAGAAATACATGAAACCAGCAACATTGTACAAGAAGGGGCATCAGGTGTGGAAGGTAGCCTAGAGGGCTGTGGAATGAATGCGATCCTCTAGACTGAATAGAGCCATTTCTGTCAGGAACTCATAGCAACTGCAGTTTCCTGCATTCGGAAAACATCAACAGAAACTACCAATAATCAGTGACAGGTGGTGTAGTGAGTATAAGATTTGGGGCAGGAAGAATAATTCTTTCCAATTGTGTATCTACAGGTAAACATGATAGGCTCCAATGGATAAAGTGAAAACCTTAATCCATCCCTCAGTCTATCTTGGTTAAATTCATTAAGTCCCAAACAAAAGGACAGAATCATATGGGAAATTTTTTTTAGCGAGGAGAAGGAGGACTACAAAATGGTAATAGGGAGATGGGAGTGAGGGTAGGGTATCAATCAGTATGTATTATATATTTGTGTGAAATGCCAAGTATATTTAAATAATAGCTTTTTTAAAGAAAGTAATTAGAAAGAATGTGACTAAAATATATTATGTATATGTATAAAAACTTCATGACAAAATATACATCTAATATAGAGTAACAAAAACAACTCAGTAAACAGAAGTTTGGTGATTAAACCACTTTCTACTGTCAAATGTAAACCATGGTTTTATACTCTTTCCATCTGTACAAGTCATTCTCTTCTACACAATTAGTAGAATGATCTCCTCCTAGGATATTCTTCAGCATGAAAATGTTACGAGAGAATTTCAGTCACCACCACTAGATACTCTACTGATCATCTACTCCTCAGTGTCCCCTGGAAGCAGACACCAGAAGAGGTGAACTGACACTGAAAATGTTTGTAGTATTTCTGTTCATGATTGTGTTTTTTTGTTTTGTTTTTGTTTTTTTTTGTTTGTTTTATTATTTTTTTTTTATCTACTCAGGACTTCATAACAATCTCTCTGTTTACTGTCTTATCGCCATCAAAAAACAAGCATGCTCTCATTTCTCACAACGATCAAATCACAGAAAAAGATCATGAATCTGTTCACTCTCCTGTTTTATCCCAATTTTTCCCTTGCACTTTACAACACTGCTTGACAATTTCTTTTTTTCATGTTCACCATTGCCAATTTGTCTCCTCTGTTCTCTGCTGGAATCAGTTTGGCAAATAGTATCTTGGACCAACCATCACTATAACATTTGTAACAATTTCTCTTTTTTTCTTTTTTTTTATACATCTCCTCTTCTCAAATCCATCAATCCATTTTCTTTTATTATTTTTATCTTTTGACAGAGTCTTACTCTATAACTCCAGCTGGCCTTGCAATTCTTGAGCCCCCTGACTCAGCCTTCCAACAGCTTCCAAGTCCAACACACATTTTCCTCTGTGCCTTCAAACTCTCTAGTGGATTATTACCACTAGAAAAAAATAGATATTTGCTCATCTTGACTTGCACTATCATTATTGCAGCTCCTAGGATGTATGCAAGCTCATAATACAGTGAAGAAATTCCCTTGTCTTTTGACTTGGCACCAAATCTTCAAGTTACTCAGTCAATAACATTATCAGTGTAAAAATCCTATTTTCTCACAGGAATTTAATAAATTTGTTCTCATAATACATCAAACATCATCTGTTTATAACAGTTACTTTGCACATACCTCTTTCATTTATTAGACTTCTTTTCTTAAGGACAGGGGCATTGTACTATTCGTTTTAATTTCTCACCTGCATAGATCAACATGTGGTTCATGTATGTTCATAGTATATATCTGTTTTAAGATTAGGACTGATCAGAGGAGATACCAGATTTTCTAGTAACATATTCTTTTGTTTATTTTATATTAATTGTTTTCCATTGTTAACACTGAGAAGTGATGGTATATGTATTTTTGGCATAAGGGTAACTTATAACAAGGGGGATGGGCAAGTGATGCCACTTACAGTGTATATTTTGTCCACACATTTAATATCTTACAGTTAGAATATATAAAATACATCATCAACTCTTAGATATTCAGTAACCTCTTCATTATCTATAACTTCTTAGGAAGACTGTGAGTCAATGAAACATGAATATTACACCAATCTCTTGAAGTACACATTAAATTAATACTCTGTTCAAAAGGGTGAGAAGAACATGTCTTTCTAGAAAAGATAGCATATTTACTAATAATTTTTCAAATTGTCTATTGTTTTACAATCTAAAGTTTATTTTGTGATGTGATTTTATCAGGAGTAGAATTTGATTTAGATAAGAAAATGTATAGGGTTTTTAAACACAGAAAGAAAGAATTTTTAGCACAATTATAAACATACATATACTAATATATGTTTATAGGAACACAAGCAGCAATGTTTAAGTAAATGTTCATGTGGATGATGATGATATGTTATCAAGTAAATATAAAATTTTAAGAGTATTGCATAGTATAAATTCATGATTCATATAAAATTAAACAATATTAACATTTCCTCACTTCTTCCTTTGTTACCTTATATGGTTTTAGCATCATAGGTGGCCTTCATTGCATACATTTTGTTTACTATTTTCTTTTTTTTCAAAACATTCCAATTATTTTCCAGGATTTGAAAAGAATAAATTATGGCAAAAGTAAAGTTTCAAACAGAATAGTATTAATTATCAAAAGCAGAGTTCTCTCTGATTTGGAACAGAGGGAAACAAATTAGTATGTCTATATGATACCATTATACATATAGATTTTTAATCAAATCTCAAACTTATCTATGTTCTCTATAAGTCAGAGTCTATGATAACATCTATCTAGGCAGCATGGAGAACATAAATAGAAATGAACAGTACTTCTGAACGTATCTGTTTACCGCTTTTCTTATTGGTTACCATGCTTTAGTGTCATGACTGCATCCAGGGATAGGGTCACATTTTCTTTGGTTTCACACTCGCACAAAGAAAAATACTTTCTAGCTCCTACAATACATTTGAAGTTAGTATTTCCTATTTTTGCACTCCACTGAATATTAAGGATCAAATTATTCTTATGATTTTGCGAGGCCACCTCTTAGCCCATTCAGAGTAAGCAATCAATAGGACAATAACCTTCTTTGTCAAACTGACATGATTTTTGAAGACATGCTTCTGCTACATAGCTCCCATATTTTCATTTCATGAGTAGGCCTTAGGTCACTTAAAACCAGCAAATTGCTCTGCAATCTTTAATGGTCAAAAAGGTTGCCCTCTGGTAAGATTCCAATGCAAATTCTTAAACCCTAAATCAATGTAGCCTGAGGCTCTTCTTCCCTAACCCACTAAATCACACCACTTCAACTGGACTGACTAGCAGTCTGTGAAGCAATCCTCTGTTATATTCCCTTTAAAAAAATACTCCTTTGTTTTGCTATTTTAATTATCCAAAATGATCATATGCTTCTTGAAGACAGTGACATGGCTATCTATTGTTGTCTCTGGAGAAATGCTTTTCCCTCTGCAAATAAAAATCATAAACAAATATTTCCATTGTGGTATAGTAGCAGCTCGGTAAATACAAAATTTCAACTGAACAGATATTCAGAGAGATGTGAACAAAAGCAACATATTCCATATTGCAGGTTCCTTGTGGTTCCGTATGATAGTGAGAGAGTACTAAGTTACTACAGAATGCCTAAGAGGGGCAAAAAGTAGAATAGGTCAGCTATTGGATGGAGCACAGGGCCCCCAATGGAGGAGCTAGAGAAAGTATCCATGGAGCTAAAGAGATCTGCAACCCTGTAGGTGCAACAACATTATGAACTAACCAGTACCCCGGAGCTCTTGACTCTAGCTGCATATGTATCAAAAGATGGCCTAGTAGGCCATCACTGGAAAGAGAGGCTCATTGGACACGCAAACTTTATATGCCCCAGTACAGGGGAATGCCAGGGCCAAAAAATGGGAATGGGTGGGTAGGGAAGTGGGGGGGGGGAGGGTATGGGGGACTTTTGGGATAGCATTCTAAATGTAATTGAGGAAAATATGTAATAATAAAAAATATTTTTAAAAAAAGTAGAATAGGTGAGTCATGTGCAGACACACTTACAGTTGGAATTGGGGCATTTGAAACAGCATAGACACGGTAGGAAATAGTTCAGAGATTCACTCACTGTGGCATTTTCTTCCTTCCTTCCTTCCTTCCTTCCTTCCTTCCTTCCTTCCTTCCTTCCTTCCTTCCTTCCTTCCTTCCTTCCTTTCCTTCCTTCCTTCCTTCCTTCCTTCCTTCCTTCCTTCCTTCCTTCCTTCCTTTCTTTCTTTCTTTCTTTCTTTCTTTCTTTTTCATTTTTATTAGATATTTTCTTTATTTACATTTCAAATGCTATCCTGAAAAATCCCTATACCCTCCCCCCACCCTTCTCCCCCACCCACCCACTCCCACTTCTTGGCCCTGGCATTCCCCTGTACTCTTTCGAAACTTATGAATGCTTATAAAAGTTACCAGAGGTAAGTTAACTCTTATTCAGATGACATTCTGAATGGTTCTGCGCAGATGGCCATTCTTAGAACAGCATCTTTCTCTTTTTATCTAAGGAAATAAACAGCCACACCCATAATAGAGAATGATTTAAAGCAAAAGAGTCAGGCATAATGAATTAATGATGTAGAAATTCACACCAATGTAAGAAACTCAAGTGCACTAAACAGCTTAATAGCTCATCATCTCAAACACAGCTGAAGTGAAATGACTTCTTAAAAATATGAAGGACCTTCGAAGATAAGTCATTTATATTTCATGGACTGTTGGTGCCAAAACATAAATTCCAAGATCCTCTCAACCTGCCCAGGGCCTTTGTACTCTATGCCTATGTATGAATTCCTATCAGAGGACTGGGGATTTGCCAAGTTTCATATAAAACTGCAATGACTTTTGAGGCCACACAGGCCATTCCATCTATTCAAAAATGAAATTAGGCTCCGTTTTTATAGGTTTGAAGCCATGGAAATTTGACCTCTATCTAGAACATCTTTATCCATCAAAATTATCAATACTGTGAGTAAGGGGTAGAAAGTTTGGCGTAAGTCACCAGAACGTATAATTTGTAAGGTCCTTTATCAAGGTTTCACAGATAAATTGGTTTTGCAAATGCATTTAGAGGAATAATTAACTTTGAGGGTCAAAATGGAAGAGAACATATATATATATATATATATATATATATATATATATATATATATATATAGGCAATATAAGATTTTCATTCCTTATCACAGACTTTTTCCTCCTTTTCATTTCTGTTCGCTTATTATATATAGGGGAGGCTATTTCTTAAATCAAGTAAAGAGACATCATGATACACTAATTAAAATTATATCCTGGGAATTTTCAATATAAGTTTGTTAGAAACAAGTATTTCCCTGTAGATATTTTGTTCTAAACTTTTGTAAACCTCACTTGTTATGCAGCAGGGACCCAAGGATAAAATGATATCTCAATTATAAATCCTGAGAGGAAAGCAGGTAGAAAAATGAAGATACATTTCCTAGAAAATGAAACCTTGAGGAAGTAAAGACAGAAACATTAATTGGTATAATGCCAAGGTAATTATCACATGAACTTGCTGGGGAAAGTAAAGATATGCTTTGTACATGATGTCTTGGGTAACCATGATGTGCTAGCAATGCATAAGGAAAACAATATTAGTTTGTATTTCATACGTCTCACAATAGATGAGTACATTTAACTGTTTAGAGAACTTGGATTTTTTTTTTTCCTCATCTGACAACTGGGAATCAGAGATGTCAGAAACATTTTGGAAGTCATCTTTCTTTGGCTATGGAGTTTCAAAGCAGTAACAGTATGGTGTTACTTTTCCTCAACTCCCCCCTCATGGGTAGAGAGCAGGAGGAAGCTTAGTACAGCGCAGACAGTGAGCCAGTGCCCGTGGATTTCCTTCCCCTGAGCAATCCTTTAGATATGTTCACTGCCAATGGAACTCACTCAATTCCGAGGCCAGACATCCCATCACCTCCGTGAGTAAAAATGGTTCTCACCCAAGTGTTCTGTTAGGTATCTAGATCAGCTCTTTTATACTGCTTTAAATTTTAATGAAATTTTATTGAAGGTATGTGCATATTTTTAACAATGTCGAATCTGTATGAATAATGTACACTTTGAATAAAAACACATCAGATTTTAGCTTGAGATTTGACCGAGTTACAGTAAATGCTAAACGTCAGTCTATAGAGATGGTTTTCTACATTGATTTTGTAAGTATTCTTATATTTAAGGAGGCACTTCAAGTCTGCTGGAGCTGCTTGACCATTCAGGTTGGTATAGAAACATGGAGCAGTTCATAGTATCTACAAATCAGATGTTTCTCATTAAAGTATACATGCAATAAATTTTAACAAACGCTTTAAGAAAGAAAGTAAAAAAAATTAATATTTAGAGAATAAAATTTATCATGGAATGTCATCGTATTTCTCCAAATATTCTGGGGTGCAAAATTTAAAGAAATTTATACTTTAGTTCTTAATATTTTGCTTTTGTTCTACATTCTAATCATGCTGACCTGATGTTTTCAGGCATTCCTTATTACAGTCAAAGCATGATATTATTGCATCCAATAATGATAAAATGCATTCTACTCACTGAACATTTAAACTGACTTTGCCTTTTGCTCCATCTCTACAGATAAATGTACTTGCAATCCCCCCAAGCTAGAACTTAATGATTTTGGTGGAAAATGTATAGAAGTACCTTGGGTAAGTGTTGTATGTAGCAAGAATACAACTTTTGCTAAGATTTTTTTTCATAATTGTCTGAACCTTTTTAAATATTAGAAGCACCTTTGAGTAAGTGCATAATTGATCTATATCCTGTCTGTATGCTTTAACATTTTGCCTTTTTGGGGTTTTCTTGGTCCCCTCATTCAGATTACTTCTCTTTGTTAAAAACACAAAGCTTACAAAGGGAACCATCCACCATCTGTGATAGCCAATGATCTAATTATCTAAAGCTCTTCCCTCAATAGCATTACAGCAAAAATGGACAAAGAGGAAAATATGAAAATATGTCTTGGATTAAAATTATTAGGACGAAGAACTCTAGATGTCCTGAGTTTCGTTATTGTAATTATGAATGACAATTTGCAGATATGATAATAGAAAAAGCATCCTAGAATATAGCAACTATTGGACAGAGTCCAGCTCTTCATGTCTATCAGAGAATGAGAACAATTCATCATAATTAATGTGGCAGTAATTATTCTTTTAGTATTTGCCAACTATTAAGTTAAAGTTAAATGTATTCTATATATCATTTTATTCACCTCAAACTAGTAGAATAAAATAATGGTGTCAACAAAGGGTTTATTATGTACATTTTAGTTTATTTTTTATATATTGAAATTTTATTCTTTAAAAATTGCATTTTAATGTTCAAGTTCTCTTGTACCCTCCCCCCAACGTCTCTCTCTCTCTCTCTTTTGTTATTTTCTTTATTTACATTTCAATTGTTATCTCCCTTCCCTGTTTCCCCTCTGCAACCCCCCATCCCATCCCTCTCCCCCTGCTTCTATGAGGATCCTCCCCTACCCACCGACCTACTCCCACCTCATTGCCCTAGAATTCTCCTATGTTGGGGTATCAAGTCTCCACAGGACCAAGGGCCTCTCCTCCCTTTGATGCCCAAAAAGGCCATCCTGTGCTACATAAAGAGTTGGAACCAAGGGTCCCTCCATGTGTACTCTTTGGTTGGTGGCTTAGTCCCTGGGAGCTCTGGGGGATCTAGTTGGTTGATACTGTTGTTCTTCCTATGGGGTTATAAAACCCAAGACCTCCACATCTGTCTTTTTTTTTTCTTTTCTTTATAGCACAATGAGTCCAATTGGTGGTGTTCTATGGGAATGATTGGGTCATCAATGACTGCAGAATAGGTAGCCTACTATTGGTTACTCTACCACAAAACTGGATCTACTACCTTTAATGTTTAAGAGTTGGGCTGATAAACTCTGATCTTTCTCTCTTTTCCTCCCTCCCTCTCCATTTCTCCTTTCCTCTCTTTCCCTTCCCCTCCCACCACTGTAGTTTTGTACTCACTGTCTACTGGAGTCTCACATTCTTCTCTGCATGCTTTCCATGCCATTACTGGCAGTCTCTTCATACATAGTTCTGAATGGTGAAAAATTCAGGTTTTAAGGAACAGGGATATATATATATACACATACACACACACACACACACACACACACACACACACACACACACACACACATATATATATATATATATATATATATATATATATATATATATATGTGACAAGATCTTTTATATGGTACTGACCATGAGCTTAAAGGAATCTTCCTGTCTCTGCCTTCCAAATGTTGGGATTGCAGCCTTAAACATTCACATCCATTAATAATAAAAATTTTCATATTTAGTAATGATTTCCTTCTTGCTTTGCAAGTGACAACTGATAATGCTCATTGGCAAACATTTAAGGAAGCACTGTACTCTAATATCCGAAGAAAACTTTCAAAAGTTGGTTTTCATCATCCAACATCTGAGTTCTGGGGACCAAACTCCGTTCATCAGATTTACGAGCCTTTACCTGCTGAGCCTTGTGCTTCTTCTTTTGAGAAAATAACAAATATAATTGATGGAGTAAATTGCCAATGGTCTCAGAACATCTAGGGACAGACAGGAATATCTAACTTAGCACTGACATTTTGAAAGCCCATTAAGGACTATATGAAAAATGTGTTCATTATTTATAGAAAGATGTATGAAAAGGATATTTTTAACCATAATTGATTTCAGTGATCAGAGGAAAAGAAAGCAGAGTATACATATGCAACCTTTGGGAAGATGTGGAAAGTTATGATTGTGTGCCAAGTAATTCCCACAAGATGAGTGCTTAGTGGGTAGTGTTTGAACTTCACTTCTTTTTATCAACTTTTTCAGAAACTCGCATTGTAGTTATAAGCAGTTGAGTTCTTACTAATAAATTTCAAATCTGAAGGGACTAATTTAAAGAAATTTAGAAAAATATGAAATTTAACAAGCAGACTTGTGAAAAATGGGATAAATCAGATTTTTAAAAAAAATGAGACTCACAGATTCCACAAAATATCATTTTATTCACAGCTCCAAAAAGAACTGTGGCAGCAGATGCATGTTTGTGAGGCTTTATGTGTAAAATTATAGCTATATATACACACCTAGTATTCCCATGTGAGTTTCCTGTTTTCTACAGTTGAAGTGTGCAAGGGAGACCATGTTCTAGCAGAGTATGTATGTGCAGGGGTGCGCAATCTGAGGGCTGAGTACAGTGTTATGAGAATGAAACAATTTACACCAATATTAAGCTGGGGGGGGGGCAAATTTGAGAAAGTGGTACCATTGCTCAGCATCCCTAAGCGCACATATGTGGGGAGCTGCTTATGAATTTGAGAAGCTCTTTTGGTAGGCAATGGGAATCTTCATGGTGATGCAAAAAATCTGCAAAAGTACAAAGTCCAAAGGCTTCTTGTCTTGACTAAGAGCTTGGATTTGCTGAATGGGTTTTGGAATAATGAAAGGGTCCTTACAAGACTCAGGTAATGATGTCATTTTATCTTTAGTAACACACGACAACAAGCCTTTGGGAGCTACAGTTTTATTTTGGAATCTTTCTGACATACTTTCCTCTCTGTATCTAAAATTGCTCAGTGAGAACATCTACTATTCATAGCCAAACTCCTTTACCTGCCTGAGTTTTCACATTATGTTGTATATATATGGTCTCTAAGATTACATAAAATTAATTGTGAAATAATTTAATTCTTGTAACTAGAGACACATAGTATAGATTTTTAACTTAAATTCCCCAGAATTATTTAAAAATACTACTTTTCCCAGAGTGCAAATCAAAATTTTCTGAATAAACAATAGACTCTCTGTATGAATTGGATAGAATGAACATTTCAAAAAAATCTTGCATCTAAATTTGTAGATGAAATTCATTATGAAATGATATATACAATTTGTTCAAATCAAGTAAAATGGAGCTATTTCGGTCATATCATAATGTATGTACAAACCTGAAGAAAAAGGAGGAGAAAATAATTTATTCAGTAATCCATGTATGAGATTTCCTCTTCAAAAAATTCAAAATGTATTTATAATAAATATGAAGGCCCAGTTTCATATATTTCAATACAAGAGATTTGAAAGATTATTATGATGTAAGATTGCTTGATGATTTCCTTATGTTTTTTTTTCCTTGGTTTATTTTATTGTGGTTTTTATCTTCTTTCTGTAAATTGGAATGATATAAAAATCAAAAAAAGCTTTCATTCTTTTACCTTCTCTCTTAGTTTCTGCAGGAAGTGAAGAGTAAGTATATAAAGACAAGCATACAATTTAATGAGAAAAGAGAGACATTCATACATAAAATAATATATTTTGATCAACTCCATTCCCACTGATTTCCCCTTTTATCTCCTTCCATAATCTCCCAATATACTCTCTTTTACGGAAACATTTTATCTTATCTTGCATGTATGGGTGTTTTGCCTTAAAATATGTCACCATTTATGTGTCTGGTGCCAGCTCGGCCTAGAAGCAGACACAAATTCCCTAGAACTTTATTTTCAGACAATTGATGGCTCCAGATTCAAGTGAGGAAATCAAACCCTGGTCTTTAGAAAAGTAGACCGAGTTTTTAAAGGTTGTAGCATCTCCTCAGCCCCCTGTGTACTCTGAACAGGTCTATAGAGGATGTAAATCCATTGGAGATGCTACTCTGGGAAGAGATGAAGAGGGATTCACAGGAACTTGGGGAACCTACCAAGTGACATATCTGGGCTAAACTTACTCTCACTCTTTAGCAGCTTTAAGTTTCTTATAGTGCCTGAGCTGCAGGTAAGCCTTAGCATGGGGGAGCTCTGTAACTTTTGGGTGAGGTATGTTGTGTGTAAAAATGAAGTACTGAGGTGAGCTGAAATTTTGACTATCAGTTTTCTTATATGCATAGTAAAAGATTTGGCATTTTTGTAGAATATTATTGGAGGCAGGGAAAGAAGTGGCTCAGTTTATACTTTAGTGAGATGGATAAATTAAGCCTTTGCAATTTATTTGGAAAATT
Organism: Mus musculus; assembly: GCF_000001635.26. Classification (NCBI taxonomy): domain Eukaryota; kingdom Metazoa; phylum Chordata; class Mammalia; order Rodentia; family Muridae; genus Mus; species Mus musculus. The sequence continues at coordinate 60,380,269 of NC_000083.6, forward strand.
TGATATTTGTGATGCCAATATGGGAATTACACAGTTTTGATATCAAGATACTGGAAGTCTGTGACAGTAAGATTTCATGTTCAAAGCTAGTATGAGGAATATCATGATATTCTGTTTCAAGGTAAATAATAAAAGTATAAAAGATGGTACTGTTGCTAAAGTTCTTGGAGTTCATGTGTCTCCAGGACCTAATAAAAGGACAGCTGGGTAGTGCACACCTGTAATCCTAGAACTGGGGAGGCAGAGAATTTTCAGAAATGGCAACTCAATCTTGCTGGAATCAATCAACTAGCTCCAAATTCAGTGAGAGACCAGTTTGCAAACTGTAAGGCTGGGAGTGATTGAAAACCATATCAACATCTTAGGGTCACTCACAAATGTGAACACAAACACAAACACACACACGCACACTCACACACACACACACACACACACACACACACACACACACACGCCTATATTTAATTAGAAATAATCAAATACAAAATTTAAGAAGGCTACAGGTGTTACTTAGGGTAAGAAAACTTATATAGCTTGTAAAAGATCCTAGAGACACTAGGACCAATCTCTGGCACTACAGGAGGCATAAATATATCTATTCAGTCAATAGACTGATGAGGGATAAATAGAGTAGTAAGCAAAATAGAAGAAGAAGAAGAAGAAGAAGAAGAAGAAGAAGAAGAAGAAGAAGAAGAAGAAGAAGAAGAAGAAGAAGAGGAGGAGGAGGAGGAGGAGGAGGAGGAGGAGGAGGAGGAGGAGGAGGAGGAGGAGGAGGAGGAGGAGGAGGAGGAAGGAGAGGAAGAGGAAGAGGAGGGAAGGAGGAGGGGGAGGAGGAGGAGGGGAGGAGGAGGAGGGAAAAGAAGAGGAAGAGGAAGAGGAAGAGGAAGAGGAAGAAGGAGGAGGAGGAGGAGGAAGAAGAAGAAGAAGAAGAAGAGGAAGAGGAAGAAGAAGAAGAAGAAGAAGAAGAAGAAGAAGAAGAAGAAGAACAACAACAACAACAACAACAACAACAATAACAAGTACAACACGAACAACAAGAAGAAAAGTGATTGGAATTTTAGTTTGGATATCTGACAGATAGTGATGCAAATTTAAAAATAACAAGACACATTGCATCTTCATAAATGTCTGCACATTTCAGAGTACATTTTAAAGAGTAAACATGTGTTCTTTCGACTGTTTATTATCTATTTTAAGACAATTTAATTATAGTAGAACATGATGTTTCCACTAGATACATTATGATTTTGCATGCATGGTAGTAATTTCAGCCCAGAATGTGAACTAATATTTCTTAAACGTCTGAGTCCACTCCACTTTTCTCCAAAACTAAAACTGATGATTCTGTTCCTTGAATGGAGAAGTGGTTAAATACTTATAAATTCGTTCAACAGTGTTACTGAGTCTCCCTTGTGGATATGGCTATTACTTCAGGTCCTGGACTTGAGAAGAAATAGTGGAATGTTATGTACTAATTGCTGTCAACCTTCTGGTTTTCGTATTAAATATTACTGCTCCATGGCTGAAGGTGTTAATAGTTAATAGATATACATTTTTGGCTGTCACCAGGAAACATAGTTTATGAACCAGCTTAAAAGTCCCTGTAGGTCATGTTTCATTAGCAGCCTCTCCAACTTTGCAGGCCATTATGTTAATTGAGGAGTCCTAATTTCTGACTGTTGAAATCTATTACTCGGTGATATGAAGATCCATATGGATATTAATGAGCCATTTCTAGGACCATGCCTTCTAAAATCAACCCAGGCTGCCAGAACAAACTAGTCATTCAGTTTTCAAGTGAATCCCATGCTTTTCTCCTCTATATATCCTACATTCTTTGTGTTGTTGTTGTTTGATTCAGCATTACATATAGGTCACATTAGCCATAGAATTGCTATGTAGACAACTCTGATCCTAAGTCTCTAGCTTCCGTATACCTGATACACCATGATAAACATCATCTATACATTCTTCTTATTCACATATTTCTGTTTATTATTTAATTTTTATATAACATATTTTGAACACATTTACCACCTTCTTTTCTTTAAATTTTTCACCTTCTTTAATAACCACTCTTTATACTCTACTATTCCTTCACAATCAATGTTGAGATTTTTTTTTCTCCACTGAGTCCAGTTGCCAAGCTCATCTTTGCAAGTGAATAGCAAGTACTTAACCTACCAGAATTCTCATAATTAAGAAATAAGCAAAGAAATCAAACAATAAGAAATCCATGACTCTCTTTTATCAGCTTCCAAAGGCGAATAGCTCAAGTGTCTCTGTGAGCTCATATGTACACTGTCTTATGGTGCCTGGAAAACACTGTTTTTTTGATGTTATTAACCACTACTTTTCCATACAATCTTTTGCTCCTTCTTCTGAGATCTCAGAACTTTGGGGTATGGGCTATGCTATGTATGTCTGATTTAGGGCGGAACACTTCACAATCTTTTATTCTTTGCACATTTATAAGTTGGGGGAGGGTAATATTCTAATTGTCATCTATTGAAAGGAGAAGATTCTTTGATGAGAGTTGAAAGATGCACTGATAAAAGGATTAGCAATAACTCAACAGGAGACATTTTAATACTATGTTCATTTTACAGAGTGATATTTTGAATTCAAACCTGAGAATTATGAATGACCTAGCAATAGATTCTTGGTCCAATTAGCACTGCCAAGGAAGTTTTCTAAGGCAAAACCTTTAATCTAACCAGAAAAGTTGGTAACATTCCTATGCTCTGAATATTTTAAAAGAAGCTCATCAATATCAGCTGGTGTCCACTTAATTACAGCATCAATATAAGCAATGCCCTTCCTGCCTTCTTTCCTTCTTTCCTTCTTTCCTTCTTTCCTTCTTTCCTTCCTTCCTTCCTTCCTTCCTTCTTTCCTTCCTTTCCCCTCCCTCCCTTCTTCCCTTCTTTACTTCCTTCCTCCCTTCCACCCTCTCTTCCTTCTTTCTTCCTTTCTTTCCTTCTTTGTTTGCTTTCTTTCTTTCCTTCCTTCCTTCTTCCTTTTTCCTCCCTTCTTCCTCCCTCCCTCCCTCCCTCCCTCCCTCCCTCCCTCCCTCCCTCCCTCCCTCCCTTCCTTCCTTCCTTCCTTCCTTCCTTCCTTCCTTCCTTCCTCCTTCCTTCTTCCTCCCTTCTTTCCTTCCTTCCTTCCTCCTGCCCTCTCTTCCTTCTTTCTTCATTTTTCCTCTTCTTTTCTTCTTTCCTTCTTCTTTCTCTCTCTCTCTTTCTTTATCTCTGTCTCTCTAACTCTCTCTGTTTCTCTCTGCATCTCTCTGTCTCTGTCTCTCTGTCTCTCTATCTCTCTGTCTCTCGCTGTCTCTCTCTGTCTTTCTCTCTCTCTCTCTCTCTCTCTCTCTCTCTCTCTCTCTCTCTCTCTCTCTTTGAGGCTTAGGGAGAATTACCATTATACTAACATTTTCATAACATGATGTGTTTGGTTTTTGTTGTAATTAAAAGACTGCAGCTTTAATCCTGAGTTGAACATCAAATGCTTCAAGATACAGTTGTCCCTCTCTTTAATGACAGGCATGCTCAATTAGCTCCACATAGTTTATCTTTACACTTGTGCCTAAGTCTCTTTGTAATTTTATTATAACCATAAAGTATCAAAAATACTGAATATAGTATTGCTATTCTATCTCTTGCTGCAGTTGTACTTATGAGCCAAGCAACTACATGGAAACATTCTAACAATATTAGGCTCCCGAGGGCTTCTGTGAGGTACCATACTCTTCAGTCAGTAGAGTGTCTGCCATTTTCTATACCTCCTAATGAAATACAAACTCTTTTCTATAAAATTATTTTTAAAAATTGACAAAACTTGATAACTAGTTTTGCTTTTGATGAGCCAGGAGGATCAAAGGCTATTTGTTATCAGTTTATCTGCCTTTATCTGCTACTTCTTCTTCTTCTTCTTCTTCTTCTTTTTTTTTTTTTTTTTTTTTTTTTTTTTTTGATTTTTTTCGAGACAGGGTTTCTCTGTGTAGCTTTGGCTGTCCTGGAACTCACTCTGTAGACCAGGCTGGCCTCGAACTCAGAAATCCACCTGCCTCTGCCTCCCAAGTGCTGGGATTTAAGGTGTGCGCCACCATGCCCGGCTTTATCTGCCACTTCTACACCTATCTTCCAAATATAATTGGCAGATTAATCATTCTGTTTTATTAGACTTAAATAGTCAATTCAGAAAATTTGCATGTACTCAGTAGATTTAATTCAAGAGGAAAAGTTAAAGCATACGGATAGTGGTGTAGCAAGTTCTAAAATACTAGAAGGAATATATTAAATGACCAGGTTTAGTCATGGGGACTGGTGACTAGTAATTGATATTTGACAGAAGCAAAGATTCATAGGAAATAAATAACCACATCAGTTTTTTATCTGTAGATTAGTTTCACTCTCCAGTGTAGGTATTAGTACCACCCATCCATTCTAGGCAATGTAATGTCCAGATGGCTTACAGAATTGGTGAGAAGAATGTTGGTTTCAAAAAGACTGAGACATTTTGAAATCAATAGGCTCATTGCCAGGCTGGGAGGAGTTTCACAGCCAATCTCTTTAAGTCTCAAGATAAATTATACTGCGTGTTTGGTTAAGCAAAGATCTGTACATGTGTTATGTCAAGTGCCAAAGGCTAGCAAAGAGCTCCTAAAAAGAATAATAATACAGAATAGGTCAGTATCACCTGGCATTTATTTAAAAACATAATTAATGTTCACAGGAACGGAGATTAAAGTTGTTTCTTCTTCGTATCCTCTTCCTCCTCCTCCTCCTCCTGCTTCTTCTGTTTCATCTGCTTCTTCTGCTTCTTCTTTTTTCTTCTTCTCTTTCTTCTTCACAATTTACTTTTTTAGTTTATTCTTCTCTAATACATTACATCCACTCCAAAGTTCTTGCTCCTTCCACTTCTCTTCCATTTCTCGTCAGAAAAGAGCAATCCTCACAGAGATATCAATTGAATCTGCCATAACAAGGTACAATAAACCTAGTCACAAGCCCTCATCTCAAAGCTACATGAGGCACCTAAGTAGAAGTGAAAGGTTACAAGCACGGTCATATGAGCCAGAAACAGTTTGCTATCCCACTGTTCAAAACAAGCTGCACAACCATAAGGTGCATACAGAGGACCTAGCACAGATGCTTCAATCTTTGTGAACAACAGCAAGCCTTGCATAGTAGATTCAGTGTACCATGTTCTCCTGATGTTCTATACCTTCTTGCTCCTCCAATCCTTCCTACCATTCTCTAACAGGGTTATCTGAACTCTTCCTAACTTTTGGCTCTGAGTATTTACATCCATTCCCATCAGTGGCTTGATGAAGCCACTATGTACCAATCTATGAGTATAGAAATCATTTTTTCTTTTAATTATTCAAAATTATGTATTTTCATAATAAAAATATGATCACTGTAATGATGGAAGAAATCAGGAACTCTTCTCATTTCAAGGAAGTTCTATATAATTATCCCATTTTTACCTCTTTTTATTCCATTTTTTAATTAATTAATTTTGTTTACACTCCATATTTTATTTCCCCCATCCCCATAAATCTTCTGATTGTTCCACATCCCATACCACCTACCCATCCCATCTTCTGATGGGTGTCTCCACCTACCACCCCATCTGACCTCTAAACTCCCTGGGGCCTCCAATCTCTTGAGGATTAGGTGCATCATCTCTGGATGAACACAGACCCTGAAGTCCTCTACTGTATGTGTGTTGGGGGTCTCATATCAGCTGGTGTATGCTGTTTGTTTGGTGGTCCAGTGTTTAAGAGATCTTGGGGATCCAGATTAATTAAGACTGCTGATCCTCCTACAGGATGGCCTTTCTCCTCAGCTTCTTTCAGCCTTCACTAATTCAACATCACTGTTCAGCTACTTCTGTCTATTGGTTGGGTGCAAGTATCTGCATCTGGCTCTTTCAGCTGCTTGTTGAGTCTTTTGGAGGGCAGCTATGATAGATCCTATTTTAGTGAGCACTCCATAGCCTCAGTAATATTGTCAGGCCTTGGAACCTTCCCTTGAGCTGGATCCCACTTTGGGCCTGTCACTGAACCTTATTTTCCTCAGGATCCTTTCCATTTCCATCCTTGTAATTCTTTCAGATTGGAAGAGTTATGGGTCAGAGATGAGAGTGTAGGATGAAAACCCCCTCCCTCACTTGATGTCTTCCTGCTGGAGGTGGGCTCTATAAGTTCCCTCTCACTACTCTCCAGAATTTCATCTAAGGTTCCTCCCTTTGAGTCTTGAAATTCTTTTACCTCTCAGGTCTCTGGTGTATTCTGAGGGGTACCTCCAACATCCTATTTCCTGATGTTGCCTTTTTACATTCTTTCTTCTGGACATCAGGTCTTCAGTACTTTCCCCTCACCTAATACCAGAGCAGGTTCCTCTCTCTACCCACTCCCCTTTGCTCTTTGTCCACTTTCCTTCCTAGCTTTCTCCCTCCCTCCCAATTTGTGATTGCTTTCTTCTCCTTCCCAAGAGGAACTGAGGCATTCCCACTTGGGTAACTTAAGGAGAATTGTTAAGTCTTAGTTAATCATTAGACTAGAACACCTTCAAAAATTGACAGGGTCCTTTCAGCAAACGCTTGCTAGTGTATGCGATGGTGTCATCATTTGGAGGCTAATTATGGGATGGATCCCTGGATATGGCAGTCTCTAGATGGTCCATCCTTTTGTCTCAGCTCCAAACTTTGTCTCTGTAACTCCTTCCATGGGTGATTGTTTCCAATTCTAAGAAGGGGCAAAGTGTCCACACTTTGGTCTTCGTTCTTCTTCAGTTTCATGTGTTTTACAAATTGTCTCTTATATCTCGGGTATACTAAGTTTCTGTGCTAATATCCACTTATCAGTGAGTACATATCATTTGAGTTCTTTTGTGATTGTGTTACCTCACTCAGGATGATGCCCTCCAGGTCAAACCATTTTCCTAGGAATTTCATAAATTCATTCTTTTTAATAGCTGAGTAGAAATCCATTGTGTAAATGTACCACATTTTTTGTATCTATTCCTCTGTTGAGTGGCATCTGGGCTCTTTCCAGCTTCTGGATATTATAAATAAGGCTGCTATGAACATAGAGGAGCATGTGTCCTTCTTGCCGGTTGGGACATCTTCTGGATATATGCCCAGGAGAGGTATTGTGGGATCCTCCTGTAGTACAATGTCCAATTTTCTGAGGAATCACAGACTGATTTCCAGAGTGGTTGTACAAGCTTGCAATCCCACCAACAATGAAGGAGTGTTTCTCTTTCTCCACATCCTCGGCAGCATCTGCTGTCACCTGAATTTTTGATCTTAGCCATTCTGACTGGTGTGAGATGGAATCTCAGGGTTGTTTTGATTTGCATTTCTCTGGTGATTAAGGATGCTGAGCATTTTTCCATGTGCTTCTCAGCCATTCGGTATTCCTCAGGTGAGAATTCTTTGTTTAGTTCTGAGCCCCATTTTTAAATGGGGTTATTTGATTTTCTGGAGTCCACCTTCTTGAGTTCTTTATATATATTGGATATTAGTATCCTATCTGATTTAGGATAGGTAAAGATCCTTTCTCAATCTGTTGGTGGCCATTTTGTCTTATTGATGGTGTCTTTTGCCTTGCAGAAACTTTGCAGTTTCATGAGGTCCAATTTATTGATTCTCGATCTTACAGCACAAGCCATTGCTGTTCTATTCACGAATTTTTCCCCTGTGCCAATATTTTCGAGGCTTTTCCCCACTTTCTCCTCTATAAGTTATAGTATCTCTGGTTTTATGTGGTGTTCCTTGATCCACTTACATTTGACCTTAGTACAAGGAGGTATGAATGCATCAACTCACATTTTTCTACATGATAACCACCAGTTGTGCCAGCAACATTTGTTGAAAATGCTGTCTTTCTTCCACTGGATGGTTTTAGCTCCCTTGTCGAAGATCAAGTGACCATAGGTCAGTGGGTTCATTTCTGGGTCTTCAATTCTATTCCATTGGTTTACTTGTCCGTCGCTATACCAGTACCATGCAGTTTTTATAACAATTGCTCTGTAGTAAAGCTTTAGGTCAGGCATGGTGATTCCACCAGAGGTACTTTTATCCTTGAGAAGAGCTTTGGCTATCCTAGGTTTTTTGTTATTCCAGATGAATTTGCCGATTGCTCTTCCTAATTCGTTGAAGAACTGAGTTGGAATTTTGATGGGGATTGCATTGAATCTGTAGATTGCTTGTGGCAAGATAGCCATTTTTACAATGTTGATCCTGCCAATCCATGAGCATAGGAGATCTTTCCATCTTCTGAGATCTTCTTTAATTTCTTTCTTCAGAGACTTGAAGTTCTTTTTTTTTTTTTTACGTATTTTCCTCAATTACATTTCCAATGCTATCCCAAAAGTCCCCCACACCCCCCACACTCCCCTACCCACCCATTCCCATTTTTTGGCCCTGACGTTCCCCTGTACTGGGGCATATAAAGTTTACCTGACCAATGGGCCTCTCTTTCCATTGATGGCCGACTAGGCCATATGCATATGCATATGCAGCTAGAGTCAAGAGCTCTGGGGTACTGGTTAGTTCATAATGTTGTTCCTCTGATAGGGTTGCAGATCTCTTTAGCTCCTTGGATACTTTCTATAGCTCCTCCATTGGGGGCCCTATGAACCATCCAATAGTTGACTGTGAGCATCCACTTCTGTGTTTGCTAGGCCCCGGCCTAGTCTCACAAGAGACAGCTGTATCACGGTCCTTCCAACAAAGGTTTGCTAGTGTATGCCATGGTGTCATCAATTGGATGCTAATTATGGGATGGATCCCTGGATATGGCAGTCTCTAGATGATCCATCCTTTTGTCTCAGCTCCAAACTTTGTCTCTGTAACTCCTTCCATGGGTGATTGTTTCCAATTCTAAAAAGGAGCAAAGTGTCCACACTTTGGTCTTCGTTCTTCTTCAGTTTCATGTGTTTTGCATCTTGTACCTTAAATCTCGCTATACTAAGTTTCTGTGCTAATATCCACTTATCAGTGAGTATATTTCATTTGAGTTCTTTTGTGATTGGGTTACCTCACTCAGGATGATGCCATCCAGGTCCATTCATTTGCCTAGGAATTTTGTAAATACATTCTTTTTTTAATTTATTTTTTTTAATATTACATATTTTCCTCAATTACATTTCCAGTGCTAGCCAAAAGTCCCCCATACCCTCCCCCCCCCCACTTCCCTACCCACTCATTCCCATATTTTTTGGCCCTGGCGTTCCCCTGTACTGGGGCACATACAGTTTGCCTATCCAATGGGCCTCTCTTTCCAGTGATGGCCAACTAGGCCATCTTTTAATACATATGCAGCTAGAGTCAAGAGCTCCAGGATACTAGTTAGTTCATAATGTTGTTCCACCTATAGGGTTGCAGATCCCTTTAGCTCCTTGGGTACTTTCTCTAGCTCCTCCATTGGGAGCCCTGTGATCCATCCAATAGCTGATTGTGAGCATCCACTTCTATGTTTGCTAGGTCCCGGCATAGTCTCACAAGACACAGCTACATCTGGGTCCTTTCGATAAAATCTTGCTAGTGTATGCCATGGTGTCAGCGTTTGGAAGCTGATTATGCGGTGGATCCCTGGATATGGCAGTCTCTACATGGTCCATCCTTTTGTCTCAGCTCCAAACTTTGTCTCTGTAACTCCTTCCATGGGTGTTTTGTTCCCAATTCTAAGGAGGGGCATAGTGTCCACACTTCAGTCTTCATTCTCCTTGAGTTTCATGTGTTTAGCAAATTGTATCTTATATCTTGGGTATGCTAGGTTTTGGGCTAATATCCACTTATCAGTGAGTACATACTGTGTGAGTTCCTTTGTGAATGTGTTACCTCTCTCAGGATTATGCCCTCCAGGTCCATCCATTTGGCTAGGAATTTCATAAATTCATTCTTTTTAATAGCTGAATAGTACTCCACTGTGTAAATGTACCATATATTCTGTATCCATTCCTCTGTTAATGGGCATTTGGGTTCTTTCCAGCTTCTGGCTATTATAAATAAGGCTGCTATGAACATAGTGGAGCATGTGTTCTTCAATAACAACATAAATAATGGAAATTCATTCTTTTTAATAGCTGAGTAGTAATCCATTGTGTAAATGTACCATTTTTTGTATCCATTCCTCTGTTGAGGGGCATCTGGGTTCTTTCCAGCTTCTGGATATTATAAATAAGTCTGCTATGAACATAGTGGAGCATGTGTCCTTCTTACCGGTTGGGACATCTTCTGGATATATGCCCAGGAGAGGTATTGCGGGATCCTCTGGTAGTACTATGTCCAATTTTCTGAGGAACTGTCAAACTGATTTCCAGATTGGTTGTACAAGCTTGCAATCCCACCAACAATGGAGGAGTGTTCCTCTTTCTCCACATCCTCGGCAGCATCTGCTGTCACCTGAATTTTTGATCTTAGCCATTCTGACTGGTGTGAGATGGAATCTCAGGGTAGTTTTGATTTGCATTTCTCTGATGATTAAGGATGTTGAACATTTTTTCAGGTGTTTCTCAGCCTTTCGCTATTCCTTGGGTGAGAATTCTTTGTTCAGCTCTGAGCCCCATCTTTTAAGGGGGTTATTTGATTTTCTGGAGTCCACCCTCTTTAGTTCTTTATATATATGGGATATTAGTCTCCTTTCTGATTTAATATAGGTAAAGATCCTTTCCCAATCTGTTGGTGGTCTTTTTGTCTTATTGACGGTGTCTTTTGCCTTGCAGAAGCTTTGCAGTTTCATGAGGTCCCATTTGTCAATCCTCGATCTTACAACACAAGCCATTGCTGTTCTATTCAGGAATTTTTCCCTGTGCCCATATCTTTGAGACTTTTCCCCACTTTCTCCTTTATAAGGTTCAGTTTCTCTGGTTTCATGTGAAGTTCCTTGATCCACTTAGGTTTGATCTTAGTACAAGGAGAGAGTAATTGGTCGATTGGCATTCTTCTACATGATAACAACCAGTTGTGCCAGCACGATTTGTTGAAAATGCTGTCTTTCTTCCTTGGGATGGTTTTAGCTCCCTTGTTGAAGATCAAGTGACCATAGGTGTGTGGGTTCATTTCTGGGACTTCAATTCTCTTCCATTGGTCTACTTGTCCGACGCTATACCAGTACCATGCAGTTTTTATAACAATTGCTCTGTAGTAAAGCTTTAGGTCAGGCATGGTGATTCCACCAGAGGTACTTTTATCCTTGAGAAGAGCTTTGGCTATCCTAGGTTTTTTGTTATTCCAGATGAATTTGCCGATTGCTCTTCCTAATTCGTTGAAGAATTGAGTTGGAATTTTGATGGGGATTGCATTGAATCTGTAGATTGCTTTTGGCAAGATAGCCATTTTTACAATGTTGATCCTGCCAATCCATGAGCATAGGAGATCTTTCCATCTTCTGAGATCTTCTTTAATTTCTTTCTTCAGGAACTTTCAGTTTTTATCATACCAATCTTTGACTTTCTTAGTTAGAGTCACGCCAAGATATTTTATATTATTTGTGACTATTGAGAAGAGTGTTGTTTCCTTAATTACTTTCTCAGCCTGTTTATTCTTTGTGTAGAGAAAGGCCATTGACTTGTTTGAGTTAATTTTATATCCAGCTACTTCACCGAAGCTGTTTATCAGGTTTAGGAGTTCTCTGGTGGAATTTTTAGGGTCACTTATATATACTATCATATCATCTGCAAAAAGTGATATTTTGACTTCATCTTTTCCAATTCGTATCCCCTTGATCTCCTTTTGTTGTCGAATTGCTCTGGCTAGGACTTCAAGTACTATGTTGAATAGTTAGGGAGAAAGTGGGCAGCCTTGTCTACTCCCTGATTTTAGTGGGATTGCTTTAAGCTTCTCACTATTTACTTTGATGTTGGCTACTGGTTTGCTGTAGATTGCTTTTATGATGTTTAGGTATGGGCCTTGAATTCCTGATCTTTCCAAGACTTTTATCATGAATGGGTGTTAGATCTTTTCAAATGCTTTTTCCGCATCTAACGAGATGATCACGTGGTTTTTGTCTTTGAGTTTGTTTCTATAATGGATTACGTTGATGGATTTTCGTATATTAAACCATCCCTGCATCCCTGGAATAAAACCTACTTGGTCAGGATGTATGATTGCCTTAATGTGTTCTTGGATTCGGTTCGTGAGAATTTTATTGAGGATTTTTGCATCGATATTCATAACAGAAATTGGTCTGAAGTTCTCTATCTTTGTTGGATCTTTCTGTGGTTTAGGTATCAGAGTAATTGTGGCTTCATAGAATGAGTTGGGTAGAGTTCCCTCTACTTCTATTTTGTGGAACCGTTTGTGCAGAACTGGAATTAGATCTTCTTTGAAGGTCTGGTAGAACTCTGCACTAAACCCATCTGGTCCTGGGCTTTTATTGGATGGGAGACTATTAATGACTGCTTCTATTTCTTTAGGGGATATGGGATGGTTTAGATCATTAACTTGATCCTGATTTAACTTTGGTACCTGGTATCTGTCTAGAAATTTGTGCATTTCGTCCAGGTTTTCCAGTTTTGTTGAGTATAGCCTTTTGTAGAAGGATCTGATGGTGTTTTGGATTTCTTTAGGATTTGTTGTTATGTCTCCCTTTTCATTTCTGATTTTGTTAATTAGGATGTTGTCCCTGTGCCCTCTAGTGGGTCTAGCTAAGGGTTTATCTATCTTTTTGATTTTCTCAAAGAACCAACTCCTCCTTTGGTTAATTCTTTGAATAGTTCTTCTTGTTTCCACTAGGTTGATTTTGCCCCTGAGTTTGATTATTTCCTGCTTTCTACTCCTCTTGGGTGAATTTGCTTCCTTTTTTTTAGATGTGTTGTCAAGCTGCTAGTATGTGCTTTCTCCCGTTTCATCTTGGAGGCACTCAGAGCTATGAGTTTTCCTCTTAGAAATGCTTTCATTGTGTCCCATAGGTTTGGATATGTTGTGGCTTCTTTTTTATTTAACTCTAAAAAGTCTTTAATTTCTTTCTTTATTCCTTCCTTGACCAAGGTATCATTGAGAAGAGTGTTGTTCAGTTTCCACGTGAATGTTGGCTTTCCATTATTTATGTTGTTATTGAAGATCAGCCTTAGGCCATGGTGGTCTGATAGGATACATGGGACAATTTCAATATTTTTGTATCTGTTGAGGCCTGTTTTGTGGCCAATTATATGGTCAATATTGGAGAAGGTCCCGTGAGGTGCTGAGAAGAAGGTATATCCTTTTTTTTTAGGATAAAATATTCTGTAGATATCTGTCAGATCCATTTGTTTCATAACTTCTGTTAGTTTCACTGTGTCCATGTTTAGTTTCTGTTTCCACGATCTGTCCATTGATGAAAGTGGTGTGTTGAAGTCTCTCACTATTATTATGTGAGGTGCAATGTGTACTTTGAGCTTCACTAAAGTTTCTTTAATGAATGTGGCTTCCCTTGCATTTGTAGAGTAGATATTCAGAATTGAGAGTTCCTCTTGGAGGATTTTACCTTTGATGAGTATGAAGTGTCCCTCCTTGTATTTTTTGATAACTTTGGGTTGGAAGTCGATTTGATTCGATATTAGAATGGCTACTCCAGCTTGTTTCTTCAGACCATTTGCTTGGAAAATTGTTTTCCAGACTTTCACTCTGAGTTAGTGTCTGTCTTTTTCCCTGAGATGGGTTTCCTGTAAGCAGCAGAATGTTGGGTCCTGTTTGTGTAGCCAGTCTGTTAGTCTATGTCGTTTTATTGCGGAATTGAGTCCATTGATATTAAGAGATATTAAGGAAAAGTAATTGTTGCTTTCTTTCATTTTTGTTTTTGCAGTTGGCATTCTGTTCTGTGGCTGTCTTCTTTTTGGTTTGTTGAGGGATTACTTTCTTGCTTTTTCTGGGGTGTGATTTCCATCCTTGTATTGTTTTTTTTTTTTTTTTTTTTCTGTTATTATCCTTTGAAGGGCTGGATTCGTGGAAAGATAATGTGTGAATTTGGTTTTGTTGTGGAATACTTTGGTTTCTCCATCTATGGCAATTGAGAGTTTGGCTGGGTATAGTAGCCTGGGCTGGCAATTGTGTTCTCTTAGTGTCTGTATAACATCTGTACAGGCTCTTCTGGCTTTCATAGTCTCTGGTGAGAAGTCTGGTGTAATTCTGATAGGTCTGCCTTTATATGTTACTTGACCTTTCTCCCTTACTGCTTTTAATATTCTCTCTTTATTTAGTGCATTTGTTGTTCTGATTATTATGTGTCAGGAGGAATTTCTTTTCTGGTCCAGTCTATTTGGAGTTCTGTAGGCTTCTTTTATGTTCATGGGCATGTCATTCTTTAGGTTTGGGAAGTTTTCTTCTATAATTTGTTGAAGACATTTGCTGGCTCTTTAAGTTGAAAATCTTCATTCTCATCAACTCCTATTATCTGTAGGTTTGGTCTTCTCATTGTGTCCTGGATTTCCTGGATGTTTTGAGTTAGGATCTTTTTGCGTTTTGAATTATCTTTGATTGTTGTGCCGATGTTCTCTATGGAATCTTCTGCACCTGAGATTCTCTCTTCCATCTCTTGTATTCTGTTGCTGATGCTCAAGTCTATGGTTCCAGATTTCTTTCCTAGGGTTTCTATCTCCAGCGTTGCCTCACTTTGGGTTTTCTTTATTGTGTCTACTTCCCTTTTTAGGTCTAGTATGGTTTTGTTCATTTCCATCACCTGTTTGGATGTGTTTTCCTGTTTTTCTATAGGGACTTCTACCTGTTTTGTTGTGTTTTCCTGTTTTTCTTTAAGGACTTGTTACTCTTTAGCAGTGTTCTCCTGTATTTCTTTAAGTGAGTTATTAAAGTCCTTCTTGATGTCCTCTACCATCATCATGAGATATGCTTTTAAATCCGGGTCTAGCTTTTCAGTTGTGTTGGGGTGCCCAGGACTAGGTCGCATGGGAGTGCTGCGTTCTGATGATGGTGAGCGGTCTTGATTTCTGTTAGTAGGATTCTTACGTTTGCCTTTTGCCATCTTGTATTCTCTGGAGCTAGTTGTTATAGTTGTCTCTGGTTAGGGCTTGTTCCTCAGGTGACTCTGTTAGCCTCTGTCAGCAGACCTTGGAGACTAGTTCTCTCGGTAAGTTCAGTGGTCATAGTAATCTCTGCAGGCAAACTCTCTTCTTGCACAGAAGGTGCCCAGATATCTGGTGTTCGAACCTGCCTCCTGGCAGAGGTTGTGTTCCACTCACCAGAGGCCTTAGGATCCTGTGGGTGGTCCTGTGTGGGACCTTGTGGGTGTCCAGAGGCTCCGTGGGCAGGGCACCCTGGTGCTGGAGTAGACCGGAAGGGACTTGTGCCCCTGATCAGGCCGGGTTATCTGCTTCCCTAGTTAATGCAGACTCAGGTCCCACAAGATTGGATTGGAACAGAAGCTGTGTTTACCAGAGGTCTTAGGATACCGTGGGGGATCCTGTGTGGGTTCTTGCGGGTGTCTGGAGACTCTGCAGGTAAGGCATCCCTGTGCTGGAGTGGACCGGAAGAGACTTGTGCATGGTATTTTCAAAAAGTATTTGATGTGTGTATTTAGAAACAGTAGCCTTCTTCTCCTTCTCCTCCCTTTTCTCTCCCTTTACTTCTTCTCTTTCTCCTTCTCCTACTTCTTTGTTTGTTTGTTTGTTTGTTTGTTTGTTTGTTTTTTATTGGGCTTCTCTGTAGAAAGGGCTCTGACCTTCCTGGAAATCACTTCCTAATGTTCCAGGGTGGCCTGAAACCCATGAGATCTGCCTGTAGGCAATCTGAGTGCTGGGACTTAAGGTGTATCCCACCATGCCCATCAGGAAACATTCTTATATATAACAGTTTTTAATCTTCTGAAGATTGAATAAACGTTGAATAAAATTATCTTTGATTGTGTGTCACTTTATCTTCTTTTTGTAAAAAAAATAGTGTTGCTAATTAAAATTTATAGACCCATTATTTTTATTAACTAAATTGTTCTTATTTATTTTTTTACATACTTACTTTTGTGTGTGTGTGTATGTGTGTGTGTGTGTGTGTGTGTGTGTGTGTGTAGGTGCTAAGGTGTGTAGGTGGAGGTCAGAGGACAACTTTCAGCCTTCCCTCTGTTCTTACACTGTGTGGTTCCCATTTGTCAAATTCAGATTTTTCAGGCTTCCTAAACCAGGGTGTTTATCTGTTCAGATAACTCTCTGTTCTGTAACAATGGGGAATGGTAATTTCTTATGTTCTTTGTAAGCCAAAGAAACAAAGGCTTATGTGGAAATAACAATAAGTACCGTAAGTATTTTGTTTATGAAAGAAGTCCAAATCTTAAATGGAATTCATTCTAAATCTCAAGATGACTATTTTATTTTTTAATCAGTTTTTTGATATTGCTCTTGTGGAGGACAATGAAATGAGTGAGAGTCTATCAGCGGTGTGTGCTGTGGTTCTTATATTTTAACATAGCTCTATTGACCACTTATCTAAAGCTTTCATTGTTACTGAATTTCCTCTACTGCCGAGGTTATAGTCATAGATTCTGTGTGCTCAGTGAGAAAGTCTGGAACAGGCCCAGAAAATAACTCTGATACATTCCCCCACAGTCATCCACTGTGCACTTACTCTGCTCCTAGAAGTACTGTAATATATGTTTGCAGGATGCAGCAAATTAATTCTCTGTGAGGTTGAAGGCAGTACAAATATAAACATATTCTCTTTACCTCTCTGCCTCTTTTTTCAGTCATCACATCAGTATTTTTTCTGGTAAATTAATAAATTTAAATAATTACAAATACCATTTTGTCTTTGTGTATATGTATACAAGGGGTGATGTGTGTTTGTGTGTGTCTTTATGCATGTGTGTATGTGTTCTTATGCATGAGGGATGGCTTGCTTTTGCCAGGAAGTGAGTGTAGATGTCAGAGGACAACCTCAGCTGTAAGCTTTCACCATTTTATCTAAGGTCCCTCCCTTTGAGTCCTGAGAGTCTCTCACCTCGCATGTCTTTGGCACATTCTAGAGCCCCCCCCCCCCCATTCTACCTCTCAAGGTTGCTTGTTTCCATTCTTTCTGCTGGCCTTCAGGGCTTTAGTCTTGTTTCACCCCTCCCTGAATACCTAATCAGGTTCCCCTTTTCCCCTCCCTGTCCCCCCTTCCACCCAGGACCTTCCTCCTTCTGCCCCAGTGATTGCTTTCTTCTCCTTCCCAAGTGGGATTGAGGCATCCTTACTTGGACCCTTAGACAAAATTAATAATAATAATAATAATAATAATAATAATAATAATATAATAAAGTTTGCGTGAAAGGAGTTATTAATAGAACAACAAATCCTGTATGTTACACTTCATGAAGAGAAAATAATCATAAAATTTAATATGTAGGTATACTAATGTGTTCTACAACACTGGTAATATATACTAAGAAAATAAAAAGGATTTAGAAATCTAAATGAAATGTTTCAATTAAACTAAAAATTAAAATAGAATATAATCTATGTAAAGTCTATGTTTATTTTAGAAAAAACTGAAATTCACATTGATAGCAACTATTGAGTATGTCAGTGTTATATGTTAACCTTCAAAGAGATATTATTGTATTATTACTTCTTTGCATGACATACACATAGTTATTTATTTTTTATTTTATATGTCAGATGTGCATTCATTTTTCCTGATAGAAAATTTTGGAAAAACAATAGGTCTCTGAAATTAGAAAATAAATAACACCATCGCATCAATTTACATTGTACTCACCACTGAGACTATTGTAGCAATTTATATTGCTTATAAATTAGTATTAATGGTTTTGGTTTCTGACTATATATATATTGCACAAAGTTTAGGAGCACATAGAGTTCAGTTTTGACATGTGCTCCCTATAGCAGCTGTCCAGTGATCATGGTATTTGCAGAAACAAGTTAAATGATTGGATAGCCCTTAGTATTTTTGTTGTTTGTTTGTTTGTTTGTTTGTTTCTCAAACACAAAGTCCAATAAGTGGATTGCCAACTTTTTTCAACATTTATTTATTGTTCTTATTTTTTTATTAGGTATTTTCTGTATTTACATTTCAAATGTTATCCTCTTTCCTAGTTTCCACTTTGAAAATATCCTATCCCCTCCTCACTCCCTCTGCTCCCCAGCCTACCCACTCCCATTCCTGGCCATGGCATTCCCCTATACTGGGGCATAGAACCTTCACAGAACCTTGGGCCTTATTTTCAACATTTCTATAACTATAACATATTGTTTATAAAATAAAACATATACAATATTTTATAATACATCACATGTCGGAGAGGATATGGAAAAAAAGGAACACTCCTCCATTGCTGATGAGATTGCAAACTGGTACAACTACTCTGGAAATCTATCTGAACGTTCCTCAGAAAATTGGAAATAGATCTACCTGAAAACCCAGCTATAGCACTCTCGGGTATGACAAAAAGATGGCCCACCATGCCACAAGGGCACGTGTTCCACTTATTTGTGATAGCTAGAATCTGAAAACAACCCGATGTCCCACAACAGAAGAATAGATACAGAAAATGTGGTTCATTTACACAATGGAATACTACTCAGCTATTAAGAACGATGACTTACTGAGTTTTGCAGGCAAATGGATATAACTAGAAAATATCATGCTGATGAGGTAACTCAGACCCAAAAGGACATGCATGGTATGTACTCACTAATAAGTGGATATTAGGAAAAACAAAAACAAAAAAAAACAAAAACAAAAACAAAAAACAAAAATAAAAACCAAAAACAACAAAACAAAACAAGACAAAACAAAAACCGCACAGAATACCCAAGATACAGTGAGGAAGCCTCAGTCTCACTGGGGAGAGGGAAGAAAGCAGTCACAAGTGTGGAGGGAGGGAGGGACATGGGAGGGAAAGTAGACTGGGTGAGTAGGGAGTGGGTCTGGGAGGGAAACCTGATTTTGTATTGGGTTAGGGAAAAGGACTGAAGCTCTGAGGGCCAACAGGAAGAATATAAACAGGCAACCTCAGGAAATTTGAGGTGGGGGAGACCCCCTGAATGCACCAGAGACCTGGGAGTTGAGATACTCCTAGGACTCAAAGAGAGGGACCTTAGATGATAGTAGGAAGAGGGAATTTCTAGAGCCCACCTCCAGCAGGGAGACAGGACATCAAGTGATGGGTGGGGTTGCCATCCCACAGTCATATATCTGACACATAATTGTTTTTGTCAGAAAAAATTCCAGGTATGTAAATGGAGAGTAGCCTGAGGAAAAGAACATACAGCAACAGGCCCAAAGTGGGATCCAGCTCAAGGGGAGACCCCAAGGCCTGACACTATTACTGAGGCTACGGAGCGCTTACAAAAAGGGATCCATCATGACTGGCCTTTGAAAGACCAAGCAAGCAGCTGAAAGAGTCAGATGCAGATATTTGCATCTAACCAATGGACAGAAGGAGCTGACCCCTGTTGTTGAATTAGAGAGGGCTGAAAGAAGCTGAGGAGAAGGGCGACCCTGTAGGAGGACCAGGAGTCTCAGTTAATCTGGACCCCCAAGATCTCTTAAACACTGGAACCCCAAACAGACAGCATACACATACAGTAGAGGACTTGCAGGTCTGTGTTCATTCAGAGATGATGCACATAACCCTCAAGAGACTGGAGGCCTCAGTGAGCTTAGAAGTCAGGTGGAGTTGGGAGTTGAGGCATCCATGTGGAAACAAGGTGGGGCGGGAAGGAGGTGTGGATGTGGAGCAGTTGGAGGGTGAATGGGGGGGCAGGGAATGGAATATGGAGTGTAAAAAAATAAATTAAAAATTAAATTAAATTTAAAAAATAACGTTTTGGGATGATGTTTCAAACATGTCCTTTGAAGTTTGAGGAAATTGTCTGTGACAGCTTCAGTTGTCTACTTGATGGCCCTGGAAAGTTGGAACCTCATTTGCCAATGGATTATCCAGTGGGAAAATATTGGGTATATTTTCTAGATTGAACGGTTAGGAGAGAAAGGAGGCCCCAGCTTACTGTGACTGATGCTATGGCTTGGCACTTGGTTATGAGTTTTATGAAGAAGGTAAATGAGCAAGCCATTTAACAACATTTCTCTTAGGTCTTTGCTTTACTTCCTGACCCAGATCCATAGACCAAATTCCTGCCTTGGCCTTCCTGTAGGTGGGCTATGACCTGTAAACCAAATCCCAAACCTATAAAGATACTACATAGGTCTGTGTAAAATAAGTATTTAGAATTACATCATTTTTTTTTCTCCATCACTTTCTCCCTCTTGCTCTGACCCAGCTTGCTAGGATCCCTTCACTTTGTTTAATCAGCTTTTATTCTAACTAAAGAGTGGCATATTTGTAAGTAGTCTATTGAAAACATTATGTCATTGTTGACTAGTGTTTAAATTTGAAGGCATAAATTTTCTATTTACTGTATTTCTCTTTTCTAAAAATGAAGTGGGATATGTCTATTTGGTGTGTTCCTAGAGACTGAAAAAGAGGAAAATATTGTGACTTGTATCTTTAGGTAGCACTAAGTACATTGCTTCTGTCCAAAAAAAATTGCTAATGTGGCAAGATGTAGAAGCCACGATCTCTTTACATCTCATAATAATGTAATCTTCAAATCTGAAAATAATTTAAAAAAAATGAAATGCAACTGTGAAATCAGAATTTATCCAAACTTCCTTATGAATGAGAAGATAATTTTGAAAAGAAAATTATTTCTCTCTAGTAGATTCTCTAGATAATACAACTTTACTCCTGAAAATTATGGGATTCATTGGCTAGTGTATAGGGAGAGGTGCAGGCATATCCAGTGGCAAAATTAGAGGCAGAGCTATGACAGAAAAAAAACAAAAAGAAAAACAAAACAAAGCATGTTGAATGTGTAATCCGAAAACGTGGAAAGTGAGTTACGGAGGTTGAAGTCAAATAAATCTTCAGAAATGCAGCTGAGTGACAGCTAGAGTGTTTCTTTCCTAAATATTCCTGATCCTGGGGGAAGAAAGAAGCTCAAACTCAAACTATAAAGAGATAAGTACAGATACTTTGTACTGAACTTGGGGTTGTTACCTTGAAACTGAAAAAAAAAAAAAAGGTGATAACAACTCACAGCATTTCCCCTGCCTAGACTGGAGTGACAGTAAAGTCTGTATGGCCATGACAAAAATGAAATAGACTATTGATTTCATTTCGTGAGCCCTCTAAACAAGAGGATTAGATCACCACAGAGATGATTTTGAAGATGGCTTGCCTAGAGATCCAACCTGTAGT
This sequence comes from Mus musculus, assembly GCF_000001635.26. Classification (NCBI taxonomy): domain Eukaryota; kingdom Metazoa; phylum Chordata; class Mammalia; order Rodentia; family Muridae; genus Mus; species Mus musculus. The sequence goes on from NC_000083.6 coordinate 60,401,468, forward strand.
GTACTGGAACACTAAGACGAAGAAAATGATGACTTTGAACGAAAAGGAAGAGGAGATAAAGGATGCATAATGTTCAGGACAGCCTATCAATGTGAAGCTAAATGTTTGCTCTCTGTTAAATTAAGTATTAAAGCATTCACATTGGGAAAAATTTTTCCTTCAAGGTACAAACTATTGCATCAGCTCCCTGTGCCTAGTTCATACATATGATTTACCACAGAGCAGAAGATTAATTTCTGGGATACAATTCAGACTGAATTTCATTTCTTGGCAGAAAATGAACCCTCACCCAAAAAGTACTCAAAACCTTATATTGGTGTCTGCTTAGAGTTAACCCATAGAGTTGGCATTGTATAATGCGAATTTTCAACTGAAAGCTTCTTTATTTCCAGCTCAAGTGTTTCCCTCTCAATTCTGTTTCTGTACAAACCCTCTGTGTTAGGAAAATCTTCATACTGCGAATCATCAGTCATTTTGATTACTGCCAAGTATACCCATTACCCTAAAGTGAGGAAAATAATACATCACATATGACAAATTCAAATCCAAGGTAGCCGAAAGCAATATAACAATAGCTCAATTAACCTACAGATGCCTATGGCAGAGATGTGCTTTTCTTAGGTGAGGTATATAAAGCACTGTATTTCAGGAAAAGAGTCATTTAAAACAGATCAATGGAAAACAGCTTTGCAGAGACACATTGATTGTTTTCTTTTACTGCTGAATTGCCACAATATTTCCCCCATTAATTTTAAGCACAGCTGTACATGATACTTTCAGGAAAAGGATATGATTTTTTAAAAAATTGTTTAATTAAAGACCCAAGGGGATGAATTCACTCTCCCCAAAATTAAGTGTTTATAGCAAGCTATTCACTCCATTACATACATTGGATTTTGCCTATTTCTTTGTTAAGATTTAGTTTGCTAGGTATTCGAGGTTATCATCTTCTATCATCAGATTCTCCTGAGTTGGTGTAGTTCTTGGAAACCGGGATTTGTTCATAGTCTTATGTGAAATTTACAATAGAAAATGAAAATATGAGTTCACATACAAAAAATACAACTGCACACATCTCAGAGGACATATGATAATTGATGACCTTATTATTTTCTCTACCAGGAAATCTACATAGAGGTATCTTAAAAAAATCATTTCTTCTCTTCCTTCTTGATAAAACGGTTATCAGCTTGGTGCTTTACCATCCATATCCACACAGTGAAATAACTTCAGCTCCTGTCCTTTCAAAAGAATACATTTGCAATGAATACTGTGTGTGTGTGTGTGTGTGTGTGTGTGTGTGTGTGTGTGTGTACCTGTTTCAAGATGATAGCCTTTAGAAATCTGTTGGACAAAAGTAATATCTCAGTCATTACGTCAGTAAAATGTTCCCCTGTTCATCTGTAATTCTGGTGCTGTGTTGAGGCAGAGGTAGACATAGCCCTAGAGCTCAGCAACTAGTCAGTCTAGTTGAATTGACACAGGTCAGGCTCATAGAGCCAATCTCAAAACGTAAGGTGAAGAGTGAGAGCAGAATATATCTGATGGTTTTGTCCTCTACCTGCATGTGCTTAAATGTGGATATAGGCTTGATACACACACATAATCACAACGCACACATATATATGTGTCTGTATATGTATAAACATACATACATGTGTATTTACATACATGAGTATATACATACATACATACATACATACATACATACATACATACATACACCTGGATGCAAAAGATCACAGAGAGAGAGAGAGAGAGAGACAGAGAGAGAGACAGAGAGAGACAGAGAGAGAGAGACAGAGAGAGACAGAGAGAGACAGAGAGAGACAGAGAGAGACAGAGAGACAGAGACAGAGACAGAGAGAGACAGAGAGAGAAAGACACACACACAAACACACACACACACACACACACACACACACACACACACACAGACACACAGAGACATGTAGTCACTCACACTACAAAAGCACAAGTAAAAACCAATGATAATTTAAAGTTGGGGAAAAAAAAACATGCCAAGCTTTGGGTTTTGTTAATTTTCTAATCCCTGGGGAAAGGTCCTGGATGCACTATTTTGTAACCTTTATCACATTTCCATCGCTTTGTTTAGCATTTAAATTTCCCTTTCTATATTAATCACAATATTATCTTACTTCATGTCATCATTTCCCACAATGAGTGATTCTTCTTTTGTTGTCATCTTTAATGAAGATTACTCCCTAATAACATTTTAAAGAAAATACGGGAGCACTAGCTTCATAAAGTATATTGTTTTCCTGAGAAGTATACCTACATGTATGACTTAAGAACTATATGCCATAAAACTTCTTTTTCTTCCAAAATTTACCTTTTGCTGGTTTTTAAAAATTTCAAAAGGGAATGCACTACATATTTAAACAGCTGTCTTTTGCTTCAAACCTGAAATAGACTTAACTAAACATTTTGAGGCTAATTGCTCTTGATTCCCTTTAACATAAATGAAGAAGAGTGTGAGCTTATTCATGGTGATTACAGCAACAGTCAACCCCAAACCTTCAATGCCAAAATAAAGACACTAAAGCAAGGTTTTCACAGTGTCAATTTGCAGCCCCCGTGCCAGAGCGAACACACACAACTGTACCCAAAGTTATCCACTAGGGATATCAAAGTAGTTACTCATGGTCAGAATGGTCAGAAACATGAGGTAATCGTGACTGAATATACTGAGAGGACTGACGTTTATAACTTAATTAAGAAAGAAAAAGTCAAAGAGAATTAACTTTCTGAGGAGAAGCCAAAGGGCCCGAATCTTCTGTCATCACTCTTAACCATGAGAGTTATTCCTCAGACGCAGCTTTTCCTTGACAAAAGTATAGGAAGAGATGACTTGGAGACCTATCTCTGCATTCTCCTCTCTGAAATGACTTCCAGGAGAAGAAACATCCTGTTATACAAAAACCCATAAGAATCCACTCTGTCCTTATTATATGTTTGCTTAGTGTTAGAATTAACCACCCTTTGTTTTGATCTGATACATATTGGTTTTTCTCATTTTCTCCTGTAAACAATATGACTAAAATTATTTCTACCATCCTTAAAGAGATAAAAATTGCATGTCCCTGTACATGAGATGATGACTAGTTACTGTTTGATGATTCACAGTCACTCTGTCCTCACAAAATTCTAAATTAAGACTTCGACCTCAGAAATAATGACTGCTGGGTGTAGAAAATGTATGCTTTGTGTTTTTTGTGTGTGTGTGTGTGTTTTTCCATTTAGTTGGATGCATGTCCTTACAAATGAGCCAACTTTCTTCATCTAAGTAGCCTCGTGTCTCAGAAGATAGAATTCAGTGGTCTATTTTAAAAACTCTCTATGTTCTGAAACCAAGTGATACAAATTTCAGACACATGTTACTCACTAATCATCTATATCTAGAGATAAATGAATGCTCTGATTAGAGAAGATGTCTTGGCCAAAGGCACGTATCCAAAGCCCAACTATACTTTAGTATATGTTACAGAAAATTAAGTGGAAAGCTTTGAACGGAAAAGACTCCACATGTATCCGGATGCTGTGGCACAAGCCTGTAATTCCAATATCTGGGTGAATCTGAAGCATTATTTGATTTCTGAACTGAATGAAGACTGATAGACATGGTATCTTCTATGAACAATATCTTTTCCATGCCTTTCCTTCCCTTTGTTCCCTTAACCTCTGCCTCTTTCTTTCCTTCTTTTGCCAGCAGCCTGTCTTTCTCAAGTTCCACGGCTCTAGCATTAGTTGTTTCTGTAAATAATGCAGTATATAAGCCTGGTCTCCAAGTAAGACCTCAATAGTAGTTATTAAACATTTCCTTTTCCTCAACAATTGTTTTTACAGATATGCTACATAATGATGCACCAAGATATCTCGATCCTTTTCCATGGTATAATAAAATGCTTTAAACTGAGTATTTTGTAAAAAAAAAAAAAAAAATAGAATTTTACTTAGATCACATCTCTAGAGGCAGAGGGTTTACGATAAGGGAACTGTATCTGTTTGAGGGCTTCATTCTCAGTCATTATCAGGCAGCCAGCATCATATCAAGGTGTTTACTCTAAGGGAAGGGAAGTGAGTAGGCCCTTAACTAAGACAGGTCAGACCCTGTCTAATGACTTACTCTTGAAATAACAATCTCACTGTCATGGAGATTATAGTTCCTAAGGGTTGAGTCTTATCATTTAAGTACCACACTAACAGTCTTTTTTTTTTTTCCTTATTCACTTTACAAGCCAATCATTGTCCCTTCTCCCGGTCCCTCCTCCTACAGTCTTTCCTCCTATATAGTCTTTTAATCTCTTCTGAGACAAGAGAGACACTCTACCCTGGGTACCTGCCCCCAATCCTGACACATCAAGTCTCAGCAAGTTTAGCTGCTATTTCTCCCACTGAGGTCAGACAATATGGCCAAGTTAGGGGAAAGGGTTCCACAAACCTGCAACAGATTTAGGAATAGCCCCTGCTCCAATTGTTCAGACCCTCATGAACAACAAGCTGCTTATCTGATACATAAGTTTTGGGGGCCCTATTTAAGCCCATGTATGCTATATGGCTTTTGGTTAAGTGTCTGAGAGCACGGAGGGTCCAGATTAGCTGACTCTGTAGGTCTTCATGTGGAGTTCTGATCTCTCTCCAGGGCCCTCAGTCCTTCCTCCTCCTCTTCTATAAGAGTCCCCAAGCTTCATACACTGTGGGTCTCTGCATCTTTCTGAGTCAGCTGCTGGGTGGAGCCTCTTTGAAGCCAGCCATGCTAGGTACCTGTCTACAAGTATAGCCAAATATCACGAACAGTGTCAGGATTGGTTCTTTCCAATGAGATGGGTCTCTGGTTGGGCTGCTTGACTATTCCCCGTCAGTCTGTGCTACATCACCTATCTCTGCACTTTTGTTGTTGTTGTTGTTGGACGGATAAATTTGGAGTTGAAATTTTGTGGTATGTTGGTGTCTCTGTGGCTCTTCTTCCTGGCTATAGGAACTGGTCTCTTCAGGTTCCACTTATCAATGAGTGCATACCATGTGTGTTATTTTGTGATTGGGTGCCATTTTCTAGTTCCATCCATTTGCCCAAGAATTTCATGAAGTCATTGTTTTTTAATAGCTGAGTACTACTCCATTGTGTAAATGTACCATTTTCTGTATCCACTCCTCTTTGGAAGAACATCTGGGTTCTTTTCAGCTTCTGGCTATTATAATCAAGGTTTCCCAGTTTTGCTTTGTTGTTATTTAGTTTTTTGTTTAGTTACTTTTTTCTTTCTTTCTTTTTTGTTAGATATTTTCTTTTTCTACATTTCAAATGTTATCTCCTTCCCTGGTTTCCCCTCAGAAACCCCCCTATCCCTTCCCCCCTCCTCCTACTCACCAACCCACCCACTCCTGTTTCCCTGACATGGCTTTCCCCTACACTGGTGCATCAAGCCTTCTCAGAACCAAGGGCCTCTCCTCCCACTGATGTACAACAAGGCCATCCTCTGCTACATATGCAGGTGGAGCCATGGGTCCCTCCATGTGTACTCTTTGGTTGGTGGTCTAGTGTCTTGGAGCTCTGGGGGTTCTGGTTGATTCATACTGTTGCTCATTCTATGTGACTGCAAGCTCCTTCAGCTCCTTTGGTTCTTTCTCTAGCTCCTCCATTGAGGGACCTTATGCTCAGTCCAATGGTTGTTATATTCTGGAACATCTTTTGTGTGTGTGCCCAGGAGTGGTATAGCTGGGTCCTAAGGTATACTATGTCCAATTTTCTGAGGAACTGCCAGATTGATTTCTGGAGTTGTTGTATCAGCTTGCAATTCCACCAACAATGTAGAAGTGTTCCTTTTTCTCCACATCCTTGCCAGCATCTACTGTCACCTAAGTTTTTGGTCTTAGCTGTTCTGATTGCTGTTAGGTAGAATCTCAGAGTTGTTTTGATTTGCATTTTCCTGATGACTCAGGATGTTGAACATTTCTTTATGTTCTTCCAACCTACTCAGAATTCCTCAGTTGAGAATTCTTTGTTTAGCTCTGTACCCCATTTTAATAGGGTTATTTGGTTCTCTAGAGTTCCACTTCCGGAGTTCTTTGTATATATTGGATATTAGCCCTTTGGGATATTAGCCCTGTATAAAATGTAGGGTTGGTAAAGAACTTTTCCCAATGTATTGGTTGCCATTTTGTTCTACTGGCAGTGTTCTTTGCCTTACAGAAGCTTTGGAATTTTATGAGGTCTCATTTGTCAATTCTTTATCTTAGAGTATAAGCCATTTATATTCTGTTCACTAAATTTTCCCCTGTACCATGTGCTCAAGGCTCTTCTCCACCATCTCTTCTACTAGGTTCAATGTATCTGAATTTCTGTGAAGGTCTTTGATCCACTTGTTCTTGAGCTTTGTACAAGGAGATAAGGATGGATCGATCTGCATTCTTATACAAGCCCTGCCATTTTTTTTTTAATTTAACTTTTCATTGTAAACCTGAAGCTAGTTCAAAGACCCAGGCCTTCACCATTTTGATAATACTGAGTCCATTCTTTGGATTTTCTATACTTTTTATTAATTAAATTTTTTCCTGCCATGAATCTTTCTAAAGCTAAAATTAATAGGAAAATGTATGAATTCTTCTGTCATCCATGTCTAACTGTTGACAGGCTCAGTTGGGTACAAACCTCATACAAGCAACTGAAGCTGCTCTCAGCATGGGGCTGAAACAGCCATGGCATACCCTGAATTTAGCATGTCATAGTTTTCTCCCTATTCTAGATTTTATGTGTTGTTTTTATCCTTCTTCAGTGATGCTCTATAGGCTTTAGAAGTTGATTAATAATGTCCTGTCCATGGATCCATATGTAAATATTCTTTCTAGGTGCTTTGAATAACTATGATTCTCTGATTTCATCTCCTTTGTCTGTAAAGAGAACACCCTTTGATTAAAAAGTGACCTTTGTCTGTGTGCATAAACACAAATACTTTAATGGCTATTTGATTGATGCCATGTCAATTAGCTGATGAGCTATAGCAACTTCTTTTCTTGGGCCTAAGACCTCCTCAAGCATTTGTCTTTTGTTGTTTTATTGGTTGTTGGCTGTTTGTTGTTATAGTTGTTGTTGTTTAAGTGTTAATATACCAGAAATAATTTTTTTTCATATGGAGCAAGTCTCAAATCCAATGCAATAGTTATTATTGGCCCTGCTCCCCCAATCATACCATTAACACCATTATTGCATGAGAAGGTACATTCTGTCTGGAAGGCTGATAGTTTATCTCATAGGATTAATAGGTAGGTAAGAACTTGGATGGGTTTTTAGCCACAGGATCTTGGTTCCAGTTTGGTTTCTGTATCTCTTGAAACAAAGATTTGAAGTTTCTTTAGGGCTTTGTAATTTAGTTCTGGTAGGCAACCAACAGTCATGGAAAGAACTTGGTGTGTGGGATTAGTCTGGGTCCTCCTTAATTAACAGTTTAGCTTATGAGGTAGAATCTTATCCCTGTAACTGAAATAATTGTTTGGTAATCAGTGCCTCCTAGGAGAAACTTTTTCAAGCCCTATAGGGTATCTCTCTGTCATATTTTAATTGGCTTCCATATTTGTAGATTTCCATCTATCTTATTTACACACCTTTAATTTGATTGAGCTCCACTTTCTGCATAGTCTCCTGTATGTTTACTTAACATTTGTGGTAATATGAATAGCTGAGCATTTGGACAATCATATTTTATTTGAAGGAGCTCTTTGTGTATGTTTAGGAGTTGTGGTCTTTCTGGAGGTGCTGTGTTACTAGAAGACAGATTCATGTTTCAAAGCCTCATGCCATCCTCAGTTTACTCTCCTTGATTTTTGCTAGCACCAGAATATGAGTGGTCAAGTTCAATGCTCTAGCCTAAATGCCCCTGTTAACCCTCCTAGATTCTCATTCCTCTGGAACCATGAGCTTTAATGACGTTTTTGTTCTTTAAGTGTATATAGTCATGTTGTTTTATCACAGCAATATAAAAATAACTAATACATTCCTGGGGTGAAGTCTACTTGATCATGCTGAATGATGGTTTTGATGTGTTCATGGATTCAATTTGCAAGTATATTATTGAGCGGAGTGTGGTGGTTCACACCTTTAATCCCAGCAACCCGAGGCAGAGGCAGGCAGATTTCTGAGTTCGAGGCCAGCCTGGTCCACAAAGTGAGTTCCAGGACAGCCAGGGCTATACAGAGAAACCCTGTCTGGAAAAACCAAAAAAAAAAAAAAAAAAAAAAAAAAAAAAGGAATTTTATTGATTGTTTTGCATCGAAATTCATAAGCAAGATTAGTCTGAAGCTCTCTTTTTTGGTTGGACATTTAGGTGGTTTAGGTATCAGAAAATTGTGGCTTCATAGAATGAATTAGGTAGTGTTCCTTCTGCATCAATTTTATGGAATAGTTTGAGGAATATTGGTTTAAGGTGTTCTTTGAAGGCATACTAGAATTCTGCTCTAAATTCATCTGGTCCTGGGATTGGCAGAATTAACATAGTAAAAATGGCCATCCTATCAAAGGCAATCTACAGATTCAAGGCAATTCCCATCAAAGTCCCAACATGATTTTTCAGAGACAAGGAAAGATCAATTCTCAATTTCATCTGGAAAAGCAAAAAACCCAGAATAGTGAAAAATATACTTAACAAAAACAAGAATGTCTGGGGAATCACCATCCCTGACCTCAAGCTTTACTACAGAGCAATAGTGATAAAAACTGCATGGTATTGGTACAGAAACAGACCTGTTGATCAATGGAAAAATAATAGAAAAAAGAAAGCATCTTCAACAATATCATCCTAGATATCTTGGAAATGAAGTCACAGATGTTTCTAAGATACCAACTGAGTACTGGAAATCAAACCCAACCCACTGGAAGAGTGCCCACATATCTTTAATATTGAGACATCTCTCCAGTCCCCAAATATGGTTTTTGAAGAATGTAGTTAGGCTCCCTTCATTATATTAGCTCCACGTATTTTTTGTTGTTGTTGTTGTTGTTGTTGTTGTTGTTCTTTATTTCTCTGAACACAGTCTTCTAGGTACCTCTGTTTGTCCAGGAACTTGCCATGTAGACCTCGCTAGTCTTGAATTCAGAGAAAACATCTACATCTGCCTTTCAGGTGCTGGGAACAAGCAAACACAGCATCAGCTCTCCATTTTGCTTTAGTTTACACAAACACCACCACCACCACCCCCAGACACACTATCCATTCAACAGATAGCTGTGATGCTGTTCTGTTACTAGCCTGGTCTCCCTGTTGTGAGTAAGCTGAACAAAATGACCGCTTCCTTCCCAATATAATGAAAGCACAGAGAGGAAACAATTCAAGGATATAGCCCTGGAAACACAGCATAGGTACAACATGTAAAGAACAATAATTAATCATAAAAAGAAAATCAGTCATACAATTACAAAGAGTAAAAGGAAAAGCCAAAAATACATAAATGATTTGATATAAAGATCATCAATGATTATTAATTTATATTTTTAAAATGAAGGGAACAATGGAGGATGTTCCTCTTTCTCCACATCCTCTATCTCACCAGAATCTGCTATCACATGAATTTTTGACCTTAGCCATTCTGACTGGTGTGAGGTGGAATCTCAGGGTTGTTTTGATTTGCATTTCCCTGATGATTAAGGATGTTGAACATTTTTTCGGGTACTTCTCAGCCATTAGGTATTCCTCAGGTGAGAATTCTTTGTTTAGCTCTGTGCCCCATTTTAATGGGGTTATTTGGTTTTCTGGAGTCCATCTTCTTAGGTTCTTTATATATATTGGATATTAGTCCACTATCTAATTTAGGATTGGTAAAGATCCTTTCCCAATCTCTTGGTGGTCTTTTTGTCTTATCGAGAGCGTCTTTTGCCTTATGGAAGCTTTGCAATTTTATGAGGTCCCATTTGTCAATTCTTGATCTTAAACCACAAGCCATTGCTGTTCTGTTCAGGAATTTTCCCCCTGTACTCATATCTTCGAGGCCTTTCCCCACTCTCTCCTCCATTATTGGTGGGATTGCAAGGTTGTACAACCACTCTGGAAATCAGTCTGGCGGTTCCTCAGAAAATTGGACATAGTACTATCAGAAGATCCAGCAATACCCCTCCTGGGCATATACCCTGGAGATGTTCCAACTGGTAATAAGAACACATGCTCCACTATGTTCATAGCAGCCTTGTTTATAATAGCCAGAAGCTGGAAAGAACCCAGATGCCCCTCAACAGAGGAATGGATACAGAAAATTTGGTACATTTACAATGAAGTACTACTCAGCTATTAAAAACAACGAGTTTATGAAATTCCTAGGCAAATAGATGGACCTGGAGGGTATCATCCTGAGTGAGGTAACCCAATCACAAAAAAAAAAAAACCCTCACATTATATGTACTCACTGATAAGTGAATACTAGCCCAGAAACTTAGAATACCCTAGATAAAATTTGCAAAACACATGAAATTCAAGAACGAAGTGTGGACACTTTGCCCCTTCTTAGAATTGGGAACAAAACACCCATGGAAGGAGTTACAGAGACAAAGTTTGGAGCTGAGATGAAAGGATGGACCATCTAGAGACTGCCCCACCCAGGGATCCATCCCATAATCAGCCACCAAACCCAGACACTACTGCATATGGCAGCAAGATTTTGCTCAAGGGACCCTGATATAGCTGTCTTGTGTGAGGCTATGCCAGTGCCTGGCAAACACAGAAGTGGATGCTCACATTCATCTGTTGGATGGAACACAGGGCCCCCAATGGAGGAGGTAGAGAAAATACCCAAGGAGCTGAAGGGGTCTGCAACCCTATAGGTGGAACAACAATATGAACTAACCAGTACCCCAGAGCTTGTGTCTCTAGCTGCATATGTAGCAGAAGATGGCTTAGTCGGCTATCATTGGGAAGAGAGGCCCCTTGGTCTTGCAAACTTTATATGCCCCAGTACAGGGGAAACACCAGGGCCAATATGTAGGAGTGGGTGTGTAGGGGATCGAGAGAGGGGTATAGGGGACTTTTCAGATAGCGTTTGAAATGTAAATGAAGTAAATACCTAATTTAAAAATGGGGAAAAATGAAGGTAACATGCAAAGCATGGTTCTAAATATACATAAACAAATAAAAATTACCTTTGATATTGAGTGTAGATAAAATATATTTAACTATGATAGACCTTTATTTTTGCATTTATTGCAGTATCATAGGATAATTTTTTGATTTCATGTTATATTTTCATGTATAAACATCTGTATTTTCTAATGCATAATCAATTGTCAAGAGTATCATTATAAAAAATTTGCATATACCCTCTCATATATACGCAGTTAAAATTGATTACTCAGTGAGTATTTATATGTAAATGCTAATGTATTGACAGTATATATCACTGTCTAAAAGTATATATAATCTGTTCACTATTTCACATACTTTTTTTTTTTGCCAAACTTGGTTCTTTACCTTCTGTTCTGCTTTTATATTTCAAGATACTTTGATTTTAATTATAATCTTTATAAGACTCAATCATCACAGTGAGTCTGACCATCAAGTTAGACATTAAATATAAATTAGAAGATAATTTCATATTGGATTAGAATTTTACAAGGGTTAAAAATCATAATATGTTTTTTATAATAACTATTGAGGCTTGCAAAACTCAGATTTTTTGTCCAGGTACCCCAAATTCATTCTTACAGTCCTTTCAAGTACAGTATTTATATCCCATAAAATAACTTTCAAATGCACTTATGAGCTATATCTTCTTTAGTAATAATCTGTGCATTATTTTTGTATACACTTTGTTTCTATATCTGATATATCAATAAAGGGGATTTCAAAGGTGGTGCTATAAATTTATCTCCAAAATTTTGATGATAGAACAATAATTACTGATCTCCTTTGTGGAAATGAAGTGACCTGGTCCTATATGGTTAGGACAGTTTTTAATCTATATTTCTGCTGCTATTAGAATGGAACTCTTTGGTATAGTATTCTCTTTATCTGAACATTGTGGGCTACTAGTTGGTATCAGCAAGATTTTAAAGAAATTAGTTTGAGATCCTAACTTTCAATGAGCTAATTTGTTCATAAATTAAATTTTCTTATATGTAAGATTATGTACCCAAATTAGACTAATATTTTTCCAAACTCAACCCTTACAATTGTCAAGAAACACACAAATTACACACTTATTTATGCAGTTGATGTTTAATTAAATATTTGACTATACCTTTTACCCCCTTTTACTTTTTTTTTAAATTTTATTTACATTTCAAATATTTCCCTTTTCCTACTTTCCCCTCTGAAAACCCTCTATGCCTTCCCTCTGGTCCCCTGCTCACCAACCAACTCACTCCCACTTCCTGGCCCTGGCATTCCCCTATACTGGGGCATAGAACCTTCACAGAACAAGGGTCTCTCCTCCCATTGATGACCGACTAGGCCATCATCAGCTACATATGCAGCTAGAGCCACGAGTCCCACCATGTGTTTCCTTTGGTTGGGGGTTTAGTCCCAGGAAGCTCTGGAGATACTGGTTAGTTTCTATTGTTGTTCCTCCTATGGGGCTGCAAATCCCTTCATCTCCTTGGGTACTTTCTCTAGCTCCTTCATTGAGGATTCTGTGCTCCATTCAATGGATGGCTGTGAGCATCCACTTCTGTATTTGTCAGTCACTGGCAGAGCCTCTCAGGACACAGCTGTAAGGGGCTCCTGTCACCAAGCTCTTGTTGGCATCCACAAGAGTATCTGTTTTTGTTGGTTGTTTATGGGATGGATCCCCAGGTGGGGCAGTCTCTGGATGATCATTCTTTCAGTTTCTTTTCCACACTTTACCTTTTTAAAACAGAAACATAATGCCCTAGCACAATGAGAATGCAAAATTATTGTTAATAGAAAGCAACTGAAAATTTTTTTTATAACAGACCTGGATAATTTCATATAGGCAAGACACATTCTGCTATTTGATCTGTCTTTGCTGTAAGGGGATTATGGGCTTTTGTTAGAATAGTGTCAAAGACAATTTGAATCAAGTCATCCATTTTTTTAAGTGTATTACAAATATTTGTTCAAAGGGCAGATAAAAGGAGAATATCCTCTTGCCTGGTATTGATTCAAGGCAGTGTCTGAGGAGGGTTACTCATTGGCTTCACAGCTTCTCTGTCTTATTATATACAGTTAGTGCTTCCAGGGATTTGAATCACAGAAAAATTTAAATAAACTAATTACAATTGTGTTATTATATGTATTCAATATATTCAATTTGTATAAAAGTTAATGTTTCTGTGAAAGAAAATCACCAGTTGGTGGTTTTCCTTTTTAATCCTTAGGAAGACTCGGAGATTGAGTCTATTGAAATCCACATTATTAAAAATGTCAGAAACAGGGAGGTTAAGATACCAGGAGCAGGGGGAAAGATGGGAACAGAGAGAATGGTAGTATGCAAAAATACATTTTCAGTAAGAGTAGAATTAGTATCTTTAAATTATAATATGCAGAATCAATTAAAATAAATTTTATAAGCACAGTTCTCAGACTTTGGCATGACCCAAAAATTGAGATTTTTTTCACTACTAATGATTTTTAAAAGTCATAATTATTCTAATGTCTTTTGTATCATTTATTATATAATCCAGGAGATTAATACATGGAAAGGAATAATGGGATTGAAGAAGAAAATAAAACATAAAACACAGAGTCCTTTGGAGCAAGCCAAGCTTCCATGAGCAGTCTAATATCTAAAGGGGACCTCCATTCTCTCACACCTCTCCTCTCACCATCATCAGACTTGTTGAGCCTGAAGCATAGAGGTAAGCTTCCCTTCCCCCATCCATCTCCCCTGCTTGCTGAGTCCTCTGGGCACTCCAAGCTACCCTGAACAGCCTGTGATTCAAGGAGTACCTACATTCTCTGCTACATCTCTGCCAATCTTTAACTGATCTGCTGCTCCTGAAACATACAGACCTGCATATCTGGAACCATATAACCCAAGGATACCCATCAGAGGCCTCCCACACAAGGATGAGCAAGATCAACTCCTGTCCCAATACATACAATAGGAACATCCAGAAACCAAATCTATCCAGGTGGCTAAAGGTCCTCATAAGAATTCAGTGAACAAAAGAGAGGGCCACATGGCACATCGGAGCATAATACACCACTATTGTAAGTCCTGGATATCCTAACAAAACTGAAGTACAAGAGAATGAACTTAAATCCAAATTTAAAAACATGATAGAGACCTTTAAAAAGGAATGAATATTCCCTTAAAGAAATATAGAAAAATATAATTAAACAGGATTTATTTGCAAAGAGGAAACAAATAAATCAAAGATATACAAGAAAATACAATTAAAAGGGTGACAAAAATAAATAAAACTGTGCAAGACATGAAAGTTGAAATAGAAGCAATAAAGAAAACACGAATTGAGGGAATCCTAGAGATGGAAAACCTAGGTAAGAGAACACAAACAATAGATGTATCACAAACAAAATATAATAGATGAAAGAGAGAATCCCAGGCATAAATGATACAACAAACAGAAGTGTATGCTCACAGTCAACTATTGGATGGATCACAGGGCCCCTAATGGAGGAGCTAGAGAAAGTATCCAAGGAGCTAAAGAGATCTGCAACCCTATCGGAGGAACAACATTATGAACTAACCAGTACCCCAGAGCTCTTGACTCTAGCTGCATATGTATCAAAAGATGACCTAGTCGGCCATCACTGGAAAGAGAGGCCCATTGGTCAGGCAAACGTTATATGCCCCAGTACAGGGGAATGCCAGGGCCAAAAAATGGGAATGGGTGGGTAGGGGAGTTTGGGGGGGGGGGACTTTTGGGATAGCATTGGAAATGTAATTGAAGAAAATACGTAATAAAAAAAAAAAAGAAACTGATACAGGAGTCAAAGAAAATGTTATAATCTAAAAAATTTCTGACACAAAGCGTCCAGGTAATTTGGGATACCACAAAGAGACTTAACCTAAGAATACTTGGAATAGAAGAAAGTGAAAAGTTCCAGATCCAAGGACCGGGAAAATATTTTCACCAAAATCATGGAAGAAAACTATCTCACCCTAAAGAAAGAGATGGCTATAAACATAAAAGAAATATATAGAACACCAATTACACTGGATGAGAAAATAAATTCCTCCCATCACATAATACTCAAAACATAAAATCTACAGAAGAAAGAATATTAAAAGCAGCAAGTGGACAAAGGCTAGTTAATATACAAAGGCAGACCTATTAGAATTGCACTCAACTTCTCAATAGGGATTCTTTTTTTTTTTTTTAGGTGTTTTTCTCATTTACATTTCCAATGCTATACCAAAAGTCCCCCATACCCTCCCCCCACTCCCCTACCCACCCACTCCCACTTTTTGGCCCTGGCATTCCCCTGTACTGGGGCACATAAAGTTTTTAAGTCCAATGGGCCTCTCTTTCCAGTGATGGCTGAATAGGACATCTTTTGATACATATGCAGCTAGAGACAAGAGCTCAGGGGTACTGGTTAGTTCATAATGTTGTTCCACCTATAGGGTTGCAGATCCCTTTAGCTCCTTGGGTATTTTCTCTAGCTCCTCCATTGGGGGCCCTGTGATCCATCCAATAGCTGACTGTGAGCATCCACTTATGTGTTTGCTAGGCCCCGACATAGTCTCACTAGAGACAGCTATATCTGGGTCCTATCAGCACAATCTTGCTAGTGTATGCAATGGTGTCAGCGTTTGGAGGCTGATTATGGGATGGATCCCTGGATAAGGAAGTCTCTAGATGGTCCATCTGAAATATCCTGGCAGAATGTAAAAGGACACAGAAGCCCTGAAATTGGCAAGATAGACGTCAGTGTTAGCAGAACTAGCTTCACTGATTTAGAAAAATAGAGGTGCACAATGCTCTGGCCACTCCTTGAACCTGTGTGTCTGCCAATGTTCTGACCAGGTGTGTGCCCATTGCTGCACCTTCATTAGACTCTTTCCTTGTACCCCTCCCATACCCATTTCTTGAGAATAGACATTGTTTAGATCTGGAAATCCCCTAATCTCCCTCTTCTCCTTTTCCCTTGAGGGCCTATAAAAACTGGGAACTCTTTCCCCTCAAGGACGACTCCTCTACCCCTGTGTGGGATATGAGTCATCCCCTGTCGCGCCCGCTCTCGACCAGCAAGAACGACGCGACCACCAGTCCTTCTAACAGCAGTTTATTCAGTCCTGATCCTTCTTGTTTATATCTCCCCCGAACCCTGGGCCTCTCACTCCTTTTATACTCTCTCTCATCCACGCACCGCAGGCCACGCCCCCTCGCCAGTCACGAGGCTTCAGCTAATCAGGGCAGCAGGGGCAAATCTCCACCAAATTGGATTCACCTGTATCCTGGTACACATGCGCAGCACTCAAGATGTTTGTGTCTTATATGAGGAAGTCAGGTGCAAGTCATATGACTTAGCTGCAGTCCCTGGCGCCTTTGGGACTGCTGCCACACCCGCTCCCCACAATTCCCCCTTTTTTCTTTTTTGGCAGAGAGAATGTCTGTAGATAGCCCCTCGAAACTATGCCCCTTACCTGTCTTTGGGAGACAAACAGCATTGGTTTGATCCCTGTCTTAGGTTGGTGACATGCCCAGGGAGTCTTATCACTGACTACCTCTCAATCATGCCAAGCCACTCCTGGGGAGATTGTGTTTTGCTTGTGGCAGGTGCATCAAAAGGCCAGGATGTTACTTAACCGATGGCCAGATCTTAATTGCTGCAAGCAAGCCTCATGGGTGAAGGTAGAGGTCTGATCCCCAGTGTGCAAGCATAGGGGCCCTACACAAAACCATCCCTTAGGCTCATCACCCAGAGAGGTCTTGGCCAGCTCCCGTGTCGTTTTTCCTGGGGGAAGGGAACTAGGACACTGAACCTTCATGCAATCAGACATGCCTTCCACAGGATGCCAACAGCAGCTATCCTCTGTGCAGTGCTTAGCCTTGCACCCCACGGCATAACGCAGCATAATTTCTTTTAGAGTGGCAAACCGAATCTGAGGAGATTGTCCCGCCTCCACTGCAGCAAAAGCCTACGCTACCATGGCGAAAGTGCGGGCCGCACACTCTGCACCTAACACATGTGCCAAACACAAAAAACACACACACACAACTATTACAAGCATACATCCCAGGGCTCTCATCCCCACTCATCTTCCCTGAAGCAAGGGATAGATGGCCAGCGGGGCTATCTCTTTAAGGGGAATTCAGGGATCAAAAAGCGTGGAAAAATTTGAATGTCATGTCGAGCTGGTATCGGCTTCTGGAATACCGAAAGGATCTCTCATCTCGGCTCCATCCTTTGTGCTTGTGGGATCATCCACCACATCCACAGGGGCAACTGGATCAGGAGCCTCATTCTTGCAGCGTCTCACCAACCTCTCCAGCACCCAAAGAGGTTCCGTCTGGTCCTGTGGGAACACACAAACAGACCCTCTCGCCCACGTCAACACCTGATCTACTCGATCCCCAGGGGGGATGGACACAATACCTCGTGGTGATGAGACCATAAACTCAATCACCTGTGTCCATCTGGAGAGTCAATATGAGAGTCAAGTTTTCACTAGCTTCCCCTCTGTTGGGCAATGATTTCCACGCCCTTATGGCAATCTGATTCACCTGCTCAAACACATGCAGTGGATATCCTGTTTGTTGTTGTGCAAATCTACCTTGATCAAGCAGCATATCTCTATCCCATGCAAATTTAGCTTGATCAGTGAAAATAGGACATCCCAGCAAGGAGAATCTATCCTCTTTCCAGACCTCCGGACAGAAGGTCTGCCCATAGATGGCTGACGAGGAGGCATAGGGAGGGGGAGCAAAAGCTAATTCGCCTTCCTCCTCCGCCTCGGCTCTTTTGTTTTGTCCTTTCTGACCACCTGATAACACTGTGTCTCCTTTCTTTTTCCTTTTTCTTTTTAAGCCCTTTTCCTCTTCCGACATACTTTCTTGTTGCTCTGTAAGGATTTTCTGACCTGTCTTGACTGCCTCTTGATTCAAACAGTAACAGAGTCCATATATCAGAACAAACAAGACCAAAACTATCAGACCTACCCACAAAGGGTCAATGGAAGAAAAAAGCATAACTACACAGCGAGGATCTATTGATCACTACACTGAGGTTATCATAGTTCCTTAACTTGTCCCCAAACCAGGAACCTTAACTTGTCCCAAAGCCGGGAACCTTTTGTTACCTTGTGCCTGCTTCCTGGCAACTTTATGCTTGCCTCTATTTTATCCGAGGTCCTTCCCAAACTCCTGGGTTACTTTATGCCTACTTCCTGGCAACTTTATGCTCACCTCTACTTTATCCGAGGTCCTTCCCAAACTCCTGGGGTCGCAAGTTTCACTCACCGTGAACTTACCCTGCCGGCAACCACTGACTGCTGAAAGTTCTGAACTCGGTGGGGGAGTCGGTTCCCCGTACGGGCCACCAATTGTCGCGCCCGCTCTCGACCAGCAAGAACGACGCGACCACCAGTCCTTCTAACAGCAGTTTATTCAGTCCTGATCCTTCTTGTTTATATCTCCCCCGAACCCTGGGCCTCTCACTCCTTTTATACTCTCTCTCATCCACGCACCGCAGGCCACGCCCCCTCGCCAGTCACGAGGCTTCAGCTAATCAGGGCAGCAGGGGCAAATCTCCACCAAATTGGATTCACCTGTATCCTGGTACACATGCGCAGCACTCAAGATGTTTGTGTCTTATATGAGGAAGTCAGGTGCAAGTCATATGACTTAGCTGCAGTCCCTGGCGCCTTTGGGACTGCTGCCACACCCGCTCCCCACAATCCCCAGAGCTCTGGCTTTCCCCGAATAAAGCCTCATGTGGTTTGCAACAAGCTCAGTCTGTTGTGAGTTCTTGGGTGTCCACTATTGTCCTGAGGCCTGAGCGAGGGGCTCCTCTCGGAGTCTTTCACATCTTTTTGT
The DNA here is from genome assembly GCF_000001635.26 of Mus musculus. NCBI lineage: Eukaryota > Metazoa > Chordata > Mammalia > Rodentia > Muridae > Mus > Mus musculus. The sequence goes on from NC_000083.6 coordinate 60,420,429, forward strand.
CTTAGTTCCAAACTTCGTCTCTGTAACTCCTTCCATGGGTGTTTTGTTCCCAATTCTACGAAGGGGCAAAGTGTCCACACTTTGGTCTTCGTTCTTCTTGACATTCATGTGTTTTGCAAATTGTAACTTATATCTTGGGTATTCTAAGTTTCTGGGCTAATATCCACTTATCAGTGAGTACATATCATTTGAGTTCTTTTGTGATTGGGTTACCTCACTCAGGATAATGCCCTTTTACCTATCCTAAATCAGATAGAAGACTAATATCCAATATATATATAAAGAACTCAAGAAGGTGGACTCCAGAAAATCAAATAACCCCATTTAAAAATGGGGCTCAGAGCTAAACAAATAATTCTCACATGAGAAATACTGAATGGCTGAGAAACATCTGAAAACATGTTCAGCATTCTTAATCATCAGGGAAATGCAAATCAAAACAACCCTGAGATTCCATCTCACACCAGTCAGAATGGCTAAGATCAAAAATTCAGGTGACAGCAGATGCTGGCAAGAATGTGGAGAAAGAGGAACACTCCTCCACTGTTGGTGGGATTGCAAGCTTGTACAACCACTCTGGAAATCAGTCTGGTGGTTTCTCAGAAAATTGGACATGGTACTACTGGAGGATTCTGCAATACCTCTCCTGGGCATATATCCAGAAGATGTTCCAACCGGTAATATCAATATCTGTCCACAAATACATCTATACAAAAAATACTAGAAGAAAAATAAATTCCAGTCCAAGAAGAATCACTGCATCCAAGAAAACAAAGGAAATAATTCCATACCAGCACACACACACACACACACACACACACACACACACACACATCGTCATCATCATCAACATCAAAATAACAGGAAATAGCAATCACAGCTCATTAATATCTCCCAACATCAATGTTCGCAATTCCCAAATAAAAAGACACGGGCGAACAGAGTGGATGCAGAAACAGGATCCATCATTCTATAGCACAAAGAAACACACCTCAGAATAAAGATAAATATTACCTCAGAGTAAGGGGATAGAAATAAAGTTTTCCAGGTAACTGAATCCAAGAAGTAAACTGGAGTAGCCATTCTTATATCTAGTAAAATAGATTTTCAACCAAAATTATTCGAAAGAGACAGAGAAAGACAGTTCATAACCATCAAAGAAAAAAATCATAAAGATGATGTCTCAATTATGAACATATGTCCCAAACATAAGGGATCCCACACTTGTAAAGCTTAAATGATTCATTGACCCCCCCCCACACATTAATAATGGGAGAATTCAAGACCTGGCATTCACCACTTGATAGGTCATCTACACAAAAGGTAATCAGGGAAATAACATACAGCGACTATAAGCAACATGGACATAACAGACATCGGCAGAAGATTTTACCCAAACACAAAAGAATATACCTCCTTTTCAGAACCTCAGGGATCCTTCTCTAAAACTGACCTTATAGTAGGTCTCAAAGAAAGCCTAAACAGATAGGAGAAAATTCAAATAATACCTTGTATCTTATGAGACCACCCAGGATTAAAGCTGAACTTCAATGAGAACAGAAAAAGCAGGAAGCCTACACACTCATAGAAATTGAAGAAATCTCTACTTAGCGATTTCTGAGTTAGGAAAGAAATAAAGAAAGAAATTAAAGACTTTCTAGAATTCAATTAAAATGAAGACACAACATACTCAAATTTATGAAACACAAGGAAAGCAGTGCTAAGAGGAAAGTTCACAGAATAAAGTGCCTCCATGAAGAAATTAGACAGTTCTCATACCAGCAATTTAAAAGCACACCAAAAAGCTCCGGGGAAAAAAAAGGAAGAAGAAGAAGAAGCAAGTACACCAAAGAGGAGTAGAAGACAGGAAATAAAGTCAGGGTTGAAATCAATCAGTTAGAAACAAAGAAAACAATATAAAGAATCAAGGACACTGAGAGCTGCTTATTTGAGAAAACAAGGTAGACAAACTGAATAAAGTCTACATGGCTCATAAGAGCTCACAGAGCCTGAGAAAATAATCAGGGAGCCTGATGGAGTCTATGCTAGGTCCTCTGCTTATTTCTTATGGGACTCCTACCAGTGGGAGCAATGACTGTCTCTGAATCTTTTGCCTGCTCTTGAGACACTTGTCCTCCTACTGGGACGAGTTGATTTGAGCGTTTCTGCCTAGTATTGTTTATGACTATCATGTCATGCGTTTTTAGGTTGTTATTTCTAGGAGGCCTGCTCATTTCTGATTGGGCAGAAGCAAAGGGTGGGAAGAGCAGACGGAGGGGAAAGTGTGGTCTGGATGCATTGTGTGAGAGAAAACAAAGAAGGAAGAAAATGAAACATATGAAAAGTGCTAAGGGCTTATGAAAAATAATTTTAACAGTATAAACATAAGGCTAGACTCTGTAGAACTCAAAGCAAATAAAAGTAATGGGTGGACCATGTAAGGATGCCACCTGAATGGTCTGTTTGCTCTTCCCCCCTAATGGTTATCAGGTCCACTAAGCCAAGGGAATTTCCTTATATGCAGTGATGGACATTGAAGAGTCTGAATAGTACAGGGTAGCATTTTCTCATCTGCCATTGACAAGAATACATTATTCAGAAATATATATCTACCATCATCCTTTCATTGAAATAAATTGTGCTCTGGATTTATATCTTGTGGGTGAATTGTGAATATGAACATGAGATAGGTTTGATTTAATTTGCCCAGAATATGAATGTTGTAACAACAATGGAAATAGGACTTCTGGACCTTAGCCAAACTGTAAAACAACCTGATTGAAATTTATTTTTCATTATGTTTTAGTTCATTTATATTGACATTGCCATAGATATAGATCTCTGTGAATAGACTAACCACAACTCAGCACAAGGCTATTTGATCCAAGAATAAAAATTAAAATATAGATGAGTTTTGTCGTTGCAACATGGATTTTTATCTTACGACCTTAGAACTCTTTTTCAATGTATTGACAGTATAATGTGACATTACTTGCAGAGCTTTATAGGATTCCATAAGAATGAGAGAGACTGACAATTCTTGAGCTACCTCAAGAGTCCTCTATCTCAGGAATAAAATATACTCCCTACATTTTAACTATTTGAGTTTTTCGGCAAGCTTTGTTAATTATGATTGTTTTAAAGTTAGAGAGAAACATTTTTCTAGATATATATTATATATACAGAATGTACACAAACATGAAGTTAACAAATAGGTTTCTTATAAATTCAAATGGAAGTATGAAATGTTGAAAAAGCTTGGCTCAGGGAGTGGCACTATTTAGATTTGTGGCTTTGTTGGGGTAGGTGTGGCCTTGTTGGAAGAAGTGAGTCACTGTCAGCATGGGCTTTATGACCCTTGCCTTAGCTGCTTCGAAGAGAATCTCCAAGCTGCCTTCAGAACACGAGATGGAACTCTCAGCTCCTCCAGCCCCACTTCTCCCTGAATACTGCCATGTTCCCTTCTTGATAATAATGGATTGGACCTCTGAACCTGTAAGCCAGCCCCAATTAAATGTTGTCCTTTATATGAGTTGCCTTAGTTGTGGTATATGTTTATAGCAGTAATCCCATAAGTAAGACCATAAGTAATTAAAATTCACTACATTTTACTCACAAATACCCTATCTTTCTTAATTTATGTTTTAAAAAATAAAGCTGGTCCCAGTTTTCTCTTCATTGCTGTAGTGAAGACGATGACAAATACGATACTCAGAGAGAAGAGACTAAGTTTACACATCACTGGAATGTTCAAGCCCATCAATAAAAAAAAGTCATATCAGGAAATCAAGCAGAGACTATGAAGGGATATGCTTACTGGCTTATACTGCCTGACTTATCCTGTACTATTATAGAACCCAGGACTACCTGCCGAGGAGGAGTGGTACCACCACACTTAGCAGGACTCAACTATATTAACCAAGGAGATTAATCCCAAGCTTGCCTGCAGGTCTATTTGATGGGGATATTCTCAGAATTTAAATCCCCTCTTTTCAGATAACTATATCTTATGTGAAGTTGTCAGAAACTACAGAGTACATTCATGAATATAATGAAATTATTTATTTTATATCAACAACAGCAAAAAAAAAAACACCAACAAAAAAATCAAAACACAAAACAAAACAAAACAAAACAAAACAAAACAAAACAACCATACTAGTCTGGTTAGCATTGCAAGACATTGGTGCATTGGTGGTTGCAAAATACAACATTTAGAAAATGTTAAACCAGAGGCATAATATCCAAGTTTGATGTACTGGGATAATTATTGAACAGGAATATCTTATACCTTGCAAACATAAAGAAAGCTTGCATGTATCAATTAATAACATGAGATATTTTAGTACAGAAGGAGTAACATCTCTATTATATTTCTATGTATATCCTCTCTACCCCAAGTAAACTAACTGTGATAAAATGAGCATGGAAACTCTTTTCAGTATATATGATTAGCTCTAGATTATTAGTTTTAAGGATGATGAATTTGGAGCATTTTTCCAAAGCAGAAATGCCATTCTAAAATAGTGGATGCTTATTAATGTGGAACAAACAAAACAAAACAAAACAAAACAAAACCCAAAATAACAACCAAAAATGTGTTTCATATATAACAGTGTTTCATATATAACGTTTCTCATTATATGCATTGAGAGAGTATTCTACAAAATTTAGCAAGAAGGACAATACTAGAGTTATTTGAAATCTAGACTATTCCAAGGGATTGGAAACCAATTTTATATGTGTATACGTATTTGCATAAATTGCTACTTACTTTGCCTTTGTAAGAAGGAAGGCTCGAGTTTTGTATTTAGCGCATAACCAGTGTGACTATAGTTATTTTCAGACCATCTTGAGACATGGTATTATTAGCCTTTTCCTCAGTGTCAAACAAAAACAGTATAGCTAACCAACAATGTTTTACTCATTAGAAATGTAATTCATGGATATGTGAATCTACATTATTATCTATCTGTAACTGGTATAATTATATAACTACAGAGATAAACTTTTGTAAAAGAAGTTTACAGAAATTATATCAAATTATAAGCATTTTATATAAATCAACTTTTATCATTGACATATAATTTCATTGGAGGTTCTCAATACTTGGCTTTCAGCTGATTCTGTGCTGGATCCTCAGAAATTAAACAGGCTTATTAGACATGCAACCTCATTTTCTTTCATTCAATGTTCTGATCCTGTAGTTTTCCCTTCTCTGGAGAGGAGTAAGGTTATTTAACAAAAGGTTTGCTTGGAAGTTGATATGAAAAGAAAAATTTTTTTTCTGTCATCACAAATGTTTTCAAATACCACAAAATTTTACCATGGAAATGCACAAAATGAGGAACAAATGTGCAAAGAGGTAAACAATACAGGGCGAATATGATAGTTCTATGGTCAGCAAATCAAATATTATTTTATGCAAGTATTATGTAAAATTATGCAAATTATCACACACACACTTTCACACACACACACATTTCACCACACTTTTAACGTTAATACATTTAAAGTTGTACCATGAACATCAGCACACAGCAACCGTGTTTAATATACTGCATACTCTTCTAAATGTTTAAGCTTCATTTAGATATCTTCTTTGCAATTATGTTCCACGAATGGCTAAAGTGTAATTATTAAATTACACTTCTCATTAAGAGTGCGCTAATTTCCATTGAGATGGAATTTAGATTTGGTTTCACTTGATAAGATTTAATTCAAAAACACTGATTAGTAATTAAAGATATTGCTCTCTATGTGGAGCAGAACACAGCGACTGAAGGCTTTTTGTGTTCTTTCAGTTCTTCATAACCTTTCTGTATTCATACAAGGAACTGTGATGGATTTATGTAACATAGACCATATTAAAGTATTTATAGCTTTCATTGGAAATGAGGCTGTTCTATGCGGAAAATGAATGCGGTAATTTTCATAATACAGCCAAAACTCAACTGAGATCATGTTTTCTCCTTAATTACTCTTTACATTCTTCCTTACAGCACTGCTGTGATTCTGAGTATGAAGTGCCTACCTATTTGAAAAACATTGAGAGAATTGGTAGAATTAGGAAGCCTATTCCAATGTTTACTGATTTTAACTTTCTAATCTTTACATTCTTGTAATTCACAGGTGGGGAAAGGAACATTCAAGACAACAGGTAACTATTACTAAAGTGATTTATTCTCATACTGAGCCATACACTGACCCATATTTCACAGGTTTCAAGAGTTCAGTTAAAAGAATAAAGTGACTTATGACATGAACATTTTACAGAATACACTTTTATAATAAGTGACAGTCTTTCAGATAACCAGTAAATAACTGTTGTTCATTGAAGTCATATAAACACAAATTTAAACTTACACACAAAAAAGTGTATTCAACAACTATAGGTGGTTAAGATGTTTAGAAAACTTAATTAGAGAAAAATCAAGGTATTCCGAAAGATATATAGATTTGCTCACATATCTCAGAGAATATGACATCTCCCACTACAAACATTTACTCAAAATTCACTTGGATATTGGCCTACTTGTAAATGGCTATTATCAGAAATTGTGTCGTCTCTCAACTTTAGCCTTCCTTAGCGTTGTCTGTTAAATGTTCTTTGTTTCATTCATGAGTGAATATTTATTATTTTATCTGTTCCTCATCATAAGGATGTGAGTGTGTATATCAACTCTTCACTGTTATGAGGCTACTACCTATACATTAATATATTAAATGCTCAAAAAGTAATAGTCACATATATAAATCTAACAATTCTGGCCAATTACAGCCTGAAGGGTGCTATTTTATCTGACAATCTGATATGCTCCTTTACTATTTTGATACTGTAGACCACTACAGTATATCTTTAAACCATCTCATGACAAAAAGACAAAGCAGATTCATAAGAATAATATAATTGTTTTATTGATAACCAATGTAGCACAAAATATTCACATGGGAAAATTTATTTCCTTGAATTACATGAAAATAGTAAAGGTAAAATAGATTACAAAATCCATATAAACAATATTTGCATGAAAATGTAGGTTTGATCTCATTTACAAAATCAAACTTTTAAAAGAAAATAAATTTGTGTGTCTGTGAGTTGAGTGCCATGCAAAAGCAGAAATTAAAAAAGAAAACACTCATCCTTTGTTATGTATATATAACGTGGAAACATTCTTCAATGTCGCTTTGAAGAAAAACACAAAAATATTCGCAGTAGCTACAAAACTGAAAATGTTGTCTGTACATTTTCAAAAATCTAGACAAATTCAGAGTGGGTTTTCTAAGAATTTCCTAAATATAACCTATAGTTTCCATGAAGAAATAGCTTTGTTCATTGAATTTATTTTTGTATATTTTACTGTATATACACTTATGGAAAATTAATATCAAATAAGATTAAAGGATTTTTGGTGGCATGTGTAGCACTCTGTATATAAGATCATGATGCCTACAAACAAGGACTCTTCCCTTCCCACCCACCAACTGCTCCACATCCCACAGTTCCTCCCAACCACACCCTATCTCCACATGGATTTCCCAACCCTCTACCTCATCTGACCTCTAAACTCCCTGGGGCCTCCAGTCTATTAAGGGTTAGGTGCATCATCTCTGAATGAATATAGACCCGGAAGTCCTCTACTGTATGTGTGTTGGGGGCCTTATATCAGCTGGTGTATGCTGTCTGTTTGGTAGTCCAGTGTTTGAAAGACCTCAGGGGTCCAGATTAATTAAGACTGCTGGTCCTCCTATAGGATCACCTGTCTCCTCTAATTCTTGTAGCCTTCCCTAATTCAACAACAGGGTCAGCTGCTTCTGTCTACTGGTTGAGTACAAATATCTGAACCTAACTGTTTCATCTGTTTGTTGGGTCTTTTCAATGGGCAGTCATGATAGATCCCTTTTTATGAGTGCTCAGTAGCCTAATTAATAGTGTCAGGCCTTGGGACCTCCCCTTGACCTGGATCCTGCTTTGGGCCTGTCACTGGACATTCTTTTCCTCAGGCTCCTCTCCATTTCCAACCCTGTAATTCATTCAGACAGAAACAATTATGGCTCAGAGGTATGACAGTGGGTTGGCAACCCCATCCCTCACTTAATGTCCTGTCTTCCTGCTGGAGAATGGCTCTATAGGTTCCCTCTCCCTACTGTTGGGCATTTCATTAAAGGAGCCTCCCTGTGAGTCCTGTCAGTCTCTCACCTCCCAGGTCTCTGGTGCATTCTGGGGGGTCCCCCCAACCTCCTATTTCCTGAGGTTGCCTGTTTACATTCTTTCTGCTGGCCCTTGGGGCTTCTGTCCTTTTCCCTCACCCAACAACAAATCAGGTACCCCTTCCCCATACACTTTCCCTCCCAAGTCCCTCCCTCCCTTCCCAAATGATTGCTTTCTTCTCTCTCCCAAATGGGACTGAGGCATCCTCACTTGGGCACTTCAGCTTCTTGAGCCTTTTGAATTCTGTGGACTGTATCTTGTGTATTCTGTAGGTTTTTGGTTTGGTTTGGTTGGGGGGGCGTGTTTGTTTGTTTGTTTTTTGTTTGTTTTTGACTAATATCCACTTATTAGTGAGTACCTACCATTGCATGTCCTTTGGGTCCGAGTCACCTCACTTAGGATGATATTTTCTATTCCCATCCATTTGCCTGCAAAAATCAGGAGGTCCCCATTCTTAATAGCTGAATAGTATTCCATTGTGTAAATGAACCACATTTTCCATATTCATTCTTCTATCATGGGACATCTGGGTTTTATCCAGCTTCTGGCTATTGCAAATAAGGCCACTATGAACATAGTGGAACAAGTGCCCCTGTGGCATGGTGGGCCATCTTAGGATATATTCTTAAGAGTGGTATAGCTGGGTCTTCTGGTAGATCTATTTCCAATTTTCTGAGGAACCTCCAGATTGATTTCCAGAGTGGTTGTACCATTTTGGAATCCCACCAACAATGGAGAAATTTCCTCTTTCTCCACATTCTCTCAAATGTGTTATCACCTCAGGTTTTAATCTTAGCCATTCTTTCTGGTGTAGGGTGGAATTGCAGGGTCATTTTGATTAGCATTTCTCTGATCACTAACGACTTTGAACATTTCTTTAGGTATTTCTCAGCCATTCCAAATTCCTCAGTTGTGAATTCTCAGATTATTTCTATACTCCATTTTTTGATTGGGTTGTTTGGATTTTTGGTGATTAACTTCTTGAGTTCTGTGGGGCTAGTGAGAATTTTTTTCCCAATCTGTCTGTTGCCAATTTGTCTTCATGACAATATCCTTTGCCCTACAGAGCTTTCCAGTTTTATGAGGTCCCATTTATCAATTCTTTATCTTAAGAAAATAAGCCATTGGAGTTATGTTTAGGAAATTTCCCCCTGTGCTAATGAGTTCAAGGCTCTTTCCCAATTTCTCTTCTATTAGATTTAGTGTATTTGGTTTTATGTTGATGTCCTTGATCCAGTTGGACTTGAGCTTTATAGAAGGTCTATTTTCATTCCTCTGCATACAGCCAGCCAGTTAGACTAGCACCATTTATTGAAGATGCTTTCTTTTTTTCCTTTGTATATTTTTAGTGCCTTTGTCAAAAATCAAGTAGTGGTAAGTGTGTGCTTTTACTTCTGGGACATCAATTCTATTCCATTGATCACCAAGTCTGACTCTGTACCAGTACCATGCAGTTTTTATCATTATTTCTCTGTTGTATAGCTTGAGGTCAGGGATGGTGATCCCTCAGCTGTTCTCTTATTTTTAAAAATTGTTTTCACTATTCTGTTTTTTTTTTTTTTGTTGTTTTGTTTTTTTTTTTGTCTTTCCACATGATTTTGAGAATTGTTCTTTCCATGTCTTTAAAGAATTATGTTGGGATTTATTGAGGGATTGCCTTGAATCTATAGATTGCCTGCCTTTGGCAAGATGGCCATTTTTACTATGTTAATTCTTCTAATCCCTGGCCTTGGGAGATCTCTCCATTTTCTGAGATCTTCTTCAATTTATTTCGTGAGAGACTTGAAGTTATTGTCATACAGGTCTTTCATTTGTTTGGTTAGAGTTACCCCAGAACATTTTATGCTATTTGTGGCAATTGTGAAGGGAATTGTTTCCCTAATTTCTTTCTCTGCCTTTGTATCCTTTGTATAAATGAAGGGTACTGATTTACTTGAGTTAATTTTATATCTGGCCACTTTACTGAAGTTGATTATCAGCAGAAGAATTTCTCTGGTAGAATATCCGGAGTTGCTTATGTATACTGTCATATCATCTGCTAAGAGTGATAACCTTTATTTCTTCTTTACCAATTTGTATCCCCTTGATCTCTCTCTCTCTCTCTCTCTCTCTCTCTCTCTCTCTCTCTCTCTCTCTCTTGTCTTATTGTTTGAGCTAACACTTTGAGTTCTATTTTGAATAAATATGGGGAGATTGGACATCCTTGTCTTGTCCCTGATTTCAGTGGGATTGCCTGAAGTATATCTCCATTTAATTTGATATTGGCTTTTTGTTTACAGTAAATTGCTTTTATTATGTTTATGTATGGACCTTGAATTCCTGATCTCTCCAATACTTGTAACATGAAGGGGTGTTGTATTTTCTCAAATGCTTTTTCAGCATCTAAGGATATGATCATTTATATGGTGGATTATGCTAATGAATTTTCATATATTATACCAACCTTTCATCCCAGGGATGAAGCCTACTTGATCATGCTGAATAATGGTTTTGATATGTTCTTGGATTTGGAAAGAATTTTATTGAGTGTTTTTGCATCAATATTCATAAGAGAGATTGGTCTGAAGTTCTCTTTTTTGGTTGGCTCCTTGTGTGGTATAGGAATCAGAGTAATTGTGGCTTCATAGAATGAGTTAGATAGTATTCCTTCTGTTTCTATTTCATGGAATAGTTTGAGGAAAATTGGTATCAGGTCTTCTTTGAAGGCCTGGTAGAATTCTGCACTAAATCCATCTGTCCCTGGGGTTTTATTGGTTGGGAGGTTTTGAATGATTTCTACTATTTCCTTGTGTTATATGGGCCTGTTTAGATAGTTTACCTACTCTTGATTTAACTTTGGTATGTTACATCTGTCTAGAAAACTATCCACTTCATCTAGATTTTCCAGTTTTGTTGAGTATAGACTTTTATACTAGGATCTGATGATTTTTTGGATTTCCTCTCTTTCTGTTGTTATGTCTCCCCTTTCCTTTCTGATTTTATTAATTTGGATACTGCCTCTAAGACCTTTAGTTAGTTTGGTTAGGAGTTTATCTATCTTGTTGATTCTTTCAAAGAACCAGCTTTTGCTTTCCCTGATTCTTAGTATTGTTTTCTTTGTTTCCATTTGGTTGATTTCAGCCCTGAGTTTGACTATTTCCTGACTTCTACTCCTCTTAGGTGAGTTTGTTTCTTTTTATTCTACAGCTCTCAGTGCTGTTAAGTTGTTAGTGTAAGATCTCTCCAGTTGTTCTTTTCCCAGGGTACTTAGTGCTATGAACTTTCCTCTTTGCACTGCTTTCACTGTGTCCCATAGGTTTGGGTATGATGTGTCAACATTTTCATTAAATTCCAGGAAGTCTTTAATTTCTTTTTTTATTTCTTCCTTGACCTTAGTAAAGAGTTGTTTACTGAGTAAACTGAGTAAAGAGTTGTTCAGTTTCTACGTGTTTGTGGGCTTTCTGTATATTTTTGCTATTACTGAAGACCAGCCTTAGGCTGTGGTATTCTGATAAGATGCATGGTATTATTTCAATCTTCTTGTATATGTTGAGGGCTGTTTTTTTGAGCAATTATATGGTAGATTTTGGAGAAGGTACCATGAGGTGCTGAGAAGTTGCATTCTTTTCTTTTAGGGAGACATTTTCTGTAGATATTAAATCTATTTGGTTCATAACCTCTCTTAGTTTCACCGTATCTCTGTTTAGTTTCTGTTTCATTCACCTGTCCATTGGTGAGAGTGAGTGTTGAAATCTCCCACTATTATTGTTTGGAGTTCAATGTGTTTTAAGTTTTAGTAAAGTTTTTGTTTTTTTGTTTTTTGTTTTTTTTTTTGTTTTTTTTTTTTGTTTTATGAATTTGGGTGCTCTTGCATTTGGGGCAGAGATGTTCAGAAATGATACTTTCTCGGTGGGTTTTCCCCTTCATCATGCTTGATACCTTTTGGTTGAAAGTCTATTTTATTGGATATAAGTATGGCGATTCCTGATTGGTTTTTTTTTTTTTTTTTTTTTTTTTTTTTGGACCATTGGCTTGGAAGACTTTTTTTCATCCTTTTGCTCTGAGATAGTGCCTGGTTTTGTTATTGAGGTGTGTTTCTTGTATGCAGCAAAATGCTGGATCTTGTTTGCATATCTCATCTGCTTACTTGTGTTTTTATATGTGAGTAGAGTCCATTAATATTGAGATATATTAAGGAGAGATGACTGTTGCTATCTTGCATGCTTGTTTTTGTAGATGGTTTTATGTGTTTGTGGCTCTCTGTTTTTCACTTTGTTGGGATATTTCTAATATTTTGTCTTTTCTTTGATGCAGGTATCTTCCTTGTGTTGCATTTTTCCTTCCAGAATTCTCTGTAAGGCTGGGTTGGTATATAGATACTGTTTGAATTTTGTTTTGTCCTGGAATATATTGTTTCTCCATTTATGTTGATTGAGAATTTTGTTGGGTATAGTAGCCTAGCTGGCGTTTGTGTTCTCTTAGAGTCTACATGACATCTGATCAGGCTCTTCTGACTTTCATATTCTCTGTTGAGAGGTCTAGTGTAATTCTAATAGGTTTACTTTTGTATGTTACTTGGCCTTTTTCCCTTGAAGCTTTTAATAATCTTTCTTTGCTGTGTGCATTTAATGTTTTGATAATGATATGATGTTAAGATTTTCTTTTCTGGTTCCATTTATTTGGTGTTCTATACGCTTCTTGTACCTTTATGTCAATCTCTTTTTTTAGGTTGGGGAAGTTTTCTTTTATGATTTTGTTGAAGACATTTTCAGGTCCTTTGAGCTGGGAATCTTTGTTCTCCTCTATTCCAATTATTCTTAGATTTGGTCTTTTCATTGTATCCTGAATTTCCTGGATTCTTTGGGTTAGGAGTTTTTTATGTTTTGAATTGTCTTGACAATTTTGTCAATCTCTTCTACTGTATATTCTATACCTGAGACTCTCTCTTCTATCTCTTGTATCCTGTTGGTAATACTTACATCTGAAATGCCTGACCCTTTTCCTAGGTTTTCTGTTTCTAGGTTTGGGCCCATTTGTGTTTTCTGTATTTTTTCTACTTCCACATTTATGTCTTGAATTGCTTTATTCAATTTTTCACCCTTTTGCCTGTGTTTTTCTGTATTTCTTTCAGTGAGTTATTGATATCCTCCTTAAAGGACTTTACTATCTTCATGAGATAAGTTTTTCGGACAGATTCCTGATTTTCAGGTGTATTGGTGTATTCAGGGCTTGCTGTGGTGGGAGAACTGGGTTTTGATGATGCCCACATATTTTTGCTTCTGTTGCTTATGGTCTTGTGCTTGCCTTTTGCCATCTGGATATCCCTGGTATTTGTTTGTCTTGGTGACAGGAGTCTGCCTCTTTTGTCCCTGGGTTGCCTCAGGTCTCCTGTCAGGCTTGTGGCCCTGCCTGTATCAGACCACCTGTGGGGCCTTTCAACTGGGGGCTCTTCACAGGTACAGAGAAGCTGCTGATTTGTTGCCCTGGGTGCAGTAGATATCCTGAGAAGCCTTCAGACTGTTGGGCCTTCAGTGGAGCAGTCTAGCTGCTGTCCAACTGCCCTGAGTGCAGCAGATCCTTAACTGCTCTGACAGCAGAGGATCCTCAAGTGCTCCCAGTGCAGAGGGTCCTCAACTTCTCAACTGCTCTGAGTGCACTGGGTCCTCTAGGATGAATTGGGATATGGAATCTTCATGGGAGCAGAACAACTATGCATCTGCCCCAACAGCAAGGACTAGGAGGAAGGGTTGGGAGGGATGGAAGGAAGGCAAATGGTATTCCAGAGAGCGGGGCTTTGGTGGGCGAGGATCCAAAACCACCAGGCTCCCAGTAGCAACTCTGGGACTCAGGGAGAAAGTGGGGGGGGGGTAGCACAGTTCTTACCAACTGCTCTGAGTGCAGGGATATGGCGTCTTCATGGGAGCAGACCAACTATGGGTCTACCCCAGCAGCAAGGATCAGGCAGTCAATTCCTATTCTTATAGTTTCCAATACTAAGAGTTATAACATATATTGTAGTTATTTGATATGTCATAAATCAAAGTATTTGTCTCTTAAATTTTTAGACCTCTAATACCTAAATACTTTGCATAAAGAAGGTGCTAAAATACATTAATTTGCTTTAATATTGACTATAATAGTGCTTTTTTTAAAAAAAAATAAGTGTGTCTTTGTGTTTATCTGTATGTCAGTTTGTGCATGGGTTAGTGCAGTTGCCCTGAAGTTCAGAATAAGGCATTGGATCCCCTTGGAGCTGAAGTTATAGACCACCTTACATAGTTTCTGGGAACAGAACTCATGACTTCTGTAATGGAAGTATGTGCTCATAACTACTGAGAAATCTCTCTGCCTCTCCTTGATAGCTGAGAAGGAATAAAAACGTGAATATTGCAAGTGAAAGAAAGGAAAAAAAGCATAGCACTTGCAAAAGTACGCAGGGAGAGGACAAATATAGAACCAAGATACTTGAATCTTGATGACTTGATTCCTAATCTGCAGGCATCACACAGGAACCATTAAAGGAATGCTGACCTAAGAAGCCTGTTTAGAAAACTACACTTACGAAAGATTTTAAATTATGCTGGCTAAGTCATGATCTGTAGAATTATCTGTACACTTGGACATGGGAGGAAACTAGTCACCCAAGCATACTCCAGCAATAGAGATAAACCAGAATGCTGCAAAACTGTGGCAATGTAGTTACCTCCCCAAGTTCTTCGTATAGAATCAAGAAAAATAACATAGTCATTAATTCAGTAATTTCATTGTATATAATTATCCATAAAACTACAAGAAGTACAATATTGATTCCAGGATGCTACCAATGTCATCAGGAGTTAACAATAACATCACTTAAATTTCCTTATGCTTAGATTAATTTTTATATAGTAATGTAACTATATTTGAGTCTGCCATCCCATTAAAGTCCAGTGACATCTTATATAATCCTCATACTTAGGAGTTGGATGCAGTAACTGCTGTGAATTGGAAGCTAAGATCATCTTCTACCTTCCTCTATTAAAAAAAACTAAATCAACTCTTTCATTTAAAATATGATGTATAACCTTTTCACTAACATGTGGTTACAACAATCTCGGACAATTAGATAAATATATTCAGTTTAAAATAATTTTACTGAAATAGCAGATATCTTAAATGTTATTTTTAACTTTTTAGAAAATATAGCTCATTTATTATTTTTCTCTTTCCTTATGATTGATTTCCAACAGAAGAACTATAAGACTTTTATAATTTCAACTAAGGAGCTATTAATGCTTCAAAACAGCTTAATCATTAATTATATCCAACATCTCCTGAAACACATAAAACAATTCAAGTTTTACCAGTGGGATTTCTGAGGTAAAGGATAGGCCAAGTCTTTGTTGGAAATTTTACTCCATTATTATTAATCCTGAAAATGTTCTTGTTAGTAGATGAACTGCATAAAAGACTTTCTAATTGCCCTAAGTTCCATTAACGTATTTTAATGCTTCATTAAAGCTGACGGATGGTACACACCTTTGATTATACAGGTGCTGATTAGTTGTAAAAAACACTTACACCATGGATGTGTCAGCTAAATAGAGTTCATATCTTAGGATATGTTAAGTCTGTGCCTGCAAGGAATAGATAAAGACATTCTTAAAGCTCTCTAGGGCATTATTTAAAACCATTTTATTATCATATTTTGTTTTAGTATTTCCTTTAATGTGTGGAAACTTAAACTAGTAAGGCTATGAAAGGGCAGGGTTTTAAAAAAAAACTAAAATATATGAATAATTAAAAGATGAAATACAATAAAATAAAAAATTAGATGGTAACTTTTATAATTTTATAAGCATTCTAAAATACATATTTGACATCGACACTAAAGCACCTGCTTTATAATTAGGAGCAAAGGCAAACTTTCTCCTTTTTATGGTAATTGGCATCATGGCCAAAAATACAATAGGAGCAAGGCCAAAAAATCATGGTTATGAAACACTTTTTACAATATCAAGATTTTTCTCTGGAGTCCAATGATTTGGGATGCCATGGAAACCAGCAATCAATGAATAATATGCAATTAAGAATGTGTATCAACGACTGCCCTCGAAATAGCTAGATCTAGTGGTCTGCTTTACTGTCTGTTGCCTTGGTTATTGTTGTTCTATTTGTTTCTTGAAATATATGTTTGTTAATTTTGCCTTGTATATTTTTGTGTTATCAACTGAAATACTAATAATTGTTTGTTAATGTTTTATCCCACTATTTATTACATTAATATTAGGACAATTTATTTTAAATACATTGCATATTAAGCAGTCTAGATTTTCCAAGGGTTGGAGTCATGAATGGCTAGAAACTGCCTCAATAGTCATCAGGGAGTCTACAAATTCCTTCTCTTTTTGACTTGATCTCATTGTTAAATTGACATCTTTGCAGTATTTATGAAATCTGTTTCACCACAGGGGCCTTTAAAATTTGCTCAGTATGTGAAACATAATGAAAACTAGTGCATTGGGAGTGGATTCAGGTAAGTTTACATGTTTGCTGAAGTGAACTTAGTTGGATTCAAACTGCTCTATCATGGTTTTGGAACTTGAGGGTAAAAATATTGCTATACGCTAGCTATTTCTTCAAAAGTTTGGGATATCAGCAGTGCCCTTTATTTATTCGTCAATGACCACATATTATAGAGCCATTAAAATTATTTTGAAGATAGTTTCTTCTTTCATTAATTTATTTTTTTTTTATTTTGCTTTTTTTTTTAATTTTAAAAAAGTGAGTACAATTCACAAAGTATAAATTTACCCTTTGGCATTTAAAATATTTTTTTTTCTTTTTTTTTTTTTCCATTTTTTATTAGGTATTTAACTCATTTATATTTCCAATGCTATACCAAAAGTCCCCCATATCCACCCACCCCCACTCCCCTGCCCACCCACTCCCCCTTTTTGGCCCTGGTATTCCCCTGTACTGGGGCATATAAAGTTTGCAAGTCCAATGGGCCTCTCTTTCCAGTGATGGCCGACTAGGCCATCTTTTGATATATATGCAGCTAGAGTCAAGAGCTCCGGGGTAATGGTTAGCTCATAATGTTGTTCCACCTATAGGGTTGCAGATCCCTTTAGCTCCTTGGCTACTTTCTCTAGCTCCTCCATTGGGAGCCCTATGATCCATCCATTAGCTGACTGTGAGCATCCACTTCTGTGTTTGCTGGGCCCCGGCATAGTCTCACAAGAGACAGCTACATCTGCGTCCTTTCAATAAAATCTTGCTAGTGTATGCAATGGTGTCAGCGTTTGGATGCTGATTATGGGGTGGATCCCTGGCTATGGCAGTCTCTACATGGTCCATCCTTTCATCTCAGCTCCAAACTCCGTCTCTGTAACTCCTTCCATGGGTGTTTTGTTCCCAAATCTAAGGAGGGGCATAGTGTCCACACTTCAGTCTTCATTCTCCTTGAGTTTCATGTGTTTAGCAAATTATATCTTATATCTTGGGTATCCTAGGTTTGGGGCTAATATCCACTTATCAGTGAATACATATTGTGTGAGTTTCTTTGTGAATGTGTTACCTCACTCAGGATGATGCCCTCCAGGTCCATCCATTTGGCTAGGAATTTCATAAATTCATTCTTTTTAATAGCTGAGTAGTACTCCATTGTGTAGATGTACCACATTTACTGTATCCATTCCTCTGTTGAGGGGCATCTAGGTTCTTTCCAGCTTCTGGCTATTATAAATAAGGCTGCTATGAACATAGTGGAGCATGTGTCCTTCTTACCTGTTGGGGCATCTTCTGGATATATGCCCAGGAGAGGTATTGCTGGATCCTCCGGTAGTACTATGTCCAGTTTTCTGAGGAACCGCCAGACTGATTTCCAGAGTGGTTGTACAAGCCTGCACTCCCACCAACAATGGAGGAGTGTTCCTCTTTCTCCACATCCTCGCCAGCATCTGCTGTCACCTGAATTTTTGATCTTAGCCATTCTGACTGGTGTGAGGTGGAATCTCAGGGTTGTTTTGATTTGCATTTCCCTGATGATTAAGGATGTTGAACATTTTTTCAAGTGCTTCTCTGCCATTCGGTATTCCTCAGGTGAGAATTCTTTGTTCAGTTCTGAGCCCCATTTTTTAATGGGGTTATTTGATTTTCTGAAGTCCACCTTCTTGAGTTCTTTATATATGTTGGATATTAGTCCCCTATCTGATTTAGGATAGGTAAAGATCCTTTCCCAATCTGTTGGTGGTCTTTTTGTCTTATTGACGGTGTCTTTTGCCTTGCAGAAACTTTGGAGTTTCATTAGGTCCCATTTGTCGATTCTCGATCTTACAGCACAAGCCATTGCTGTTCTGTTCAGGAATTTTTCCCCTGTGCCCATATCTTCAAGGCTTTTCCCCACTTTCTCCTCTATAAGTTTCAGTGTCTCTGGTTTTATGTGAAGTTCCTTGATCCACTTAGATTTGACCTTAGTACAAGGAGATAAGTATGGATCGATTCGCATTCTTCTACACGATAACAACCAGTTGTGCCAGCACCAATTGTTGAAAATGCTGTCTTTCTTCCACTGGATGGTTTTAGCTCCCTTGTCGAAGATCAAGTGACCATAGGTGTGTGGGTTCATTTCTGGATCTTCAATTCTATTCCATTGGTCTACTTGTCTGTCTCTATACCAGTACCATGCAGTTTTTATCACAATTGCTCTGTAGTAAAGCTTTAGGTCTGGCATGGTGATTCCGCCAGAAGTTCTTTTATCCTTGAGAAGACTTTTTGCTATCCTAGGTTTTTTGTTATTCCAGACAAATTTGCAAATTGCTCCTTCCAATTCGTTGAAGAATTGAGTTGGAATTTTGATGGGGATTGCATTGAATCTGTAGATTGCTTTTGGCAAGATAGCCATTTTTACAATGTTGATCCTGCCAATCCATGAGCATGGGAGATCTTTCCATCTTCTGAGATCTTCTTTAATTTCTTTCTTCAGAGATTTGAAGTTTTTATCATACAGATCTTTCACCTCCTTAGTTAGAGTCACGCCAAGATATTTTATATTATTTGTGACTATTGAGAAGGGTGTTGTTTCCCTAATTTCTTTCTCAGCCTGTTTATTCTTTGTATAGAGAAAGGCCATTGACTTGTTTGAGTTTATTTTATATCCAGCTACTTCACCGAAGCTGTTTATCAGGTTTAGGAGTTCTCTGGTAGAATTTTTAGGGTCACTTATATATACTATCATATCATCTGCAAAAAGTGATATTTTGACTTCCTCTTTTCCAATTTGTATCCCCTTGATCTCCTTTCGTTGTCGAATTGCTCTGGCTAATACTTCAAGTACTATGTTGAAAATGTAGGGAGAAAGTGGGCAGCCTTGTCTAGTCCCTGATTTTAGTGCGATTGCTTCCAGCTTCTCTCCATTTACTTTGATGTTGGCTACTGGTTTGCTGTAGATTGCTTTTATCATGTTTAGGTATGGGCCTTGAATTCCTGATCTTTCCAAAACTTTTATCATGAATGGGTGTTGGATCTTGTCAAATGCTTTTTCTGCATCTAAGGAGATGATCATGTGGTTTTTGTCTTTGAGTTTGTTTATATAATGGATTACATTGATGGATTTTCGTATATTAAACCATCCCTGCATCCCTGGAATAAAACCTACTTGGTCAGGATGGATGATTGCTTTAATGTGTTCTTGGATTCGGTTAGCGAGAATTTTATTGAGGATTTTTGCATCGATATTCATAAGAGAAATTGGTCTGAAGTTCTCTATCTTTGTTGGATCTTTCTGTGGTTTAGGTATCAGAGTAATAGTGTCTTCATAAAATGAGTTGGGTAGAGTACCTTCTACTTCTATTTTGTGAAATAGTTTGTGCAGAATTGGAATTAGATCTTCTTTGAAGGTCTGATAGAACTCTGCACTAAACCCATCTGGTCCTGGGCTTTTTTTGGTTGGGAGACTATTAATAACTGCTTCAATTTCTTTAGGTGATATGGGACTGTTTAGATGGTCAACTTGATCCTGATTCAACTTTGGTACCTGGTATCTGTCCAGAAATTTGTCCATTTCGTCCAGGTTTTCCAATTTTGTTGAGTATAGCCTTTTGTAGAAGGATCTGATGGTGTTTTGGATTTCTTCAGGATCTGTTGTTATGTCTCCCTTTTCATTTCTGATTTTGTTAATTAGGATTTTGTCCCTGTGCCCTCTAGTGAGTCTAGCTAAGGGTTTATCTATCTTGTTGATTTTCTCAAAGAACCAACTCCTCGTTTGGTTAATTCTTTGAATAGTTCTTCTTGTTTCCACTTGGTTGATTTCACCCCTGAGTTTGATTATTTCCTGCCGTCTACTCCTCTTGGGTGAATTTGCTTCCTTTTTTTCTAGGGCTTTTAGATGTGTTGTCAAGCTGCTAGTATGTGCTGTCTCCCGTTTCTTCTTGGAGGCACTCAGCGCTATGAGTTTCCCTCTTAGAAATGCTTTCATTGTGTCCCATAGGTTTGGGTACGTTGTGGCTTCATTTTCATTAAACTCTAAAAAGTCTTTAATTTCTTTCTTTATTCCTTCCTTGACCAAGGTATCATTGAGAAGAGTGTTATTCAGTTTCCACGTGAATGTTGGCTTTCCATTATTTATGTTGTTATTGAAGATCAGTCTTAGGCCATGGTGGTCTGATAGGATACATGGGACAATTTCAATATTTTTGTATCTATTGAGGCCTGTTTTGTGACCAATTATATGGTCAATTTTGGAGAAGGTCCCGTGAGGTGCTGAGAAGAAGGTATATCCTTTTGTTTTAGGATAAAATGTTCTGTAGATATCTGTCAGGTCCATTTGTTTCATAACTTCTGTTAGTTTCACTGTGTCCCTGTTTAGTTTCTGTTTCCACGATCTGTCCTTTGAAGAAAGTGGTGTGTTGAAGTCTCCCACTATTATTGTGTGAGGTGCAATGTATGCTTTGAGCTTTACTAAAGTGTCTCTAATGAATGTGGCTGCCCTTGCATTTGGTGCGTAGATATTCAGAATTGAGAGTTCCTCTTGGAGGATTTTACCTTTGATGAGTATCAAGTGTCCCTCCTTGTCTTTTTTGATAACTTTGGGTTGGAAGTCGATTTTATCCGATATTAAAATGGCTACTCCAGCTTGTTTCTTCAGTCCATTTGCTTGGAAAATTGTTTTCCAGCCTTTCACTCTGAGGTAGTGTCTGTCTTTTTCCCTGAGATGGGTTTCCTGTAAGCAGCAGAATGTTGGGTCCTGTTTGTGTAGCCAGTCTGTTAGTCTATGTCTTTTTATTGGGGAATTGAGTCCATTGATATTAAGAGATATTAAGGAAAAGTAATTGTTGCTCCCTTTTATTTTTGTTGTTAGAGTTGGCATTCTGTTCTTGTGGCTGTCTTCTTTTTGGTTTGTTGAATGATTACTTTCTTGGTTGTTCTAGGGCGTGATTTCCGTCCTTGTATTGCTTCTTTTCTGTTATTATCCTTTGAAGGGCTGGATTCGTGGAAAGATATTGTGTGAACTTGGTTTTGTCGTGGAATACTTTGGTTTCTCCATCTATGGTAATTGAGAGTTTGGCCGGGTATAGTAGCCTGGGCTGGCATTTGTGTTCTCTTAGTGTCTGTATAACATCTGTCCAGGCTCTTCTGGCTTTCATAGTCTCTGGTGAAAAGTCTGGTGTAATTCTGATAGGCCTTCCTTTATATGTTACTTGACCTTTCTCCCTTACTGCTTTTAATATTCTATCTTTATTTAGTGCAGTTGTTGTTCTGATTATTATGTGTCGGGAGGAATTTCTTTTCTGGTCCAGTCTATTTGGAGTTCTGTATGCTTCTTGTATGATCATGGGCATCTCTTTTTTTATGTTTGGGAAGTTTTCTTCTATTATTTTGTTGAAGATATTAGCTGGCCCTTTAAGTTGAAAATCTTCATTCTCATCAATTCCTATTATCCGTAGATTTGGTCTTCTCATTGTGTCCTGGATTACCTGGATGTTTTGAGTTAGGATCCTTTTGCATTTTGTATTTTCTTTGACTGTTGTGTCGATGTTCTCTATGGAATCTTCTGCACCTGAGATTCTCTCTTCCATTTCTTGTATTCTGTTGCTGATGCTCGCATCTATGGTTCCAGATCTCTTTCCTAGGGTTTCTATCTCCAGCGTTGCCTCGCTTTGGGTTTTCTTTATTGTGTCTACTTCCCCTTTTAGTTCTAGTATGGTTTTGTTCATTTCCATCACCTGTTTGGCTGTGTTTTCCTGCTTTTCTTTAAGAGCCTGTAACTCTTTAGCAGTGCTCTCCTGTAAATCTTTAAGTGACTTATGAAAGTCCTTCTTGATGTCCTCTATCATCATCATGAGAAATGTTTTTAAATCTGGGTCTAGATTTTCGGTTGTGTTGGGGTGCCCAGGACTAGGTGGGGTGGGAGTGCTGCGTTCTGATGATGGTGAGTGGTCTTGATTTCTGTTAGTAGGATTCTTACGTTTGCCTTTCGCCATCTGGTAATCTCTGAAGCTAGCTGTTTTAGTTGTCACTGTTAAGAGCTTGTTCTTCAGGTGACTCTGTTAGCCTCTATGAGCAGACCTGGAGGGTAGCACTCTCCTTAGTTTCAGTGGGCAGAGTATTCTCTGCAGGCAAGCTCTCTTCTTGCAAGGCAGGTACCCAGATATCTGGTGTTCGAACCAGACTCCTGGCAGAAGTTGTGTTCCACTCACTAGAGGTCTTAGGATCACGTGTGGAATCCTGTGTGGGCCCTTGCGGGTGTCAGGCGACTCAGCTGGCAAGGTAGCCGGGGCTCGAGTGGAGTGGAAGGGGTTTGTGCCCCAGATCAAGCCCGGGTAGCCTGCTTCCCTATGTACCGCAGTCTCAAGTTCCACGCGATTGGATTGGGGCAGGCACTGTGGTCCACTCACCAGAGGTCTTAGGGTCCCGTGGGGAGTCCCGTGTGGGCCCTTGCGGGTGTTGGGCAAGACTCTGCTGGCAAGGTAGCCCGGGGCTCGAGTCTCGAGTCGAGTGGAAGGGACTTGTGCCCCAGATCAGGCCCGGGTAGCCTGCTTCCCTATGTACCGCAGTCTCAAGTTCCGCGCGATTGGATTGGGGCAGGCACTGTGGTCCACTCACCAGAGGTCTTAGGGTCCCGTGGGGAGTCCCGTGTGGGCCCTTGCGGGTGTTGGGCAAGACTCTGCTGGCAAGGTAGCCCGGGGCTCGAGTCTCGAGTTGAGCGGAAGGGACTTGTGCCCCAGATCAGGCCCGGGTAGCCTGCTTCCCTATGTACCGCAGTCTCAAGTTCCGCGCGATTGGATTGGGGCAGGCACTGTGATCCACTCACCAGAGGTCTTAGGGTCCCTTGGGGAGTCCCGTGTGGACCCTTGCGGGTGTTGGGCAAGACTCTGCTGGCAAGGTAGCCCGGGGCTCGAGTCTCGAGTCGAGCGGAAGGGACTTGTGCCTCATTAATTTATTTATTCACTCTACATCCTAATAGCCACCTCCTTCTCCTCACATTCTCACCTGCATAGAGTTTATTCCCCTGTCCCATTCACCACTCCACTTCTCCTATGGGGTTTGGGGAGGTCCCTTCCCCTGGGTATCACTCCACCTTGGCAAGAAAAGGTAAACTATTTATGGGAATGAGGTTCACAGAGAGGTAACTGGTTCAGGAACAGCCACTGCTACCAGAGATAATAGCCAGCCAATGACTGATCCAAATTGAAAATCCACTACCCTGACACTATTATGCTTGAAGACATAACTCTCCTTTGAGAGGCTCTACTCAGCAGCCGATGGAAACTGATGCAAAGACCCACAGACAAGCATTAGATGGAGCTCTAGAGTCTTCTGGGGTCAGCTTGAGGGACACAGAGAGGATCAAGACTCCATAGAAAGACCAATGGAGTCAAATTGCCTAGATGCTTGGGGTCTCCCAGTGACTGATACACCAACCAAAGAACAAGAATGGGCTGGATCTAAGCCCCCTACACATGTGTCACCCATGTGGCGCTGCTTGATCTTCACACAGGCCCCCCAACAACTGAGGATACAGTTTCTAATACATTTATTGAATTATAAAATAAGAATGAGGAGAAAATACAGTTTGATAGAAGAGTATAGGTGAAAGGAAAAGTAAATTGGGAAATACTGGGAGCAAAAAAAATGTAAACAAATTATGGAATGATGGGAGCAAGAAATAAAGGAACAAGGGATGATTTAAAAAACCTGAAGTGATCATGAAGCAGCTACATGGGAACGTTTAGTCTTTCCAATCTCAGTGAAATCTAATAGTAGATAATGGAAGACATACAACATGAATCAAATGAATAATACTGAGACCTGAAGTGTTAAGTAGAGATGAGAACAAGGGGGTTGGATATGTTACTATAAACTGTGAATGAAACCCAAATAATTCATAAACTAGTTAAATGTACATATATACATTATATAAATCTATTATATATCTATATCTATCTATCTATCTATCTATATACACACACACACATATGTAGAGACAGATGTAGATGGATGGATAGATGGAGAGATGGATGGATAGATAGATAGATGATAGATAGATAGATAGATAGATAGATAGACACAGATAATAGATAAAGAATTTTAATAGGTGGATTCCACATTAGTATTATATGCTCCTTTTGGGAATTTGTGCAACACTAAGTGATCTCAATGTCAAACACAGATGCCCTAGGGAACTGCAAAAGTGGAGACTATTCTCATTGTTCTTGGTAGTGACTGTAACTGTGTGATAAGATCCTGCTCTTAAATATAACACAAGCTTTGATTGCAGAACACAGAGAAATCTGCCATGAAGTGACCAAGAAACCCTTTTCTCTATTAGATACCTTTCAGAGTTCTGGAAGGTGATATTTAGGTGGCTAATGATGAAGACATCAATGGTTTTCCTGGCCACTTGGCCTGGAATATAACAATGATGACCTACCAAGAATAATGTGTTATCTGGTACAATACAGGAAAGATTGTTTATGGGGTTGCTCCCTACTCCCTTGACTGGCTGCATGGCCTGGAAAAAAGGGAATGAATGCATCCTTATCATTGTAAATATGTTTAAACTCATGAGTAGTTAAGTCTTAGACCCTAGAAGATAACATGATGAGGTTTTTATTAAAGGTTCAAGTTTGCACAATATCTTCTAAGCACTTAAGTTTATGGATGCACTTTTGTGCAGCTTCCAGCCTTGGTCAGATGCGTTTCAATTTGTAGCAAGTAGTGAATAATCCAAAGACTGCTCAGAGTATTAGAAGAAACCACAGTGCTCAGCTATAAATGAGACAGGACATGAATAGGAAGTCCATGCCCCTCATCCAAAGGGATCTTTGTGGAAGAGGGGCAGACAATCTAAGAGTCAAATTATTGGAGGGTGCCATTATATGCTCTATTATAGACATGGGATGGCTGTTAAACCCATGAGCACATAGTAACCATGGTAAAGTCATAAAATGAGAGATTATAAGGAAAGTTGAAATGTGTAGCAAGGAGAGGCTCCTGAAGTTCCACCTCTAGCTAAGAAACTATTGGAAACTGATATAGGCAGAGATTATACATAAAAGTCATTATGGGGCAGTTTGGACACTGATAGATTGCACACGTCCAATATGCTATGACTCCACACCTGTGGGTAGTTCTACGTGAATTTGGGATCTTAAAATGAAAAAGAATATAAAATATTATAAGAGAGTGTGCATTAAGTCTAGATAGAGGTATGACCAAGAATTTTATGGGAACCTAGAGGGGATTTGAGTATTGAAATAAATTTAATACATCAATCTCACTTGCTGGCTCTTTCCCTACTTCCCTTTCCCCCTCTCTCCTATTCCCTTCATCCTTCTCTCTCCATGTGCTCATGGCCGACCTCTACTTCTCTACTTCTCTATTTTCTCACTTTATTCTGACTTTCTCTGCCTCTACTACCCTCTTAACTCCCTTCCCCATGCACTGAATAAACTCTATTCTACATTAAAACAAAATCAATGTCAAATGCAGAAACCATATGTTCATTAACATATATTATCTTTAAATACAATCGTATATTTGATTTGATTGAAATCTACCTTTTGTACTTTCCCTTTTTACTTAATCATTTTTACTTTTCTCTTCTGGTGAATAAGAAATATACTTAAACCATGTTCAATTGCCATAAAGTAGTATGCCACTGGGACTCATAAATATGTTTGAGAATGCTAACAACTGCTTCTGCATTCTCTCTGTTACAATATTTATTTCCAGCTTGTTGGGGACATAGGAGACTCTTCATTACATGGAACTTTGTCTCATGATTGAAGGCAGATCTTGGCTTTCTTATACTATTATTTCCTTTTTACATTACAGGAACTTAAAAGCAGAACTATTTCCCAGAATGTTTTCTATCCATGTTAGATTTCATGAAAAGAATATAGTGCTTGAAATTTTATAGGAAGGGCTAATAAGCAGGAAGTACATTTTGACACCAGATGCCAGCAGCTTCCATTTAGTACATCACCATGAAACTGGCAAGAAGATGCAGCCTGTCTTTTGTCTTATCTTCCACCTCATGTTACAGAAAAGTGCCAAAACCATTGATGCTGGCACCTCATTACTTCAACATTCAAGTGTAGATGTCCACATATGTGTATTTCCACTCTCCCCAATCCTTTGAGGCTTTATGTATCTCCATAAAGATTTTTTTTTTTCATTTTTGAAGCCTTCTAATTGGCTTCTTCTCTGTACAAAATCTAAGCTTGACAGTCATAATGTACACTACTAGGGATATGACAAGGCTGATTGTAAAATGTTATGAAGATTTGGAGAAATTCAAAACTGACTGACACAACAGATATTTCTTTTTTAATTTAGTAGATATCTATTTTTAAATTACAAAGATTGAAGTTTCATATATTCTATAAAAAAAAAAAAATCAAGGTCCTGGAGAGATGGCTGAGCAGTTAAGAGCAATGTTGTTCCTGCTTGGGACAGAGGTTCACTTGCCAGCATGCACATAGCAAGCAGTTCACAGTCACCAGTAACTCCAGTTTCACCAAACCAGATGCCTTAAGATCTGCTCAACAAGAGGAAAGCCATGCCTAGTATTGGAAATCGAGATAACTACTCAGTTCTAGTAAACGTTGTTATAGTAGGAGAACCTACTAGCAATAAGTTATTAAAACATCATAGTCTCTAACAGCTATGTATAAACTTTGCTCGTGTAACCACACATGATTGTCCTTACCACAAATCAAGGGAATTTTTCTTTGCAACATAGAGACAGACCATCATAGAAAATCGCAACCAATCACAATGCAGAGTAGTGGGGCTCCCTTTCCTGCTTTCTGTGGTTATTGCAGGTTTTGCCTTCACATCTACACATTTAGAAGTAGAAACTTCCAATGAGGGAGAACATGAGGCATTTCATCTTTGTGTTTACTCATTCAACATGATACTTTCTATACATTTGATCACAATTTTTTTTATTTCAAAATTTTTTAAACCAGAGTTGCATTCTATAGTGTATGGACCACGTTTTCATTATAAATTCATCAGTCATATGAAATTCCATTTCTTAGGTACAATAAATAAAACAGCAATGCACATGACTGAGCAACTATTTGTATTTGTGTATGTTGGATCCTTTGGTCATACCCCAAGGAGTAGTGTAGCTAAATAACTTCATGGATTTATTCTTTAGCATTTCAGCTATTTTCTGCCTTGATTCCCATACAGGCTGCACAAGTTTGCTACCCCATGAACAGAACAAACAATTAAAGAGATTATTTGATTTTAGAGCTAGGGTAGAGAATTGTAGAAGAATGACTGTGAATATTGTATATTATTAAATTCTGAGAGGAATTACATCTTCAGTGGTAACAACAAATAATTCCAAATGAAGTACACTTTCTCAATCTATTCTCTTCCTTAAATATGCTATAATTTTGTACTAGATTCAAATCGGGAATAAGAATTGTGGAAATTATTCTTATATTTATTAACAATTAAATAGGTGAATAAAGTATATTATAATCTCAAAAATTAAAATTGAGTGAAGATCAATTATTTATAAAAGTTAAAATTAAGGTTATCTATAAAATTTTATTTGAGAAACACAAAGTTATAGATGACTCAGTATAGTATATTCCTATCCCCATAACAGAATGACTTTTTAAGAAAAAAAAAAAAAAAACAAACAAACTGTGATCTTGAAAATGAAGCTCCTGACTTGTGATAATATTAACATGGAATTACTCTGGCTTTAGATTAAAAAGTTAAGTTCTGATAAAAAATATATTGGGTAGGATAAGCCATAATCAAATTCTAAATCTTCAGTGTCTGTAATCAGGACATTCAGTGAATATATGAGATCAATGTAAACAATAAACACATAATGAAAGTTGGTTGGATGTGTTAGAAAGTGCCATGTCCTGTAATGTTCAAGAGATAATGCTTCCGACCTGCTTCTAGAATTAAATATTCATAATATAGAGAAAACTGACCCATATTGGACCAGAATTGTCAGCCAAGGCAGCTCTCAGTGAGGAAGCTTTTCTACTTGTCCTTTACAATGATTTCACCACTGGCTATTCCAAGAAAATGACTGAAGCTTTTGGTACTCATTCCTGGAGAAGCATGATACAAATGTAGGTCAGACTGAAGAGCCGATGCTGTTCATGATCTGCTGATTTGAATTTCTTGCTGGTTTAAGAGGGTGTCCATTAAAATCGAAAATAAATGAAGGTTTCAATACACTATTCTTTATCCTATGTCCAACACATGGTCAAAACAATTGGTAGGCATTGAGCTTTCCCAATTAAACACTTCCTTCAAATTGTCTTCATTACAAAGCAGTACAAAACTAAAGCAAGCACGGCTGTTTTCTCAGAGTTAACTAACATATAAATATATATTAAAAACATGAACTCATTATTTATAGCATATTAACTACGAAGAAATATTAGGATAAAAATTAGCTTTCTTGTTCCCAACATTTGTAATAAACTTCTATTTTGTAGGTCTTTAATTCCTTTGATTCCTTTATTGCTACTGTATATATTCCTTAATCTTGTGGGTAGGTGCTATAATTATATTAATCATTTTTTTAAAAAATCAATGACCTAGATTCATCTACTTTTTGGGAAAAATACTGACAAAAGATGAAAAAGGTATTTAAAGATAGAATCCACACAGAAATCCTTGTGCATCATAATGAGAACTCAGGTAAATATGTCTAGGGTAAAAAAATAAAGAGTAGAAAAGAACACTGTGCAACATGAAACAATCGGACTTTTGGTCTACCTGGCAGAGTATTGTCTCCATAGGTGGTTCTTTCAGCCACAAACACATACATCTTCACCTATCAATGAATACTTTACCATACTGTTAAGCAAATTTCACTGTTTTCACATTCTAATCAGTCAGAAATACTCTTCTTCACATAAATAAACGTTTTGAAGAGAAAGCCCTGTACAATGCATTTCTAACTACATACTCAATAAGATTAGCATGACACTGGCAGGCTTCATGATTAGATCAATGTCCTTGTATCTATCTTATTGCTTGGATTATCAAATAAATTGATTTCACTTTTGTTTGTGGTGTGTTTTCTTTTTATTTTTTCTTCTTTCAAATGTTGATTTTATCATCTGTCTTTGAGTAATGGATATTTCCTTTACTTTTTTTTTGTAGCTTCTATCTGTGTTCATATTAAAGAATGCTAGAGACCTAATATGTTGAACTCTCTACTCCATCTCAAATTAGCATTAGTGTTTCTCCTTGCTGTAAATGCTTGGATGTTCATTAATTACAATCAGGAAGCTATTGCTACAACATAACATTAATTGAGTTAATTTATAAAGTATTGAGTCTGATGATAAGATGAAAAAGTGAACTTGTGTACTAAATCAAATCTGATTCTGCAATCTGAATATTACAGATAATCCATTTATTTTATGAAAAGTAACAGATTAGACTTCAATTAATTAGGATATCTATATCTGTGATAAAACATAATGACCAAAACTTACTTTTTAAATTTACTTTTACACTTCCTTCATCAAAGTGTGTCTGTAATGTCACAGACATCCCAGGATGTCAAGGCAGAAATCTTAATGTAGAAAATGAAACTGAAGTCTAATACTGGTCCTACTTACTGACTTGCTCCTCAAAGTTGGCTTAGCCTGATTTCTTCTTCAAATTGCAGCCATCTGCCAAATGTACTCAAAGATGGGTCACAAAACATCAAATGTTAATTTTCAAAAAATTCTATATAGATTTTCCTACAGGAAAGCTGTGAAAAATATTATATCAAGTGAGATTTCTCTTCTCAG
Organism: Mus musculus; assembly: GCF_000001635.26. Lineage (NCBI taxonomy): Eukaryota > Metazoa > Chordata > Mammalia > Rodentia > Muridae > Mus > Mus musculus. The sequence goes on from NC_000083.6 coordinate 60,450,903, forward strand.
AGTACTCTAACTTGTGCCAAACCAGCAATAAACTAGTCAGGACCCTATTATTGTATGATGAAATTTGGAGTCAATAGCCCAAACCTAATCAGTTGAGTCTCTCATAATTGCACATGATAATGAGCATACACCTATAAATTAGAACTTTTATCACTTAAATAAGTTAAAATGTTCTTATAAGAATAGCAAAGTGTAGTCCTCACCCCTCATCCAGGAGATTTCTCTTGCAAAAGACAGAGAACTTTACATAAAATTTCAAACATTCAAAATATAGAGTTATGAAATCCAGTTCCAAGTGATATATATATATATATATATATATATATATACACACATACATACATATCAGCTAAGGCACCTAAGGATCAAAGATTAATGGAAAAAGCAAGTGTGTGATGATTTTAAGACACAGAGGAAATGGAAATTGGAAGCAAATTTTTTGTCTTTTAGTAATGATGAAAGACACACCTGCAAAGTTTGAAAATATGACTGTCTAAATATGCTTTAAATAAGGACAACAACACAGAGTAGATAGGGGGAGGGGTGAGATGTAGGAAAAAGCTAAGGTAGAGTCACTCTTACACAAAGAACTACAGAAAATTAAGGAATGCTAAAAATGGGGAAAGTATTTCCCAGGAAAGAAGACACCTATATTTTATCTAATAGCTTGTGGCCATCCCTGACAATGTAATATGTTATATTATATTTATTGAGCATGTTATATTTATGTTTGTTATACTTATGCTTTATGTAATATATATTATGTATATGTATATATAAGCACACATATATGTATATATGTGTGTGTTTGTGTGTATGTGTGTATGCATAAATGTGTGTGTGTTTGTGTGTGTGTGTGTGTGTGTGTGTGTGTGTGTTTGTCACAGCAATTACTGAAAGATGAGGCCATGAATTTGACAAAACACATGGTGAGAAGAAAGGGAATGAGGAAAATGTGTAGTTACAATCTAAACTCTAAAACAAAAGAATTAATAAGACTCATGTCATGACATTACTCCATATTCAAAAATAAGTCCACATTAACAGTACATTAAATTTATCTGGAATTTGGCACGCAGTATATTATGAAGCATTCTAAGAATCTTTTCCATTGTCAATTCATGTGGTAGTGGAAAACATGAATGAGACAAACATTTTCCAATTTAAAGGTTACTCTGAGTCATGGTTTTAAAACATAGTCTACATTTTCTTGTCTTTTGAGAATAAAATTCATTTTATTTGTCTCTATGCTTCCATAAACATTGAATTAAATTCTATTTTGCTATTTTCAAATACATGAAGATCTCATTCTTGATATTTCAAGAAAGATGGATTTATATGTAAGAATTACTTTTATACATATTGTTTGGCCACTGTAGATATAGCAGTATCAGTGAAGGATGGAGAAAATGATCTTTGAGCAACCATTACCATATGGTAATTGGATAAGATAAAGCTTATGATTGATGTTCTGAAACCCTATAAATAGAGGTGCTTCGTCTATTGATATAATACATTTTTGATTGAGGTGGTCAGAAACTTGAGAATAGCTTCAAATATATTTTCTGCTGGCATGGGATATAATATACTTAGGATGAATTTTGTAGAAAATGTCATTAGCAATAAGCCACTATTTCTTCAATTTCTTGCAGAACATTTCAGGCCTTCTTAACATAGAAACATTCACAACAGCATTACTCAACTTGAACTATTGTCAATATATTTGAAAGAGTTTTAGGAATATACCATCCCAAGGAAAAGTGCATATAAGAAATAGCAAATGTTAAAGGAGTCCCATGAGAACTGCCAAACAACCCAGATGGCTGCCAAGATGGTAGCTTGCTCTCCACACATGGAATACAAGTCCACTTGCTTAAGATAATACTTACAAAACTCTGAACACACACAAGCTTGACAAGTTGGACTGCTGCCTACACAGAACCTTCATACTTATGTGCAAGTGTCTTTGGTACAGGAAGTCATTCTGCATATTATCAAGGGAGAAACAGAAACACCAACTCTTTTAGTCCCTGACCTATTGTTGTGCAAAGATACCATGATCAAGACAACTCTTATGAAAGAAACAATTTAATTATGAGGTTATTTATAGATACAGACATTTAATCAATCATCATAGTGGTGAGAAGCATGATGGCATGCAGCCAAACACTGGAGCAGCATCTGACGATAACATCCTGGTCCATTGCCAGGGAGAGAGGCTGAACCTGAAATGAACTTCAAAATCTCAAAGCCTACTTCCAATGGTATACTTTCTTCAACAATGCCAAACCTCTTAGTCCTTCTAATCTTATCAAAGAGATACACTTCCTGATGACTGAGTGTAATGGCTATTCCTGGTTGTCAACTTGACTATATCTGGAATGAACTACAATCCAGAATTGGAGGGCTCAACTCTGATCCAAATCTTAAGGCTCGAAGACACACGTTTCTGAACTGAATCTTGGCATGGGGATCTCAAAGCATAGTGGGCTATGAAAACCTTAGGCCTAGGTAATATAGTACACAGTTTTAATCCCAGGAGACTAAAGCAAGATCTCTGAGTTCACGATCAGCCTGGGACAAAAACCAGTTTTAGATCCAGGTGTGGTAGTACACACCTTTAATCTTGGCCACACCTTCTGCTGGACATTGGAAGAAGGAAAATTTGTTCTTCTGCTTGCATTTGCTTAACAGCACATCTATAGGAATCTACTTCTACAGAGGACCAGCTGAAGCAACTAGCCTTGTGGGACTGAGCAACTACTAGATGCTTTGGACTTCACAGCTGATCATTGTTGGGGTAGTTGGACTACAAACTGTAAGTCATCACAATAAATTCCATTATATACATATATATATATATATATATATATATATATATATATATATATATATATATATGTGTGTGTGTGTGTGTGTGTGTGTGTGTGTGTGTGTATATACATATACATATATATATATATATGTATATATATATATATACATATATAATATATAAGTTATGTGACTCTAGAGAACCCTAATACACTAAGCATTCAAATATAGCTGCTTATTGTAGCTGTTCTTACTGCAATTACCACACTTAGCCATAGACACTCTGATTTACAATGGTGTCCTCTTTGAAAGAAATGCTAGGCAATGGTATAACAACATTTTAAGCATAACCAACAAATATCTGACTTTATGAAAGGCCTAGTTGATGATATGGGACCTATCTAAGACTCTTCAATTAAAAAAGGTCATGAGACTAGATAGCCCAGGGATCTAGGGAAAACCTAAGTACTTCTGTTATAAAAAGAAAAGATAACAAGTAACAACAAGAAAAATATCACACAGCATGAAAATGACTCCTTATCACCTTGATCCTTACTCTTAGAACACTGCCTTGCTCAACACTCAACAGAGAAGTAATCTCCCATAGAAGATAGGAACAAATATGGAGATCCACAGTCAAATATTATGCAGAAAGTGAGATTCCTTACAACACTCAACTTTAAAAAGAATTTTCTCCATCAAATCCTTCCCTTCAATGGTTCACAGAACCCCACAGGACAGGAAATGTAAAAGTGTAAGATCCAAAGCGGGGAAAAGACACCAAGAATGCAAGGCCCTCTAAATCCATTTATTAGTGACACACAAAACATCTCAGAGAAACTGAAGGAGCATCCACTGCACCAGAAAAAAAATATCTGTACCATTTAAGGTCCTAGAGATGAAAGGAGAGGTAGATATATTCTCCTACTCCAACTTCTAACTCCTGTGTGTGTGTGTGTGTGTGTGTGTGTGTGTGTGTGTGTGTGTGTGTGTGTTTTGAGGCAGGGTTTCTCTGTATAGTCCTAGCTGTCCTGGAACTCACTCTATAGATCAGGCTGGCCTTGAACTCAGAAATATGCCTGCCTCTGTCTCCCAAGTGCTGGGATTAAAGGCATGGCCACCACTGCCTGGCCAATTTCTACCCCTTGCAAATGAAATTTTAGTTTCCTGCAATGAAGATTCAGTTGGGATAAAACTACACTTATAGTTAAGCTGCATGTCAAGAACTAGATGGGGCTGGCGAGATGGCTCAGTGGGTAAGAGCAACCGACTGCTCTTCCAAAGGTCCAGAGTTCAAATCCCAGCAACCACATGGTGGCTCACAACCATCCAACAACCATCCGTAACAAGAATTGACTCCCTCTTCTGGTGTGTCTGAAGACAGCTACAGTGTACTTACATCTAATAAATAAATCTTAAAAAAAAAAAAAAAAAAAAAAACTAGATGGCCAACATAAACTCAAGGGCATTTTTAGGGGTTCAGTTACGCATAATGATGCCTTGTCCAGGCTCTCCATATTCTTTTTAATTTTTATCTCATTTTATTTGATTTCATTATATTAATTAATGTCTGTCTCTGTCTCTGTCTCTGTCTCTCTCTCTCTCTCTCTCTCACCCTACATATCTTTTGAGCATATATTATACCTTTCAGTTTAGTGTTCTTATGGGAGTCACTGAATATGTGGAATTTAGGCATCTGTTTCTTTTGCCTTCTCTTTGCTTCTTTCTCTTCTCTTTGTTTTGTCCAATTTGGAAGTATTAGTTTTTGTTTTTTTCCTACTCTACTATATTTTCTTCTAAAAAAGACGCGGCACATGAAGTTAAGTAAAATTCTTCATTTATGTTAATATACACTTTAGAAGGTGACAAAAGCCTAGAAAATGGTGCAATTCAATTTTTGTTTCTTCACTTCTATCACGTATTGCTATAGAGTTGTTGCTATAGAACACACTTTTCCCTTTGGTTTATCTTACACTTCATTCATTGTTTGATATTAAAATACAGTTACAACAGCTTGTGTTTCCTTCCCTTCCTCTATATGCTCCCCTATAGTTGCCTCCCTCCCTCATTCATGGCTTCTTTGTCCATTGATTGTTGTTACAGATTAATATGTGTATGCAATATATTACTGAAGAACCTGCTCAGCCTGTAGAATGTTCCCCCTATAAAGATTTTTCAGGACTATTTGACAAGAGGCAATTTCTCTCGGCATTCTTTAGTTGTCTTGATGTGTGCTTGAGTTCAAATGGGCTTTCTCCATCTATTTTTGCATACCAATTGCTGTTGCTGTTGTTTACCTCATGCTTGGGAAGTCGTGTAGACAGACTTTATTGGTATTGTTTCTGTCATTACTATAAAACATTATTTCACAGCAAACTCCTTGTTCTTATGGTTTGTACAGTCTTTTGAACCTTTTCTACAATGTTTCTTGAGAAATTAGATATAAGTGTTGGTTTATACGTGTATCTATTAGGACCGAGTTCACCACTCTGCATTTTGATTATTTTTATTTTTGGCGGGAGGCAATGGTCTCCATTGGTGGATGATCAATGGGTCAGGGAAGAAATAAAGAAATTAAAGACTTTCTATAATTGAATGAAAATAAGGACACAACATATCAAACTTATAGGATATTATGAAAGCTGTGCTAAGAGGCAAGTTCATAGCACTAACTGCCCTAGTAAGGAAATTAAAGAGTTCTCACACCAACAAATTAAATGTACACCTTTGGAGGGTCTAGAAAAAAAATTTCCTTGATATGAGTTGACTAAAACCTTATTTGTTTGTATAATGACAAATCTTTAGAATTTACTTACGGATTATGTTGGTTAGTAAAGGGTGGTTGTGGGTTCTACTCCAGGAACCATGACTTTACTAACCAAGGCTGTTGCTCAGTTTGCAGTACCTGGTATATTCTCTATATTGTTTAATGAATATTAGGTCCAATAAGAGGATTGTTTGTCACCTCCAAGGAATGCCAGTTTAAAATCATCTACTCTAGTTGTTGGCCAAAGACACACATGGAAACCTTTCACCCACACAGTTCATTTCTAAAAAGATATTGTTTGTTCTCCACAAACTAATGTTAAGGCCCTTGTACTGACGACAATGCCTACATAACTCATTAAACACAGAGAAGCTAAACTAGTACTAACTAGTCATTAAACACAGAGAAGTTAAGCTGATAACTAACCAGAACCTTCATTCCTACTGATTAGTATTAAAAGTAGTGGAAAGTATTTGATCAGAGGAGAAATAAACACCAACTATATTGGTTACCTTCTGTATTATATGCTGGTATAATAGAAGTGAAAATCTTGTGAGAGTAACTAATTAGTATTTAATTGGTTTTACATTTTACTCCATTATGTAGAAACCATTCCTGAAGCTGAAGACCAAGCATCCAATAGTAGATAGGCCCAGAACCCACAGGAACACAAAATACTGTTTTGCTGAAGGAACGGAGCAATAAAATGACTCCTAATCACATTCTGCTATAGCCATAGATTAGTACCTGCTTAGCTATCCATACAGAAGCTTTCTCCTGCAGCAAATGGTGGTAAATGCAGAGACCCACAGTGAGATCAGATGCAGACTGAGAGACATCGGAGCACTCAGTCCTAAAATGGAATGTCTCCATCAAGTCTCTTTCCACTGGATTCCCACAGACACTTCAAAAGAGGGGAAAGAAAGAGTCAGAGGGGATTGATAGCATCAAGGAAACTAGGCCTTCTAGAAACAATAGGACTGATATGCATATGTACTCACAGAGACTATGGAAGCATACACAGGACTGGATAAGTCAAAAGCAAATGGTGTCCAAGCACTGAAATGAAGAATTATGCAGGAGCTCCCATCTGCAAACAAGAAGCTATCTTCAATTACCAAACACGTTCACAAACAAAATTTTGGTGTCTCAAAGGAAGTCTTACTTTGTATGAAAACCACACTTATAGGCCTTATGCCCAATGGTAGATGGCCAACACAACACAAATTCAAAGTTACTTTTGAAGATATTTTGTCTTATATTATTTTGTTTGGATTTGTTTTATCTTACTAATCTCTCACTAGTATATATTATGGATAATATATATGATATATTTTGGATTTTAATTTAGTGTGTGTTTGTATGTGTGTATGTCCTTTCTTTTTATTTTTTTCCTTTATTCATTTTGTTTCCTAGTTTGTTCATTTTTTTCTTGGTTATTTTTATTTTTTATTGCCTGTTTGTTTTCTTAAGAGAGAGAAGATGGAAGGGTGGGAAAGTAGGGAGGAACTTCAAGAAGATGAGAGATGGGAAACCTGTATAAGAATATATTGTACGTAGAAATAAAAATCTTACTTTTAACAAAAAAGTTAATGTCAAATTATAAGAATAAGATTGTTTTGAAAAGCTGAAAATTAATTCAGTGTCAAAAAAATCTTTGCTTGCTGTGCCACAGAATATGAAACTAAGAGGAAAGAAACTGACCTGAGTTGTTTATTATTATTTCTCTGTGCCCAAAGATGGGCTGTTAAATATTTTTTCTTGGGAAATAAATAGTAACAATGGTTGTTAAGCAGCTTTTTTCATTTCATTAAAGAGTTCAAGTAAGTGCCAAATTGATTAAAAGAATTCTGACTTTGAGGGAATAAATTCAAAGCAACAAAGATAAAATTTAGCTAACAAAAGTATTAAGTCTAAGAGAATACTCCATTTCACTGTCAGAGTTTATTTATTGTTAGGTTTCTTTGCTACTATTCAATAGTCCTAGGCATGTATTGTAAGTACAGCACCATTGCCAGTGATAAAGCACTGATGTCCACATACTCATCTAACTCTAAACAAATGTTTGCCTGTAAATGAATCCTTACAAATATACACTCCATATATAAAATTTACTATATGTAGAGTATGTTGGTATGAATATGTAAACTATTAACACAGGCCAATACTACATTTATTTGGGGAATTATTTATAATTCACAATGCCAGTGTTTTGCGGTGTATAGAGTGTGGTTTGTCTATTCTGCTTACTTCTGCCAAAGTAGAAGACATGTGGACTGTCTTAGTTAGGATTTTACTGATGTGAACAGACACCATGGTCAAGGCAAATTTTATAAGGATAACATTTAATTGGGACTGACTTACAGGTTCAGAGGTTCATTCCATTATCATCAAGTCAGGAGCACTGCATGATGTTCTACATCTTGTTCTGAAGGCAAACAGGAGAAGACTGGCTTCCAGGGAGCTAGGATGAGGGTCTTAAAGCCCACCCATACAATGACACACTTTTTAAAACAAGGACACACCTTGTACAACAGGGCAACACCTTCTAATAGTGCCACTCCTTGGGACAAGCATATTTAAACTATCACACAGGTATAGTTACTAATTTTGTCACTTTCTGCCTTTTAAGAAACCACAGTTTGTAAACTCAAAGTAAGAGTTTAATTCCTATATTTCACACAAATTAATACACATTACATTGCATTTGTAGTGTTTATTTTTTATAAAGTTTGTCTTATTGGTCCCTTTATCCAAATATTTGTCCTTTAAAAAATTCATATTAGAAACATTTTTAAATGAGAAGATATATTTTATATTATGTAATTAGGAATTAGAAAAAGTTCTACTTGGCTGAGGGACCATGTGCATTGTTATAATAATTCCTAGAGAGTTAGTGAAATACTCTATGCCACATTTATTTTCCTGACCTAAAATTGGGTTTCTACTAGAAAAATATTCTGATATATAACAAAACCATACTCGAAAGTCTGATGAAAGTTTTGTATATGTGCATCTACATACATATCCATAAATTTTTATTTTTTACAAATTTTATTTCATTTTTTGTAACACTCCATATTTTATCCTCCTCCTGGTCCACCCTCTGACTTTTCTACATCCCAGACCTCCTCTTCCCAACCCTACTCCAAGACTCCACGATGATGTCCCAACTCCCTACACCACCAGACCTCTCTTCTTCCTAGAGTCTCCAGTCTCTTCAGGATTAGGTGCATCTTCTATGACTGAACCCAGACCCAGCTGATGGATAGTCACTCTCCAAAATGCTTGAATGGGTCTCCATTTTTGAGGATAATATCCACACATTAAATGTAGAGAGGCATCTAGTTAGGGCCTGCAAGAAATCTGCACCCCTATGCTCTAGGTTCTTTGGTATGGAAAATACTTGGCAAGCTGCTAAAAGAGAAACCTGGACAATATCCTAGCCACAAAATCTCAGACCTAGAATCTCTCCTGCCAGCCAGATATGCTGGGGCAATGGTAGCAATGTACTTGTGGAAGTGGCCAAGCAGTGTCTGCTTTAACATGAGGCTCATCCCAGGAGAGAGAACCCATGCCTGACACTGCCTAGATGGCAAGAAACAGGAGACTAGGTAGAAGAGAGACCTATGGCTAAACACAACTGGCAAAAAGAAAAGTCAATGAAATGATTTCTAATGATATCCTGTTATACTCATAGAATGAGGTCTTGTCATGCTGTCTACAGAATGTCTTTCTCCTGAAGGAGATGGGAGTATGTGCAGAGACCCACAACTAGACATTATGAAAACAAGGTGTCTAAATTGGAGGTCTCTGAGGTCTCCCACATCACAGGTTAAGGAAACACACAGGAGAGATGAAGGAACCATTGTGAAAGTCATAGAGTATGGAGGATCCCAGGGAAACAAGTACTACTGAATGACTAAGTGGGATTCATATAGGCTGAAAGAGACTGAAGTAGCAAACTCAAGCTCTGCATGGATTTGTACCATATTCTCTGCATATATGCAATGGCTGTTATCATTATGGTTTTGTGGGTTTCTTAGCACTGGGAGCTTGTGTGTCTCTCACATGTTTGCCTGATCTTGGGACTCTTTTCCTATTATTGGGTTGCCCTTATCCACCCTTAATGTGAAGGCTTTTGCCTTGTCTTATTGTATCTTATGTTGATGTGTTTACTTGTTGTTTCTTTGAGGCCTGCTCCTTTCTAAAGGGGAATGGAGGTGAAGTGAGTGAAGGCTGCACTGGAAGGAGTGAAAATAGTGGAAACTATCGTACAAATGTATTGTATGAGAGAAGAATCTATTTTCATTTTTTTAAAAGAAAATTGATTTGTAGTCATCACAGTGGAAGACTTACCAGTAATATAGTAATTCTACCAAATGATAAAGCATAATTCATTGCTATTTCTACTCATAAGACAGGATAGAAAAGAGTTTTCTATAGTACTTAACGATATTATGTTAAGAAAAAATAAATGTTAGTAGTTGCCTGGGATAGATATGGGTATATGGGTTCATTGTATAGCTAGTAGCTTTTGTGCATAATTGCTTATAATTAAGAAAGTGTATGAAATGCAGTTTAGAATGCTAGAAAGATTCTCTTCCATTGATGATATGTGAACATAAAGAAGAGGTCATTAATGGCCATTAAAGCTCTTTAAAAAATGGGTAGATTCTTATTTTATCCCCCTTTTTTTTACATTTTATTTTTTATTAGAGTTTTCTTTATTTAAATTTCAAATGTTATCCCCTTTCGTAGTTTCCCCTCCAAATATCCTTTATAAATCTTTATTACAAATTAGATATTTTCTTTATTTAAATTTCAAATGTTATCCCCTTTCCTAGTTTCCTCTCTGAATATTCTTTATAATTCTTTATTACAAAATGGGAAATTTTTCTCTCATTGTACCAAGATCTGCTAGAGAAAATGAAATGAAATCTACTTATTTCATCAATGAGCAGAAAAGCCTTTCCTTGAAGTTCCACAAACATCAAAGATCAGCCAATGCTTGGGAAGAGCAAAGAGTTCCTTTGCATTTGTAGGGCTGAATGAAATGATGTTTTGAATCCAAGATCTGTTAATAAGACTCAAAATTGCATAGCACAGGCAGAGAAAGAATAGACTTTGTTGTCCAAAGTTAATTTTGGTCAGAGTAGAAACTGAAAGACTGTCCAGTCTCTTCCTGAGAAGTACAAAGATTGATAGGCCCTCTGAGGGCTATGTCCAAACAATGTCTGGTGGACGTTGACATGGAAAAGTATATACTTGTCAAGGGAGAATACTATATTAACTGAAGAACTGAAGATACTGCAAAGGAGTTCTTTTTTTTTTTTTTTAAAGATTTATTTATTATTATATGTAAGTACACTGTAGCTGTCTTCAGACACACCAGAAGAGGGAGTCAGATCTTGTTAGGGATGGTTGTGAGCCACCATGTGGTTGCTGGGATTTGAACTCTGGACCTTCAGAAGAGCAGTCGGGTGCTCTTACCCACTGAGCCATCTCACCAGCCCCTGCAAAGGAGTTCTAATGAAGACTAGTTTCTATTAATCACCAGAGTGTTGTGCTCTACATCAAATGAATCATCTTAAACAGTGCAACCTATAGCAACACAGTACCAACTTACTTATGCTAGTGTTTTTTTGAGTCATAATCCTATAAATAAGTTACTTGAGTTCTCTAACAGGCAAAAAGTGAAAGTCCCAGACAAGGTGGGGTAGTCATTTGGGGGCTCAGATGATAAAGTTATGTGAGCAAGAATATGAATTTTAGATTTTGGGGATAGGAGTAAATAAACATATGTCTGATCTGTTCATGTGTATATGAATATCCACAGCAATTTCAGTCAATTAAGAAAACCAGGAAATAGCCACAAACATCTTTAGTATACTCACCAAAGACGATGAAGAATTTTAAAAGGCATCTTGATGATTTTCAAGCTTTATACAAATAAATACATGCCAGATACAAATTACTACAATTTTGCAAGGGAGTGTATAGAATATCTTAAAATAGGACATGATATTATCATTAGAAATTACATTAATAAGTAAAATTATAGAAGAGACATGAAAAAAATATTAGGACTATCTACCATCACTTAGGTTTGCTTCTATAACTGTTTCCCTCAGCAGAAGCCATTGATCTATAACCCTAAATAGGACTGATATTTATTGTATTAAATTGATACTTTGATAAGCTTGAGTTGAGTAAAATCAAAGAAAATTATGGCATGTTCATATTTGTACTGCCATTTTACTTTAACAATTGAGAAATTAATACATTTATTATTAATATCACCATATTTAATAATTGTATTAGTAGTTCATGGGAACGCTTCAGAACTTTTTTCATTGCAAACTGTGATCACTTTAGTAACTTGAGCAAAACCAATGGAATTTTGAAATTTCTATATTTCAGTTTCTGTCTAGATAGAACTAAACTGAGACTCTGATATGTGGTCTTTTTGCAAGATGTAACTAAAAACTTATTGCTGATTGGACAGCTTTGATAAATGTTTGTGTTGTTAATATCAGGGCTGTTAGACTGGAGGTCTGAGTTTATTCCTGGCTGTTGGAGGGAACAATTGTTTTCTTTCCAGAGGGTCCTATAGTTGTGGCGGAATGCCTTGTGAACAGTAGTGGTGGTATAGATGTGTCCTAACCTTTATAGAGCTGTATTGGACATGCAACTGACACATCTAGGCTCTTGAGTGGTAGGTATTCCTTCAGGGTAAAGAACCAGAAGACAGAGGCTAGCTGGAATTGTCATGATTTATACTATACAAGAATAGATATTGTAAGTGCTTTGAATACACTTGTAATCATGGTATTTAGAGATTCAATAATAAAACTACATAAAAGTTGGCATATTAGAAAACATCAAATCAGAGCTACTTCCTACACTCAATAGTACCTTTGATATTTCTAATTTTCAGAAGTCAAAGCTTAACAAAACAGTTGTTTACCTATGCATTTCATTACATCAAATGTAATATAGATTTTCTTTAAACAAGTATGTCTTCATTTTTACAGATTCCCTTCTGGATATTTAGCATAATCCTTCTCTGACTCAGGCATACCATATGCTTAATTGCTCTCAATATCTCCTATTATTATGTACTATATTAACCAAACAACTTCAAATTTAGAGATATCTTTGAAGCAAAAAGTATTTGTATGCTTGGTTTTGGTAAGAGGTTTAAATGTGATTTTAATTACTACATAAGTATGATTATAGTCAAAGGTTTTATTAGCTAACTTTATTATCTCATAACAATATGTGTGACAAATTAAATCTTTTAAGTTGGATCAAGTATATATGGTAAGTATTTATGACAGGATTATGGACACTGTTATTATTTATATATTTATATATTTTTATCCTAATAAGTGCCTATTTTAAATCTATTCTGAAGTTCATTAAAATTTTAATTTAGTATCTACAGTTTGATACTTTATCGTTAAATATTTTACCTAACCATTGCATCAGATGGTTATTTTTATATTCTTTCTTACTTTCTCATTTTGTCTTTATTTTTTAAGATGCTGATGTTATATAAGTTCTATATTATTATATACAATGTATCTTGCAATAAATGTCAGACTGCAAGATTATGTGAATCCTTAAAAATGAAACTTTGGAGCTAGGTATGGTGGTACATACCTATAAAATCAGTGTTAGTCAGGCAGTGTCAGGTAGATATTTCTGAGTTAAAGATCATCTTGTTCATAACACATTGAAAGCCAGTCAAGGCTACATAGTCATATAAAAAATAGTCAAGATTTTTTTTTCTTATGAAATGATTGAGGGGCTAAAGCACATGACAGTAGATCCCACCATCTGAGTTTTCAGTTATTCAATTCCAGAAACCCACAAAGTAGAAGGGGAGAATATACTCTTGCAAGTTGTCCACCTTCCTCCACAGAGGCACTGTGGAATATGCATGCCTGTGCATGTGCACTGGAAGACACACACACACACACACACACAGATAGAGAGAGAGAGAGAGAGAGAGAGAGAGAGCGCAACATATAATAAAATATTCAAAAAAACCCTGAGATGTACAATTTCATTCTAAATATGACCTAATTATCAGGTCACACATTTCCAAATTCTGCAGCTTTTCACATTGCTACTCTATTTAAGAATACATTATGCTTGCTCTCAATAATTATACCTGAGACCAACTACCAGACTTTATTCTCTGTGTCTATCACATTCTTACAACCATATGGTTTAATGCTGTCTTCTAAATTGCTTATTATCAATGGCTGCAGTCATATTCTTTGATGTCCTATTCTTATCACTATGTATTCTCATCATGGCTATAGAACACCCATGACAGTTGTGTGCATATAAATGGTCATAGGTATATATTTGCATGTGCCCACTCTCAGTTACTTGCTATGGTAGTGTGACTGGCACTGAAACCTATTTGCTTTTCTCAAGGAAACACCTTGTGATTCAAGACTGTTAGAGGAAAGACAGTGAACAGGAAATAACCCAAACATGTACCTAGTTGCAACACTTTCAGTGTTTCCAGCTTGGCTCTTTATTAGGTACATATTTATATTCCTGATATGTTTTCAAGAAAGTAGGGCGAAGGTTGAAATTGCCACTCTACTTTATATGTTTTCTTAAATATCAAATGTGCATGTGATTGGAAAAGAATCATTAGGTCTCTGCTGGCTTCAAGCACGTTGAAGGCTGGCATGTAAGTTCAAAATTGCCTTGCCATTTGAGAGCTCAAAGTGGTTCGTCTATCTATCAGGGGAAAAACCCTTTAGGGTTATTTAAGATTGTGATCAGTCAACCAGAAGCTTTTTACTGTGTGCTCAGTAACCACCTGCAGTCAATAAAACACTACGAGTTGGCCTAAATCTGCAGAAGTACACTGGTCACTTGTGCTTTGGATTATATTTGGTCCTCTGCCTGCATGCACCTGTTTACCCATGCTCAAATAAGGTCACGTGGGCTGAGGGAGGCAGTAGAGGAAATACACATCACACCTGCAGATAAACACACTTGCATTTTAATCCATACTTGTTTTAGGATGACTGTCTACTCTATTCAAAGAAGGCAATAAATGTATACCGACAGATTCAACTTGAGAAACAAAATGAGAAGTATCAAAAAAAAATGTCTCCACACTTTTATTTCATGAAAATATAAGTTTAAATTATGGTTTCAAAAACCACTTCCTAAATTGTTTTAGGGATTACTGTGATTCAGTACAAATGAAATCACAGCTGGCATGGATACGGACCGCTGTGGAGAATTGCTTTGCCCAAGGGTACCTCTATCACTTGGTCCAGGGTTGTTTAAAACCAAGTCAAAAAGGGCTAGTGAGAAATGTAATGAATATCAAAAATGAATAAAATAGAGAAAAAACTATCAGTACTATTTGGAAAATACAAAATCCATTTAAGTAATGACCATCCAATTTCCAAATATCAACCTGTATCTTACAAAATAGCTCAGCATGGCTTCTCTTCTTTTCAGCTAGGTTACTGTGTCTAACTGGGTTTAGGATTGCTGACTGGTCTGGAGATATAAAGAGGAATTTCAACTCACTATCAGAAAGTCTGATGTTAGAAATCAGGAGAAGCCAATGCTTGTATAATTTTAAGAAACATCTGACCTCAATTATTACCAAAATGTTGAATTAAAATATGCACAAGTAAATATATAACTATGAAAAATGAATCACAAAAACTAAATATTTGTTTTTGCCATAGAATGACTTAGTTCAAAAGCAAAAGAATGAACGTGGCACCCTCAACTGAATAGGTGAGACTTAAATCACTTTTTACTTACTGGATTTACTGGACTTTTAGGGCATTGTTCTTCAAGTCTAGCCCCTATGGGATGAGTATCAGTAATCCTGGACATGTTAATAGCTATACATAAAAGCTATATCAACCCCAGGTCTACTAAAACTTCATTTTAATCAATTCCCTCAACTGACACTTTGCTCATTATTTTCACAGATAATTGGAATAAATTAATAAAAACATACCAAAAATACCAAAACAAAATGCATGCATAGAATGATTATAAAGAAGAATTTTGGTTAAGCTTATCCCAAGAAGTCTGTGAAATTGGAACTGTAGAAAGAATAACAACAAGTGCAGCAGAAGGAATTACATCAAATACTGCTTAGATCAGGTGACTAATCACAATGCTAGGAACAAGAAATGAGGAGCAGTTTTATGATATAATAAATTTTTAAATGTTGCATTTCTATTTTATAGCCATGCCAATCAATGAAAATCTGTCAACATACTATAAAACAAGGAATTTAAATGATTTTTATTCCGTTGTCTACTATACCAATGCTATTTACCCACTAGTTCCTCCAGCCTATGAATTTTAACAAGCAGGACTTTTCTGATATAATTCAGGAACTAATTCTAAAATTGTAGAGTTCATCCTAGACTTCAGAAGCAATGAGCAACCTATGAGAACAGAGAAAGGCTCACAAATGCAATGGGGTGTTTGGCTTCTGAACAGCCAGGAAATAGGGATAACAGTCACATGATCATAAGAATGTAAGTTCTGGCATTCTGGATGAGTTAGTATCTAGAATCCTTCCTAGATTTTTCTATTGAAATTAGTAGCCCTGGTACTCATCAGTTTTAATGTTTTGAGATATGATAGAAAAAAAAATGCTCAGCCATGCAATACTCCACACGCACATGTGTTTCTAGTAATTTTCCTTTGTTTATAATTGACTATGCCACCATCAGAAAGTTAATACACACGTGATTATCAATATCAGTCCCCAAGGCAAGAACACCTGTGGTTTTAACATGTATCCAAATTTAACAGATCTTGTATTTTAATCAATACAAAACAAAAAGACATATGATACAAAGAAAGATAATATGTGGTGCAGGATATATGAAAATGGATCCAGAGACAGCTTGCTACCTCAAAACCCAGAACTGTAGCCAAGAAACAAAAGTGACATTATTGTTTTCAGGTTGTTTTTTCTGAATATTATGTCCAAATTTCTGAAAATTAAAAAAAATCATCTAATTCCTCTTACGTAATTACCTTGAAATAAAGGAAACATATTCACCATCAGCAATATTCTAAGACTTCATCACTCTGGTCAATTCTAAAATTCCTGATGTCATCTTTTTTTGTTTTATTTGGTATAATCAAGCTCTAATAGTACCAAGACGATCTTCAAAGGTCTTGGGATCTGTTTGGCTGTCGTACACAGGCCTTTAAAACAAATGATCCTTCTGTCAGATACTGTTGACAGCTATTCTTTCTTTGTTGCTCAAATCCTGTGTCCTCCATCGTACAGACAGCAACTTTTCCTCTAGGGAAGATTTTCTCCATACTTTGTAGTACACCATGGGCCTTGATAATTTTGAAGATGAAAGTAGGAAATGATGGTGAATATGATGAAAATCAGGACCATAATAGCTACTATTTGTTAGGTGGTTATTAAATACTCTAAATTTACCTAGTCAAAGCATATTTAATTCCATATACATTCCTTGTTGTTATCTATAAGATTTTCTTTAGTATTATCCCACAGACAATGGATGTGATATTATTATTAAATTTACTTATTTATAGTTATGTTAATTTTGAGATATATTAATTAATGTAAATTATAGTGCTTGGGCTCTAAAGTAAATGCTTCTTTGTGGTATCATTGTACTGAACATTAAAATTCATATCAAATAGTTTTAAAATAGCTAAGAAGCATATATCATTACTAATTTCATATATAGCATATACTCAGAGGTAATTACTAAAGACAATGCTCTGTCATTCTGCCTGATGCACAATCTTAAGGTTCTTTTATTATTATATTAATTCAGCAGTGAACAAAGATCTTATTTATAGGACTATTCAAAGGAAGTTGTTTGTATTAATATAAAGAAATATAAAGCTTCATACATATAAGATACATAAAATGTAGTATCAGGTATTTGTAAAAATTTAAATGAGCTATTGGCATTTTTTAAAAATAATGAATGATTTATATAGAAATGTAAGTTCAAGTTAAATTAACAAACTACTTAATTTTTTAAATATTTTATTACATATTTTCCTCAATTACATTTCCAATGCTATACCAAAAGTCCCCCACACCCTCCCCCCCCACTTCCCTACCCACTCATTCCCATTTTTTTTTTTTTTTGGCCCTGGCATTCCCCTGTACTGGGCCTCTCTTTCCAGTGATGGCCGATTAGGCCATCTTTTGATACATATGCAGCTAGAGTCAAGAGCTCCGGGGTACTGGTTAGTTCATAATGTTGCACCTACAGGGTTGCAGGTCTCTTTAGCTCCTTGGATACTTTCTCTAGCTCCTCCATTGGGGGCCCTGTGATCCATCCAATAGCTGACTGTGAGCATCCACTTATGTGTTTGCTAGGCCCTGGCCTAGTCTCACAAGAGACAGCTATATCAGGGTCTTTTCAGCAAAATCTTGCTAGTGTATGCAATGCTGTCATTGTTTGGAGGCTAATGGGTTTTAAAAAAGACATCATACTATATTTCCTCCAAGTCAGTTTTTATTTGCCTCAGGCAAAACAGGAAATAGACCAATGAGGCATTCCATCAAATAAACCTTGGTGAATCATTCTATCTGAGCTATTTATAACAACATTAGTCACTGAAGTTACTTCAGTCCCCAAAAGTTCTTCTGTAAAAGAAACTTTCATTCTCCAGATGCAATTGTTATCTCAGAGGCTTACTGCCTATTAATCTCACCCGGTCTAGTTCTTTCTGACTCTGGTTGGCTAGATCAACTCAGTTCTTCTAGCTCAAACTACTCTCCAAGCTGACTGAGTCAATCTGGCTTCTCTCAGCTTCTCAACGAATTGCTCTGCTTGGGATCAAATTAACTCTGGCAGTTTGTTCTAATTTTCTGTTTCCTTCTTATTCTCTGGCTTCAACTGCCTCTGCATCATGAACTGAGCTGAACTGAACTCAGCTCATTTGTACTGCCCCCTGCACTGACTAAACAGATCTTACTTAGTTGAACTCAACTGAACTGGCCTCCTTTAACTAGATTCAACTTAAAAACATGTCTGCTTCCTTCTATAAAGAAATATTACCTATACTGATTTGAATTAGTGTGTATATAAGTTGTGTCTATATGGTATTCCATATCATACTGGAATCCAGGGCATGTCTGCATTACAGCTGGCTCACTTAGACCTAGAAGGTCTTTGAATGTGATCTCTAGCCAGAGAAGGCATGTTGCTGCATTAAAATTTCTCTACATTCTCCCAGAAATACCATAAAAATGTGTACTACTGGAGTCTCATGCACAAGCTTCAGAGAGCCACTTTGGTGAAAAGTCTTCCTCCCTGTGCAAAGTTTGTGCTTCTCTATCTCAGGACAGAACTTCCTCTGTTTTATTTACTTCTTGTGAGTTCTATGGCCCTTATGAGCTTACCTGTTCCTTTGAGGGAGGAGTGCTCCAAATAAAAGCTAAGCAATAACAAATCATCTAACCAAAATAGTTATAGAAAATGTCTTGCTAAAGGCATTTCTGGGTTTTTCAGGAAAATTATGACTTTTTTTTTTCATTGTTTAACAATCATCACTTCTTAGCTTGTTTTTGATTATCAGAGATGATTTAAATCTGGAAGGGATTAGAGGGCTTCTTGTTTTCCTGGAGGGTAAAATGTAAGAATTGTCAAGGCTCATTATCCTATAAGGTACAATTTTCTGCATTTTGTCTGTACTCAAAGGTACTTGCTATGAAATATGATGATCACATGAAGCTGAGGATATATTCGAGTGGCAGCTCTGGTTAGCTTACATGAGATTCCCTCACTCTGTTGGTCTAAGGTCAAATTACCCCTGCCCTTCACACATGGTGAGGGTGAAAGTGTACATATGGTAGGAGTTTGACTTGATGTCTTCCTACCATATTGGCAGAAACTTTCCTATAGCCTCACAGAATTTTGGGGAAATGGCCTTTCTCTCACAACAAGCAAGAGGCCTATATTGATATACATGTGTCTCCTTACCAGCACTTGCTTATGTGCCTCTATACTATTCTTCTTATCATTATTTATTCTTTACTGGACATAGTATTTTTCAAAACTGATGCACCAACCAATAAGATTATACTTGGAGAATGGATAGAAATGATTTAAAAGTGGACACTATTTTTAGGGCCATTGTTTGGAAGTGCATGGCAGAAATTTGAAGAGTAAATATGATAGACTGTAAAATGCATGAGGTTTTCACTTCCAACTTTTGAAAACCATGTGATTATTATAGCTCAATGGGCCTTAAGGAAAAATGCCCAAAAATCTAAATTCAGCACATCTCAGGTTAGAGGGGCAATGAGGCAAAGTGGAGAGAGATGGTTGTGCATCCCATACCCATAGTGACACACCTATTCCAGCAAGGCCAAAAGTACTCTAACAGGGCTATACCTTCTAATAGTCCACTCTATGGCCAAGCATATACAAACCATCACAATAATAATTATTATAAAACATTCAGTTGTAAGGAATTTCCTTATTTAGTGATTAATTCCGGATGACACAGACCACTGCAGATGGTCTCACCTCTGGGCTGATAGTCCTGGGTTCTATAAGAAAGCAGCTTGAGCAAGCCATGAGGAGCAAGTCAGTAATCAGAACTCCTCAATGGCCTCTGCATCACTTCCTGTCTTTTGATTACTGCCCTCTATGAGTTCCTGTTCTGATTTCCTTCAGGGATATATGCTACAATGTGGAAGTGTTATCAAAATAACCCCTACCTCCCTACTTGCCTCTTGTTCTGTCACAGGCTCTTTTGGGGGTCTTGGAAGGAGTATTTACCACTGGGTGATAGTGGTGAAATTCTTGACTCTACTAGGCATCACCTAACAACATCCATCTTTTTATTACCTCTATTGCATGGAACTCCTGGATGTTCATGAAGTCACATTCCAGTTCAGGACAGTGAGATTTTCTACTTCTTAAAATAGTGTATATGCCAGTGGAAGTCTTGGGTTTCTATCTGGCCTCCTCTAACATTGTCCTGGCAAGAACCTTGTGTATTTTTGTATATTCTGTACTTGCATCAAAGTCTGTGTGCCACTGTCTCAACTATCATTAGCATGAGTTGGGATAGGGTTCAAATACATTGTTTTGTTGGGCTACCACACAATGATGTTTTACTTTGTTTTTTGGTCTGTGGCTGAAGAGAATATTTGAGTAGTTTAGTTTTGTGTTTCACAAATACTTTTTTCCGTTGCCTATCAATAGAAGCAGATATAAATTGCCAGCTTCTTCAATATGGTCTTGGCTATAAACAGTGAAATAAAACATAGAGGGCTTACCATCATGTTTTTGAGGTGATATTTTTAAAGCAATAATTAGCCTGCTACAGTTGTAAGCATGAACTTTGTGGACAAAGATGAAGAAGGTGCATTCATGACTCAGCAAAGCTGACAAGTATTTATCACTTATTTTTCCAATCCATATCACAAGGACAGTTTGGAAGGGCCTTGATTGATGCCTGTCCTTGAAATGACTAGCATTACTAGAGAGGACATTCCATAATTGGCAATGGCTTTTGCCCTGATGGGAAACACTCTATATAATACAAGATCATTCAGTATAAATGTATCACAGAAACATTGTTGGGTCAAAGGGCAGCCTCAGCTGTACTCAGTGTATCTTAATTTGCATGTTTTCATGCTGTGCTTTTATTTTTTTCTCTTAGTAGGACAGATCTGTTGTTGTAGTACTGGTAACAAAGTTCAGAACATGTTATATTTTCCTTCCTTCCTTCCTTCCTTCCTTCCTTCCTTCCTTCCTTAATCCCCCTTTGCCCTCTTATCCTCCTCCTTCACTTATTCCTTTCATTGTGATTAGATATTTTACTTTATATGGTACTGATAAAGTATTAAATTTGCAGTCACAATTCTGTATTTGGACAGTATGCCACCTATGGCTGAGTGTGGTTTCTAGACATATGTACAAACCTTCATTAATGGGGCATGGGTTGGTTGGCTGGTCTTTTGTCAATTTGATACAAGCCTGAATCATTAGAGGGAGAAATCTTTTTTCAGAAAATGCCTTCATCAGGTGTAGCTGTTAGGCATTTTCTTAATTGGTGATCAGTGGCAGAGGGTTCAGTTCATTTTCGGTCATACTATCACTGGCCGAAAAATTCTGGGTTCTATAAGAAAGCAGGTTGAGCAAACCAGTGGAAGAAAAACAGTAAGTTACATCCCTTCATGGCCTCTTCACCAGCTCATGCCTCCATGATTCTGCCCTTTTTAAGTGTCTGTCGTCATTTCCTTCAATAATGAATAAGGAGGTGTAAGCACTTGTCTCCCCAACTTACTTTTTGATCAAAACATTTCACTACAGCAATAAAAAACCTAAAATGGTGTAGAGGAATTTTAATCCAGCAACATGCCTGCTCTGACAAAAGATCACATCCAAAAACTTTTTAGGTTTCTGTGATCTGGCTGGAAAGCATGTGTGCCATGGATTATAGTATGATATGGCTGGAATACAGACTAACCATTAGTACACACTTTTAATCCTAACCAATGTCGATAAGATTAGTTTGTAGAAGGAAACAGTCGTGTTTGGAAGTGTTAACTATTGAGGGAGGAGAGTTCATTTGAGTTTCTGCAATGTAATGGAGTTGAATTCCTCAGGTCTTTTCCGGTCCATTCACTTCTTATAGTCAGTACTGCCAAGTGCAGTTCATTTCATGGAACTCAGAGACAACTTTTCCAAGTTGGGCAATTCAATGAGAAGCTGAGAGAAGCCAGATTGAATCAGTCAGCTTGGTGGTGAGTTGCAGCCAGAAGAGCTGAGTTGAAACAGCTAGCCAAAATTCAGAAAGAATGAGAAAGGGTAAGTTTATTCAGCAATAAACTCCTAACACAATTATATCAGGTGAATAAAAGCTGCATTCATAAGACAGATACTTGATTATTCATGTATTTATCTATTTATTTTTTATTGATTTCATTTTTATCTGTTCCTTATTGCATTGATTGGTATTAATGGGTCATTTGACACAGATGATAAATCTGTGTCAATATTGTCTCTTTTTCCCTAAAGTAACAAACTAAGCACCAATATCTCATGGCTGTTCCTTATCATGGGAAAGAAAGTTCTATGTTTGAGAATCATATCATTTTCTGTGTCTCTGATTCTGATTTATTTATTTATTTTTAGAATGTATATTCTTTTTTTAATGTATATTGTTTTAATTGTTATAAGTTACAACTTGCATGTATTTCAACTATGTTGTGTTTGAAGTAGAATTTCTGAACATAATTAAATGTGGTATTTGTGAATACAATTTTGTTTTAATATGTTAATCAAGAACAAAATGCAGACACTTCATTTTTTGGAAAAATCCAAAATCAACATCTCATTATACATGATGATACAATCATGGTAAATTGAGCATAAAACTCTATCTAAATAAATATGCTGAGTAATTCCTTGTTACAAGAGGCTACTAAATGTGCTATTCAATGTGATCCTTTCAAATGTTAAATGTTACCCTTAGGGATTTTTATTGCTTATGAATCTATTCTTGGTATTTCTCTTTAAATAAGATGCTATTGATTCTAGTCATATATTTAAAATTAATACATGAATTGGAACATTCTGGTTAATTTTCATATGACCAACAGAATAATGACTGTAATGGATAGTAGTTTGAATATCAAACGCACATGCACACTCAAACATCTTAGAGAGAGAAAGAGAGACAGAGACAGAGAGACAGAGAGACAGAGGTAGACAGAGAGACAGAGAGGCAGAGATACAGAGTCAGAGACAGAGAAATATAATCTTATTCCCATATAATCTTTTGACTTTAAAATTTTAAGTTTTCTGGTTATGATAAAATAGGCATATCAAGAAAACCGCAAGTAATGATGCAGTGCTTTTAGTATGTCAATGAGCTGACATACTTTCAAAATATCTCCCATGCTATAAGCATAATAAAACAATGTAAATATGGAACTGTCTTTGACCTATGACTGCAGAGCATATCCAGGGCCTTAGAAATCCTTTTCTATGTTATTAAACTAAAGAACATACTGAAACATTGGTCTCAAGATTCCTCATTGATTTCTTTTTTTCACAAAATTCATCAAATGTGCTTCTGTGTTAGCCTATTTGCCACCAAAGCTCCATAAAAATTATATGCAGTCATTGAGACAAGAAGCTATTTTGATAAATGCAAAATCTATTTAAATACCTTTATTCCTATGTCTACAATTACAGGAACATATGTTAATGTCACAATTACATATTAGAAGTCTAAAGAAGTGTCTTTTGCATTGAAATTCATAGGTAAATACATGCACATGCAGCATGTTTTGGTGCCAATATCATCTGATGGCCATGGTTTTTATGAAACTGTGTATTGACTATATCTATATATAATTATATATAGTTTATGTATGTATATATGATGATACATAGATTGGTCAGGTCATAGATAGATAGATAGATAGATAGATAGATAGATAGATAGATAGATATAATGTATGTGTGTGTACTTGGGAGTGTGTGTATGAATATGTAGGTACATATGATTAATGGGAAAATATGACCAATGTAAATTCTCAGGATATTCACTTTTCTCTCTTAATGTCTGTTCACAAGAAATTTCAGAAAAGAGAGCATAATATTTTTCTGAATAATGAGGAATGATTTAAGAAATTCGTTGAATTTTACATGGGTAAAAACATATCACAAAAATATCATATCAAGTCAAACATCATAATCTATTTGCAAGCATTATACCTGAAACTATGAAATTGCACTCCATTTATGTATGATTTTCTGAGTCAAGCAAAATTGAGGTCCTTTGGGGGGAAAAAAGGACAGACCATGTTTAGATAAGATTGGCATCACTTTTGCCTAAAATGATTTGATTGCATATTCTTGTACGTTCTGACAGGATCTGTCTCCAGGTACATCAATATATCTTGACAGCATAAAATTTTAAAACAACAGAAACTACGGACAAGCTGTTTATGTGAAGTTCATACATATGCAGGACGGGGCTCAGTAATGCTCTCAAGAGCTGAAATTATGGAGGCACTCTTCTTTTATAATATTTTCCTGTAAACAAATATTTATATGATTCCAAATTATGTGAAACAGCATTATTTATATACTCTATGCACATTTTTATACCTTTATTACTTACAGTCTGTGTGAAGCTGTCGAACTTTCTGTCTTGTGAGATTAAATATCGCAATTGTGGTTTCAATAACTAGGAAGAGGTGTTTGTTATTACATGAATAGAAATGAAAATGTCTTCATGTATGATTTTTGTATTTTTAGATGCTTAAATTTGGTAAATAAGTGTGACTAGTATTTTTTTAAAAATCAATTAAAACATATGCAATCCATATGAACATACAAAATAAATCCTTAGTAAATTAAATACATTATTGTTAATTAAAACTTCTGTGGGTACTTTATATAATTGCATAATTATGCAAATAGTAAGTAAGATAAATTAGTAAGTAAAATTTCAGACTCAAAATATTAAGTTTTTGAAAAATGTTTCCCATCTTTTCCACGTGCACTATGTGAACTATAACATCAGCTGTGTAAATTGAGTTAGGAACCAACAGCCATTTGAAACCAATAATAGGTTTCTACAATTTGGAGATGTTTGGATTGAAGTAGAAACTTAAGAGTTCTTTGGAAAGTTGGTTGAGTGGTGTTTCGCTGGGGCACGTGTGTAAAGGAATGTTTCCTTAAAGTGGACACAGGTGTTAAAAGCTAAGGCAGGCTCATGATGGAAGGTTTCACTGAAGCAGACACAGAAGAAAGGATGTTCTGTTAAGGCAAGCATATGAAGGGAGATGTGAAGAATTCTTTGTGAATGACACTAATGACACACATGTATTGGTCCACCTTACATTGCATAGTTAATCTGCATTTGTGGGGACTCCATAGAGAGGAATGCACCAAGAAACTGGTGGCATGTTGCAGTTGTTGGCACTTCCAAGAACTCAGGCAGAATGGATGCATGTGCCAAGGCAAGAGACATGCTGAGGCAAGATATGTGGAGGACACTTCTTTTCCACTACCTATGTTGGGTGGTAGCTTACAAGAAAGGTTAAAAGTGTTTAAGAACCATCTTTAAAAATAAGTTTCAAAAACCAGGAAATCCAGGACACAATAAGAAGACCAAACGTACGGATAATAGGAGTGGATGAGAATGAAGATTTTCAACTCAAAGGTCCAGCAAACATCTTCAACAAAATTATTGAAGAAAACTTCCCAAATCTAAAGAATGAGATGCATATGAACATACAAGAAGCCTACAGAACTCCAAATAGACTGGACCAGAAAAGAAATTCCTCCCGACACATAATAATCAGAACATCAAATGCACTAAATAAAGATAGAATACTAAAAGCAGTAAGGGAAAAAGGTCAAGTAACATATAAAGGCAAGCCTATCAGAATTACACCAGATTTTTCACCAGAGACTATGAAAGCCAGAAGAGCCTGGACAGATGTTATACAGACACTAAGAGAACACAAACTGCAGCCCAGGCTACTATACCCAGCCAAACTCTCAATTATCATAGAGGGAGAAACCAAAGTATTCCACGACAAAACCAAATTCACACATTATCTCTCCACGAATCCAGCCCTTCAAAGGATAATAACAGAAAAAAACCAATACAAGAACGGGAACAACGCCCTAGAAAAAACAAGAAGGTAATCCCTCAACAAACCTAAAAGAAGACAGCCACAAGAACAGAATGCCACCTTTAACAACTAAAATAACAGGAAGCAACAATTACTTTTCCTTAATATCTCTTAACATCAATGGTCTCAACTCGCCAATAAAAAGACATAGACTAACAAACTGGCTACACAAACAAGACCCAACATTTTGCTGCTTACAGGAAACTCATCTCAGAGAAAAAGATAGACACTTTTTAATACTGTTTTTTGGTGTCTAGAATGAAGTTCAAATTTGACTTTAAAACTCAACTGAATTGTTTGCTTTGAATATCCTTGTATCATGCCCATGTGTGTAACTATGGAGAAACAAAATCCTATGTAATTTTAAGTTTTGTACAACCACTCTGGAAATCAGTCTGGCGGTTCCTCAGAAAATTGGACATAGTACTACCGGAGGATCCAGCAATACCTCTCCTGGGCATATATCCAGAAGAAGCCCCAACTGGTAAGAAGGACACATGCTCCACTATGTTCATAGCAGCCTTATTTATAATAGCCAGAAACTGGAAAGAACCCAGATGCCCCTCAACAGAGGAATGGATACAGAAAATGTGGTACATCTACACAATGGAGTACTACTCAGCTATTAAAAAGAATGAATTTATGAAATTCCTAGCCAAATGGATGGACCTGGAGAGCATCATCCTGAGTGAGGTAACACAATCACAAAGGAACTCACACAATATGTACTCACTGATAAGTGGATACTAGCCCAAAACCTAGGATACCCACGATATAAGATACAATTTCCTAAACACATGAAACTCAAGAAAAATGAAGACTGAAGTGTGGACACTATGCCCCTCCTTAGAAGTGGGAACAAAACACCCATGGAAGGAGTTACAGAAACAAAGTTTGGAGCTGAGATGAAAGGATGGACCATGTAGAGACTGCCATATCCAGGGATCCACCCCATAATCAGCATCCAAACGCTGACACCATTGCAAGATTTTATCGAAAGGACCCAGATGTAGCTGTCTCTTGTGAGACTATGCCGGGGCCTAGCAAACACAGAAGTGGATGCTCACAGTCAGCTAATGGATGGATCACAGGGCTCCCAATGGAGGAGCTAGAGAAAGTACCCAAGGAGCTAAAGGGATCTTCAACCCTATAGGTGGAACAACATTATGAACTAACCAGTACCCCTGAGCTCTTGACTCTAGCTACATATGTATCAAAAGATGGCCTAGTCGGCCATCACTGGAAAGAGAGGCCCATTGGACACGCAGACTTTGTGTGCCCCGGTACAGGGGAACGCCAGGGCCAAAGGGGGGGAGTGGGTGGGTAGGGGAGTGGGGGTGGGTGGGTAAGGGGGACTTTTGGTATAGCATTGGAAATGTAAATGAGCTAAATACCTAATAAAAAATGGAAAAAAAAAAAAAGAAAAAAAAAAAAGTGTCAGAGGAGATATTTGTCAAGAGTAGTCCAAGTTACTTGAATGAAACCTAGTGAACACATATATGTTCAAAGATTAATCTGCATGCTTTTATTAAAGAAATTTTATTGAACTTTTCATCTGTGAATCTTTTTTTTAATTGGGTATTTTCTTCATTTACATTTCCAATGCTATCCCAAAATCATCTATGAATCTTGAAGCAAACAAATATTCTTCATACTATGGCTCTATCTCATCAGTTGAAGAATTTAGCTCACCAAATACTGATGTTTCGCCAGGAAGAAAGAAAGCATTGTGGTGTAAACTGCATCTGAATGAGAAAATTATCTCCTTCCATATGAATCAACCGAACACAGCCTTACCTTCAAATTTGGACTTACTAAACTTGCTCAGTTTGCACATCCTTAACCTCTGTGTCAGTCTCAGACTCAGTCTTTGTCTCTACCTGTCTCTGTCTCTGTTTCTGTCTCTCTGCCCTGTCACCCTGCTCTCATTTTTAATGTAGAAAATACTTTTGTGTGTGTGTTTATTTGTTTGTTTACTTTTGACCATGTTTTCTTATGAACTCCTAGTTGGTGTTGAAATCATAATCGTTCTCCCTCAGTTCCCAAAGTGTTTAGATTTCAGGTAAGCAAACTATATCCAGCCACTTTTAAAGAATATTGAAAAAAACACATTTTCTTCACATAAACTTATTTTCTATTAACTGCAAATTTTGATACAAGTGGTATTTATAATAAATAAATAAATGTGAGTTTCTCAACTTTTACTGAATGAAAGCTAGAATAATATTGAGGACCATGCAAAGAAAGTTCAGATTGCCTCAAGGATTCTAATGTTATATTCTAAGTTTCCTGTTAGTGGCAATTCTAAAAATAAACTTGAATATTTAGTTGAGGTTTTTAAGCTAAGTGTTAATTATGTGTGGTGGTTTGAATGGAAATGACCTCCATAGTCTCACATATATGAACACATGGGCCATTTGTCTAACTATGTGGAAATAATTAGTAGTTGTAGCCTTGTTGAAGGGGATGTGTCCATAGGGATGGGATTTAGGGTCTAAAAGAAGCTCATCACTCTTTCTGGAACTCTGAAACTACAAGTAACATTAAATGTTTTCTTTTATAAGTTTTCTTATTTTTTTCATTTCTTTTTTTAAACAGTGTTTTAGGAGATATTTTCTTCATTTACATTTCAAATGCTAAAACTGAAAGTCCCCTATACCCTCCCTCCACCCTGCTCCCCAACGCACTCACTCTCACTTCCTGCCCTCACATTCCCCTGTACTGGGGCATATAATCTTTACAAGACCAAGGGTTATCAATGCTTTGTTACAACAGTGTAAAAATAACTGAGACAGAATTTGCTACCAGGGAATGTCTATGTCTGTGACAGACGTGATTATATACATTTTTTGAAGGAATGTAGAGTAATTTGGAATTTGGACTAGAAAATTCATTAAATACTGTAAGCAAATTTAATGGGATATCATTAAAGTTTCTGAAATCTATAAGCATTCAATGAATGAAGAGAAATTCATTTTCATGAAGGAGTAAATATTACGACCTTGTCTGGATGGAGAATATAAGACATTTTTTTGAAGATTACTTGGGAAAAGAAATATGAACATATTTTCAATTCTTTAGTTTTATATCCCGTTTGAAATGAGACTTATGAGGCACAAAAGCATGAAATCATTAACTTTGTAGAAATATTTAAACAGAGTTGTGCTGCTTGTTTTTCATTAACTTGATGCAAACCTAGGCATATATAGGAAGAGGGAATCTTAATTGGAAAAAAAGATGCCTCCGTAAGATTTGCCTGCAGGCTCTTCTTTAGGGTGTGTCTTGATTAGTGATTGGTGTGCAATATCCCAGCGCGCTATGTGCAGTACCTCACATAGGCGCCCTCGGTGCAATAAGAAGGCAGGCTGCACAATCCAAGGGAGGCTAGCAAGTAGGCAGCATGACTTTACAGACTCTGAATTAAGATACAGCTCCTCCGTCCTGATTCCTCCCAGAATTCCCTCGACTATGGATGACAGGCTTTAAAATGTAATAACCTTTTTCTTCTCCAAGGTTGCCTTTGGTAATAATGTCTTACACCATTCAAAGCCTTAACTGCAACAGAATTTGATACCGGGTTGTGAGGTACTCCCGTGACAGACCTTATCATGTGTTGGAGAGGGTAGTGGCAGCATTTAAACTTTGGGCTGGAAAAGCCATTGAATTCCCGAAGTTTGATGGGCTGTTCTTGTGGGGTCTGGGAACATAAGAGTGCTAAGCAAAATGGAAACAATGGGGTTCTGACTTGTGAAACTCCAAAGGGAAGTTTGAGAGTCCGATCCTTATTCTACAGGGCCTGTTCGATATTTTGAATTAAGAGCCCATGGTCAGCTGGGACTGAAGAATTGGCTTTGATTAACAAGAAGTCAGAACCACTAAAGTAAAACCTCTGTTTTGTTTGGACAATTGATGCTGATTAGGTGCAGAAGAGAAAGTACTGACCAGCACCATTTAGGTAAAATCTTATAGGAAGTGTTTTACAGGGTCAGGAAATAGATGCTATCGTCAAGTCACAGCCAACATTATTGCCTATGCCTGCATTTAAACTGATGTGTAAGTGTTCCCTGGTTGATAATGGTTTTGACGCTTGGCATTGTAATAAACCAGTGAGAAAACTGGTTAAAAAAATAACACCATCATCATTTGTAGTAGAAGCCTTGAGACTGAAGGGGTCTTTGAGAGAAGTAGAGGATGGGTACCAGATGGCAGGATCAAAGTCTATGACTGGAGGCCAGCAGAGGCTATTGCTGAAGATGCAGTCTATTTGCATAAGAGACCCCATCATTTAGAAGATGCCAGTATCACTGGAGGACCACCAAGTACAGTAGCAGCTGTGGAATAGAGGCAACTTGAGCTTCTGAGATGTATTATATATCTTGTGTATGGCACACCTTGATAGATAGAGCTGTTGATGATCTTTCTAGTTCAGAGGACTGTGAGTTCTAGACATTGGACATAGTGTTATTTATACTGTTGAAGTTTGCTTTTCTCATATTTGAATTGTGAGTACGCTATGATTATTCTCTCTTTAAATTAGAACGTAACTGGTTGGCAATGTTTTTTAGAGATTTTGTTATTTTAGAGAGGTTTGTACTTTGTAAGAGATTGGTAGATCTTTTAAAGAGAGCAAATTTCTAAAATGTTTGAATATTTAAAAACTTTTACATGTCTTTTATTTAATATATTTATAATAATATTTAATGACTTTCAGACTTCTAAAGTGGAACTTTTAGAAATGGGAACATTTTATATTGTATTATTGATAATATGATATCTTGAGCATAAAAAGGGAAATAAAATGTATGCCTTAATAAAGGATGCATTTAATTGTACGTTTGATAAGTGGTCAATTATGCTGGTTATTTTCTGTCAACTTGACATAAACATAGGCCAATTGGAGAAGATGGAATCTTAATTGAGAAAATAACTCAATCAGATATTTCTGTAGCATGTGTCGTGAATATTGTCTTAATTAGTGATTGATATGTGGCCATCCCTGAGCATGAGATTCCAGATTGGATAAGAAAGCAGATTGAGCAAGCCATGGTTAACAAGCCAGTAAACAGCATTCTGCTATGACCTATGTTTTAGTTCCTGATTCCAGGTTTCAGACCTGTGTCCCTGCTCTGACTTCTTTAGATGATGGAGAACAAGCTAATGCATATCGGAAAACCTTTCCTCCCCAAGTTGCACATGGTCAGAGTGTTTCATTAGATCTTTAGCAAGCCACACTGAGACAAGAACTAACAATCTTCCCAACACACAGAGTGAGTGGATAATCTGTATCTAAGAGTGTGTAAGCACTAGTAAATATAAAGGAGAGAGTTAAAACCCAGTCATTGATTTCTATGGAATTATGGGCATGAATAGGAAAGGAATTAAAAAAGATACATTTCAGAAGCCAAAGGAAGATTAATTATAAAGTATGTTCAGTAATCTCAAGTGTTAACAAACTTTCTTAAAGAATAAAGGGAAAAAAACCCCACTGTACTTAGTAACTAAAAAGGAAAAGGAAATTCTCAAGGAAACAAAAATAATGCTTCTCCCCACGATCATTTTTGAGAATTAGTAAAGGGAAGATGTCATTGGATATAAACTAATTTTCACAAAAAAGAAAGAATAAATTCATAGAGGATGATTAGAGAAAAAATAAGAAGGAAATATTTCTGAATTTATATATGATCCTAACATCTGGAATATGTCCTAGCAATTAAGAGGAATTCCATATTTAGTTTTCCTACTTATAATTTTTTTATTAGAATGTGGATGCAAACTTCTTTAATGATGTTGGAGAAGCTCCCTGTTGATATGGCTACTTTACCAATTCATCGAGGGTAACTAAATAAATGCCTATATAGACAGCTAAATATTAAAGCTAAATAGCTTTATTTATTTATGTATTTATTTATTTATTATTTAAAAAGCTATATAGACAGCTAAATATTAAAGCTAAATATTAAAGAGTGACAAACTATTACATGATTATATTCATTAAGTGGCATCCTACTAATCATAATATATACATATAAACATACATATATAGTCATACTATAAACCAACGTATACATAATTTTAATATAATATGTATATATAAATCTAAAACACATACATTATTTTCTATGCCTGTCATTAATCACTAAATATAAACTTGTTAAAGATTTATAAGAAAATTTAATTTAAACCTGTCTATAAACTTCATTTATAACATAAAATACTCTGTTCACAAAATATTTTGTTGCCAACTTCTGAAGCTATTAATGAATGTGCTTGGTCTTATGAGCAGGGTGTAACCTTGTGCTGACAGCATAATAGTAGTGAAAAAAGGCTTTTAAAATAATATCAATTTTCCATAATCCACCATGCATAGTGCATGATAATAAGGTACACTGCAAAATCAATTTTTGATGTAATCTTTTCTGTTTTCTTTCATACCTTTTAAAAACTGATGCATCATCAAAACATTTTGTTTTCTTATGAGTTTCAAAAAGAGAAAAGAGGAAAAAAAAAGCAACTTGCTTGACCTTCTCCACAATTGGCTGAGGCTTTCGAGCCTTTCATTTGGGTCTCCATTAGTGGAAAGTGGTTTTAGCTAGCTGTACTCAAGCATTTTAGTCAATCACTAGCTTTCATCTTGTTGTTATCATAAAGGGCCATTTCTTTCCTAAAATGGTCAATTAAGTTCATGGAAATAAATGGTGAAGAATATAGAATTTGTTAGCTGTACTGTCAGGAGTATACTGGTTTGCGGGAAAAAACATTTCAGAGAATTTCTTAATGAATTGAAATAGCTCTCTGCCCATGAGATGTTTGTTCTCATTTCTTTTCTCTCTGGACACAATTCACAGTTAACAACGCAGTAATTGAGTATTTGAAAGCTCTTAAAATATCCACATCATACTTAAAGATGGGTCCTGGTTTTTTGGATTAACAACTCCATTTCTTTCCATTTGTATGAAGTGCGTTTCAAAAATCAATTGTAGTACATTTTACTTAAAGAGCACCAGAAAGAAAGTTTCATTTGTGTTGGAGAATAATGCAACAGAAAGATCCAGTCTCTGGAGTAAATTCATCAAGTAGGATATGCCATTAGTGCTAAGCACCATCACAATGCACCCGATAAATGAAAACGTAAGTAGAATTTGCAGTCAATGAAGTCCTGCTTTGTAAGTGACAGGGCACTGGAGGTATTTCATAACTGTAATGCAGGCCTGAGGTGAACTATCTCATTTCCTTAACAGTCCTTGATTTTTGTTACCTTGGAGGTCCAGTATGAATTCGAGTCTTATCCAATAGACAAGACTAAGTTAAATATTCCTCTCCGGCATTGTCTTGTAATGCCAAGAAAATGTCGTCTAGAAATGTGAAATTTAGGTAATATCTTCCTAGGTCAAATGGAATGATGAATGTGTAGAATTCAATTCACTAAGGGAAACTCCATGTATTTCAAGGTTTGCTTCTGTATTATAGGCAAATATTGTCACAAATAAATCCTTTTCTAAGTCAATATATCCAATGCAATGTCAAAGATAATTATGTATCAACATGATTTTCATTTCTGATTGTGCATTTGAAACTGTAAGGTCAGAAACTTGATCAGTCTGTTGAAAACTCGTTTCTATGAAGACATGCACAGACCGACCCTAGAGCACACAGGTTTCAAATCGAACAACTGTTTAAGAATTCCCGGGAGGATGCTCTCTGGGTTTGACACTCAAATCAGCAGAGAAGATCATTATCCTGCATAGTGTGTGTAAACTTGATCCTACCATTTAAAATGCCAAAAGATCCAAATCACATCACCTGAAGGAAAAAAAAAAAAAACTCCCTTAATAACCACGTAGCATTATCAGCTTTTGTTGCTAGACCTCCAGGTTATTGGTCTGTAGCTCAAAATATTTACCACAGCATAGTGCAAGAGTCTATTCCATATATGCATGTATTAGTGGAAATACTGATTATCCTATTTCAATTAATGCTCACTAGTTGTATAAATTTTGTATGTGAATTAAAATATCACACACTACCCAAGATTTTGTAAAACTACTATTTTTTTAATTTAAATGGTTAAAGAGATGGAAATGTTAAGTACCCTGCTTTCATCTTTATATGACACAAACATATATCAAATTATCACACTGTGTAAAATATTATTTTGTAATTAATATAACTAAGCAAGTAAATCTCACTCAGTTCATATGTCTCATAGCAGTGTAGATACACTCTGAGTGCTGTGTCTCAATGTAATACCATGATTATATGAGCATCATATATCATACAAAAATTTTAGATGGTTATATCACTAAGCAATATTTTCCATAAATAAATTATATATGCAATGTGGTATCAATAAAAACTTAAGTAATAAATGATATTTACATGTGCATTCATATGTGTGTATGTGTGTGTGTGTGTGTGTGTGTGTGTGCGTGAGTGAAAATGTATATTTACAGATTTCTTAACTTGGGGAAATATTTATTAATACATGATTTATACAAAAATGCAGTCACAAATAGCAAACATTAAAATCTTTGTACATTTGGTAGATTTTGTATACAATTTTGTATCAGAAAAAGCATTACTCACATAATTATAAGCAATTCAAATACATACTGAAATGTTTTCACAACCTCAATCATAAGAATATAGCAATATGAGTATTCATATTACTTTTTATATGTACATACCTTTCCATATACATAAATATATACACATAAATATATACATATATATGTATATACACACATACATATACATATGAATATATATGAACATGTGAAAAGGTATATGTATATACCCATTATATATACACACATATATAATCTGGTAGGAGTGACACCATCATCAAAAGGATGGAATTTCCATGGTGAGGCTCAGCCATTGCATTTGGTGTATGCTGACTAGTTCAATTTCCCCAATTGTAGGAAAATCAACTGCACAATTTATTGTGGTAGAGGACTGATTCTGTTCTTTTCCCTTAAAAAATTAAATAAAATGAATTTATAAATATGCTCCACAACCCAAGAAAGACTGTTAAAAATCTAATTACATTTTCTATTATATTCAATATTTAAAGAACCGCAATAAGTTTTATTTCAAAAAAATGTCAAGAAGAGAAATAAATAGATGTATAAACAGGATAGGAAGAAATCAAAGTATCTATATTCACAGATAAGATGATTTTACATATAATCTATTTAAATGCTTCACCATAAAAATACATATAGCTGATAAGTTCGTGCATCAAAATATCAGGATAAAAATTTTGAATATCCAAAATTGAGTAGCCATGGTTCTAGAAAAAAATGGCTCAATAAGTGTGATTATTTACTGATCTTGCAGAGGATCTAGGTTTGATTCCCAGTATCCATAGCACCTGGTTCCTCTCCTTTCAAGCAATACAATATCCTCTAAGCACACACATGTACATGAGATAAAAATAATAGTAATATATACATATTTTTAAAAGTAATAGTGCTTTCATATGCCAGGGACAAACATAATGAAAAAATCAAATTATATCAGTTTACAATGATATTAAATATGTACTGGAATATATCTAACCAATGAAGTGAAATCTTGTGCAATGAAAACTTTAAGATACTGAAAAATGAAAATGAGGAAGGTAACAGAAGAAGGAATGAGCGCCTATGCACATGAACTGATAGACTTTTCATTTGAGAATCACCATTGTACTGAAAGCAATATAAAGATCCAACACCAAAATGACCATGGAATTCTTCACAGAAATGAAAAATAATAATCTCTTTATAATATAAACACGAAAGATTCATTAAAATAATGCTGAACAATCAAAAATCTGCTAGATAAAAATGTTTCCAAGATAAGCATGTGTATGGCTACAAACCTGTGTAATGAGTTAACGAACACATAAAATGTCATGTCATACACGAGTAATTTACAGTCAGTTAGGAAACCTAGTGTGATCAACTGACTTGGCCATCCTGTCATTCCAATGACCTGATATTTCTGTTCTTACTCAGCAGAGGGAAGGAGAGCTGAATCATTGTGTAATGACATACAAATTAGGCAACACTCTGTGATGAGTGATGAGCAGAACTATAGATAACAAAGGAAAAAATATCAGCTTGAAAAAGTGATACCTACTGAAGCTACTACCATCCCAGAATGCTAGCTCTATTGTGGAGCTATAATAATAAAGAGCAACATGTTACTGTTTAAATCCAGACACACTGGCAACTGGGATGTAATTAAGAACTCACATACAAATTCACATTCTTACAGACACTCATGGATGGAAATTAACAATACACATTAGAGAAGCGAGAACATCTTCAACAAAAGAAGCTGGGAAGTATGTAGTATGCTTCAAGTTAAGAGACAGTTATGTACTTTCTGAACCAGACTCCACTGACACCAGTAACACATGCATGACAACTAATAATTGACATATTGGGCTTCTTACAACTAAAATATTTTAGTACACCAAGCTTGACACCATTTAAATAAACAAAGCCAATGGTGAAAACATGGATATAAACTATACATCTGATAGAATATTAGTTTCTAAAATATGCAATTATCTAACAAAATAAATAGCAAGAAAATAATAATGTAATTAAAATTATCATGAGACTAAGCTGAATTCGCAAAGTAAGAAAAAATATCATGGAAAAGTATTTTTTTTTGAAAATTGCAAATAAAAAGTTTAATTTCAGAATCCAAGTCCGTCATTTATAAATACCCTAAAGCATAGTCCACACAAACTCAGACCGAGCCTGCACACAGTATTTCAGCAAAGCATTTGTTTTCTAAAAGGTCAGAGGCAAATGAGTGATTTTTTTTACCCATAATATTTAACTGACTTGAAATGAGAAAATGAAAAACTTTTTTTTTTTTTTTTTTTAGACATAAGCAAAACCTTTGGAGTCTGGTAAAGAGTCTGATAGCTGATATTTCATGTTGATATCCTTGGGACTCTATAATGTCCCAATGATGGTTGAGGCTTCCCTATCATAGGGAAAAAAAAAGAATCTAAATGCCTAAGGCTTTTCTCGTGATGGCAATAAACAAGCGCTTTCCCTGTCAACAAGCTACCACCTCAAAGTAGAATCTGAGCAATATCTGGTCAAACTGTGAGGGGTCAGTGCATACTTCTTAGGAGATAGCTTTATTGTATAGAGATGCAAGAAGTAAATCAGAGGCATGGAGATTTGATCAACAGGCCATCTGTTGAATACTTGTCATATTATGCACTGGTGAAGTCCTAAGCATGACTTTAAAACTTGGATCAAATTGCAAGGGGCTCATGATAAGCGAGATATCTCTGAGTTAACTGACCATGTAAAACCTGAATGCAACACCTAATATGGGAACGTGCTCATGACCAATTAGCCATGTGATTGACACTCCATGGTATGCCCAAGTTCAGTTTTGTTTTCAAATGCCTGGTTCTGTAATGTAAACCGCTTCCAGAATATTCTCTCTAGGACATACTTTTGGAGCCTGTGGTTAAGAACTGTTCAGTCAGGATGGCTTAACCTCCACCTCCTATTTACAGGTTTCATTTAACAGCCACAAAAGCTGAAATTTATAGAGGAGAAAGTAGGGAAAAGCCTCGAAGATATGGGTACAGGGGGAAAATTCCTGAATAGAACAGAAATGGCTTGTGCTGTAAGATCGAGAATCGATAAATGGGACCTCATAAAATTGCAGAGCTTCTGCAAGGCAAAAGACACCATCAATAAGA
Organism: Mus musculus; assembly: GCF_000001635.26. Lineage (NCBI taxonomy): Eukaryota > Metazoa > Chordata > Mammalia > Rodentia > Muridae > Mus > Mus musculus. Next base: position 60,488,922 of record NC_000083.6, read on the forward strand.
AAAAAAAGACCACCAACAGATTGGGAAAGGATCTTTACCTATCCCAAATTGGATAGGGGACTAATATCGAATATATATAAAGAACTCAAGAAGGTGGACTCCATAAAATCAAATAACCCCATTAAAAAATTGGGCTCAGAACTGAACAAAGAATTCTCACCTGAGGAATACCAAATGGCAGAGAAGCACCTGAAAAAATGTTCAACATACTTAATCCTCAGGGAAATGCAAATCAAAACAACCCTGAGATTCCACCTCATACCAGTCAGAATGGCTAAGAGGAAAAATTCAGGTGACAGCAGATGCCGGCAAGGATGTGGAGAAAGAGGAAAACTCTTCCATTGTTGGTGGGATTGCAAGCTTGTACAACCATTCTGGAAATCAGTCTGGTGGTTCCTCAGAAAATTGGACATAGTACTCCCGGAGGATCCAGCAATACCTCTCCTGGGCATATATCCAGATGATGTTCCAACTGGTAAGAAGAACACATGCTCCACTATGTTCATAACAGCCTTATTTATAATAGCCAGAAGCTGGAAAGAACCCAGATGCCCCTCAACAGAGGAATGGATACAGAAAATGTGGTATATTTACACAATGGAGTACTACTCCACTATTAAAAAGAATGAATTTATGAAATTCCTAGCCAAATGAATGGACCTGGAGGGCATCATCCTGAGTGAGGTAACCCAATCACAAAGGAACTCACACAACATGTACTCACTGATAAATGGATATTAGCCCAGAAACTTAGAATACCCAAGATATAAGATACAATTTGCTAAACGCATGAAACTAAAGAAGAACGAAGACCAAAGTGTGTACACTTTGCCCCTTCTTAGAATTGGGAACAAAATACCCATGGAAGGAGTAACAGAGACAAAATTTGGAGCTGTGACAAAAGGATGGACCATCTTGTGATTGCCATATTCAGGGGTCCATCGCATAATCAGCTTCCAAACGCTGACACCATTGCATACACTAGCAACATTTTGCTGAAAGGACCCAGATATAGCTGTCTCTTGTGAGACTATGCAGGGGCCTAGCAAACACAGAAGTGGATGCTCACAGTCAGCTATTGGATGGATCACAGGGCCCCTAATTGAGGAGCTAGAGAAAGTACCCAAGGAGCTAAAGCGAACTGCAACCCTATAGGTGGAATAACAATATGAACTAACCAGTACCCCAGAGCTCTTGTCTCTAGCTGCATATGTATCAAAAGATGGCCTAGTTGGCCATCACTGGAAAAAGAGGTCCATTGGACTTGCAAAGTTTATATGGCCCAGTACAGGGGAATTCCAGGTCCAAAAAGGGGGAGTTGGTGGGTAGAGGAGTGGAGGGGGGGTGGGTATAGGGAACTTTTGGGATAGCATTGGGAAATGTAAATGAGGAAAATACCTAATAAAAAATAAAATTAAATTAAAAAAATATTTAATTAAAATATACCACCTGATTTGTGGTTTTTACACAACTGAATAAAAACCCTACATAATAAATTTTTTTACATCTTCCTTTCATTCTAGTAAAACAGATTACTATCCCCTCAAAACAAAACAAAAATCCTTTATAGTTTTAAACCTGATCATCCTATTTCATAATTGCCAAGACACTGTTTCTAGTGACCCCAAGTACATCTTTGCCACAGTGCTTGACGCTTGCTACAAAGATTCTCTGTTCACAGAGGAGGAGGCAGAGCAGTACAGGCAAGACTTAATCAGGGAGCTAGAAATACTGAATTCTACCTCAGAGGACACTGTCACCTCCAATGGGTGTGACTCAGGGTCCCCACTTAAAGACACTGGCACAGAGGAGAGCCTGAGATCACTCGCACTGATAAAAAGAGATCAGAGAGGTAAGCCACCTGAAAATATGGTGCTTGCATATTTGGAGGAAGAGGTGCTGGAACACAGCTGTGACCCACTTACCTACTGGAACCTAAAGCAGTCATCGTGGCCTGGGCTGTCTACCTTAGCAGTCTGATTTCTGGGCTGTCCTTCAGGTACAGTCCCCTCAGAAAAGCTGTTCAGCACACCCATAGATGCTGGCAGCTTTGGTCAGCCCAGGCTCATGATAGAGCATTTTAAAAAGCTCATTTTTTAAAAAGGAATCTTCCTTTTATATGGTTTCAGTATTGAACTCAGAGATGGAGCCACCAGACTGGAAAAGTGCTTCAGAGTGCTAGCTATTGTACCAGGGCTGACTTGCCTGGCAGGACCATGTAGGACACCAGACCAGGCATCTGGGGCTACCTGCCACTTCTCATCAAAATATCTACATGTGCCTTACTCCTTCTTTAGGCCACGTGTCAAGGTGCATTTTCAGAAAAGTATTTTTTTGAGTGTCCAATATATATAGCCATTAAAGTTTTGTAAGATTTAGTTTTTGCCTCATTAGAATGGCTAAAAGAATTTGTTTTTTAGTGAAGAAAAATGGTGGCTTACATGTACAGTAAGAGGTACATATTCTCTCTGCTGATAGGTTAAAAACTCGGGGAGCCATCATTGAAATCAGTGTAGAGGTTCCTAACAGGCTCCAAACAGATCACAAACATAATCTATCTATACCACTCCTGGTTATGTACCTACAAGACTGCATCATATCACAGAGGTCCTTGCCCATCCATGTTAATTGGTATAGTATTCACCACAGAAAGAAAATAGAATAAGGCTAGCTGTTCACCAAATGATGAACAAATAGCAAAAATAAGTTTCATTTACATAGCAGGAAATTATTTATATATAAGGCTATAACACTTCAGATCAATGAATGGAGCTAGAAAAAATAATGATCACTTGAAGTAGTCTAGGCTAAAGACATAAATGTCATGCTTTATTTCATTTATGGATATTAGATTTCAAACTTTGGATATGAGTGTTCAAATTGATATATGCATATAAGTCAAGAAACTAGTAAGGAACCACGGGAGACTGAGTTTCAAAGGGAAGAAAAATTGCCCCTGTGATTTGAAGAGGAAAGGAGAGAAATGTACCAAGAAGGTAATAAGCTGGGAGACAGGGGGTAGCATAGGATAGAAAGGACATAGTGCATGCACACACACACACACACTATAATCCTTTGAAATTGCCATGGAAGACCCACATCTGCTTGTGCTTCCTGAAATATTTGTTAGTTAGTAACACTTGTTTTATGAGTTAAAATATACTACATTTTGAAATTTTCATAAGCTGTATGTTGTTTAATAGAATGTGTGTTCTACAGCTACTGATATAACTAAAACCATTCTATCTATTCTATTTCTGATATTTAGATCTTCAGTATTGTGGGAATGTCTGGATGATCTACTTATATATGGAATTAATGTAATGAAGTCATCCATTACTGCTCTAGAGTTGTCTACCTGCCTCTTATATCCAGTAGTGTTGCTTTGTTGAATGGAAAAAAGTCAGATTTCTGTTCACACAAAATTACATTCAGTTTTATCTTGTCATTAATTTTGCTCTAACAATATATTCTGACTTTTGTTTCTTTGATGACTACTTACAACTTAAAGTCCTTTTATGAGATGTGAGACATATTGCACTCTCTTTTTTTATCACTTCTTTATGTATCTTTGCTGGGCAGTGTGCTTCACATAGGCAGTAAAAAGTTGATTCCCTTTATTCTAAACTAATATTCTTATGTCCTTTAAATAGTGAACTGATACCATTTTTATTAAGTATTATTAGTGAAACTTTTGAATGGATTCTTATAATTTATTGACTTTTGATTATTGTACTAATTTTTATTTATCTTTTGCTTACTGCATCTCCTAATGGAGCATATTGTCCCTTTGCACTATGGGTATTTGTGATTTGTTATGTGAACTTCAGAGTTCTTTAATTGGTGTCTGTGGTGTGCCATAACTAGTCACAATCCAACTATCCAGATTCTTTTCTCCACACCACACTGTCAACCACATGTTCTCTTCCTCTCTTTAGGAAATAGGCAAATGTGTAAGTAACCAGAATAAAAAGTATAAGAGAAATATAAGACACACATATATGCAAACACAGACAAACACTAATAAAATCCATGCAGATATAAAATCAGAAATGATACCATACATTGGATGCTTCTGTTATTCAGGATATATTTTACAATTCTCTACACATAAAATATATAATTTTTCCCAACATCCACTTATCAGTGAGTGCATATCAAGTGACTTCTTTTGTGATTGGGTTACCTCACTAAGGATGATATCTTCCAGATACATCCATTGGCCCAAGAATTTCATAAATTCATTGTTTTTAATAACCGAGTAGTACTCCATTGTGTAAATGTACCACATTTTCTGTATCCATTCCTCTTTTGAAGGACATCTGGGTTCTTTACAGCTTCTATTATAAATAAGTCTGCTATGAACATAGTGGAGCATGTGTCCTTCTTATATGTGGGGAGTCTTTTGGGTATATGCCCAAGAGTGTTATAGCTGGGTCCTCAGGTAATAATATGTCCAATTTTTTGAGGCGCCACCAGACTGATTTCTAGAGCGGTTGTACTGGCTTTAAATCCCACCAGCAATGGAGTTCCTCTTTTTCCATATCCTCGCCAGCATCTGTTGTCACCTGTTTGTTTGTTTGTTTGTTTGTTTGTTTGTTTTAAATTGGATGTTTTCTTTATTTTCATTTCAAGTCTTATCCCCTTCTCTGGTCCCTCCCCCCAAAAAAAAACCCTCCTATCCCATCTCCTTGCCCCTGCCCACCAACCCACCCACTTCTGTTTCCCTGTCTTGGCATTCCCCTACACTGGGGCATTGAGGCTTTTGAGGACCAAGGGACTATCCTCCCATTGATGTCCAACAAGGCCATCCTCTGCTACCATTCTGACTGCTGTCAGATGCAATGTCAGGGTTGTTTTGTTTTGCATGTCCCTGATAACTAAGGATGTTGAACATTTCTTTAGATGTTTCTTGACCATTCAATATTCCTCAGGTGAGAATTCCTTGTTTAGCTCTGTATCTCATTTTTAATGGGGTTATTTGATTCTCTGGAGTCAAACTTCTTGATTTCATTTTACATATTGGATATTAGCCCTTTATCAGATGTAGGATTGGTACGAACTTTTCACACTCTGTCCTAAGAATGAACTCTTCATGGAATGATTAAAAAAAAAAGTATAACATTTTTTAAAACAATGAAAAATATGGCTATAGTTGATATAAAATGGAAATCAGGTTTAAACACAAAATGTGGTATTTAACATTTTCAGTCTTTCTATATAAATAAAAGACACCAATCTCAATTTCTAAGTTTTCTAAAAGTTTATTATACTAATAGTAAAAAGAGTGCATTTATTTTCTTTTTATTGTTGTGTGTGTGTGTGTGTGTGTGTGTGTGTGTGTGTGTATGTGTGTGTGTGTTTGCTGGAGATTGAAATATGTCTTCTTGTATCCTAGGTAAGAGTTCAAATAGAATTAGGAAAGTTTTTGTACAGATGTTATCATCAAGTTAAACATACACTCTATTCATTTCAAAAATAATAATATTTGGAACATCAATATTTAGTGGTACTAATAATCACGAAGAATAGTTTCAAATTTAGGAAGTAACACCTCAAAAAGTGGATGTTGAATTCTAGAAGGTTTTAAACAAAGTTTATGTAAATTGGAGACATTTCTTACAACAGAAGGAGATTCAGGGAGAATAATGAATTTATGTTCAGTACCCTGTCCTGTTGTTGGTAGGTTTTCTGAAATTTGTTATTCAATTACAGCAGAAACATATTCAAGTATTTAATTTTTCATTTTATTGCAAATAATCTTTGAAGAGATCATTTTATTATAGTGAGTTTTGAGTACTCTTTCCATCATAAACAAATCAAGCAAATATCCTCAATATATCTCACATCGAAACGCTCTAAGGAAATCCACATATTTACATTGCCAAAGCTTGGGCATTGTTTACAAATAATATTGTCTCTCTGTTAATGGTCATTCCCAAATTTTCTCTCCATTAGCTATATCATTTTATGGAGTATCTACCACTCATCAAATAGGGAAACACTTTGTTCTATTTTTATAACTTTAATTCTTTATTTATTTCATCAAAGAAAAAATACAATCTAATTAAATGACTTAAATAGACTCTAAAGGCCCTTAAGGTCTTTCTCTGCTCTCCAAAGTCTTTCTCTAACACTCATTCCTAGATTTGGGTTCATTCATTTATTTATTTTCCCTTTTAAAAGAAATGCAATAAAATTGTTTAAACAAAGAATTTTACATCCCGGTCTCCCTTTTGTACCCCTGAGCCAAGACTGATCCACAGACTGCTGTGCACTGGTCCTGCCAGGACAGCGCTGTTCTCCCAGGAGTGCTTTTACTCCCAGGCTTGAAGGTTAGCTAGCCACTTTCTCTCCAATAACTGTGTGGACCTGGGGGATGGGGCAGGTGAGGAACACACGGGGCACAAGATTCTTGGAGCAGCGGGAACAGATTGCTTCTGTCCACCATCTGTAGCTGCAAGCTGAGGCTGTGCATGGTTCCCACCAGGAGAGACCCGTTCTCCCAGGAGTGTTTCACTCTGAGAATCAGAGGTGAGATAGCTACTTTCTCTCCAATAAGTGTTTGAAATTAGGAGGCAAGGAGAACACAGGGCTCAAGAACAGTGGAATAGCTGGTACAGGGTGCTTCCAGTCGCCATCTGCACTTAAAGCTTGGGGTGTTGCAGAGCCCTCTCTACACAAATTCTGCCAGGGCAGAGCTGGTCTTACAGACCCACAGGAGGAACAAGTTCCAGCCAGAAAGAGCAATAACATCTAACACCAGAGATAATGAGATGGGAAAGGCAAATGCAACAATCTTACCAACAGAAACCCAAACTACTTGGCTCCATCAGGAACTTCTCCCACCACAGCAAATCCTGGATTACCGAACACACCAGAAAAGCAAGATGTGGATTTAAAATCAATCCTCATGATGCTGATAGAGGATTAAAAGAAGAACATAAATAACTCCATTAAAGAGGTACACGAGAGCATAGGTAAACAGGTAGAAGCACTTAAAGGGGAAACAAAAAAAAAATCCCTTAAAGAGTTATAGGAAAACACAAACAAATAGCTGAAGGAATTGAACAAAACCATCTATGATCTAAAAACAGTAGAAACAATAAAGAAATCACAAAGAAAGACAACTCTGAAGATAGAAAACCTAGGAAAGAGATCATAAGCCATAGATGCAAAAAGTCACCAATAGAATAAAAGGCACAGAAGAGAGAATCTCAGGCACAAAAGATACTATGCAAAACATTGACACAACAATCAAAGAAAATGCAAAATGAGAAAAGATCTTAACACAAAACATCCAGGAAATCCAGGACACAATGAGAAGACCAAACCTAAGGATAATAGGTATAGAAGAGAACAAAAATTCCCAATTTAAAGGGCTAGTAAATATCTTCAACAAAATTATAGAAGAAAACTTCCCTAACCTAAAGAAAAAGATGTCCATGTACCTACAAGAAGCCAACAGAATCCCAAATAAATTGGATCAGAAAATAAATTACTCCCGTCACATACTAATCAAAACACCAAATACACAGAAAAAAAAGAATATTAAAAGCAGTAAGGGAAAAAGTTCAAGTAATATATAAAGACAGATCTATTAGAATTACACTAGACTTCTGGACAGAAACTATGAAAGGTAGATGATCCTGGGCATATATCATATAGACCCTAGTAGAACACAAATGCTAGCGAAGGCTATTATACCCAGAAAAATTCTCAATAACGATAGAAGGAGAAACCAAGATATTCCATGACAAAAACAAATTTACAAAATATGTCTCCAAAAAATCCAGCTCCTTAAATAGTAAATGTAAAACTCCAACATGAGGAGGGAAACTACACCCTAGAAAAGCAAGTAAATAATCTTTTAACAAACCCAAAAGAAGATAAACCACAAAAACCATAACTCTACCTCTATCACCAAAAATAACAGGAAGCAGCAACCCTTTTTATCCTTAATGTCTTAATATCAATGGACTCAACTCCGCAATAAAAAAGACATAGAATAACGGACTGGATATACGAGCAGGACCCAAAATTTTGCTGCATATATGACACCCATCTCAGTGGCAAAGACAGACACTACCTCATAGTAAAAGGCTGAAAAACAATTCTCTAAGCTAATGGTCCCAAGAAACAAGCTGTAGTAGTCATTCTAATATCAAATAAAATAGACTTTCAACCTAAAGTTATCAAAAAAGACAAGGAAGGACACTTCATACTCATCTAAGATAAAATCTACCAACAAGGACATTCTATTATGAATATCTATGTTCCTAATGCAAAGGCACCCACAATCATAACAGAAACATCACTAAAGCTCAAAACACACATTGTACCTCACACAATAATAGTGGGAGATTTCAACATCCCACTCTCATCAATGGACAGACCATGGAAACAGAAACTGAACAGAGACACAGTGAAACTAACAGATGTTATGAAACAAACAGATTTTATATATATATATATAATTTTATCCTAAAACAAAAGGATATTCTCAGGACCTCATGGTGCCTTCTCCAAAACTGACCATATAATCAGTCACCAAACAGGCCTCAACAGTTACAAGAATATTAAAATAATCCCATGCATAATACCAGATCATCACAGTCTAAGACTGGTCTTCAATAACAACATAAACACTAGAAATCCCTCATATACATGGAAGCAGAACAATACTCTACTCTTTCATAACTTAGTCAAGAAAGAAATTAAAGGCCTTTTAGAGATTAATGAAATTGAAGCCAGGACATAGCCAAACTAATGGGATGCAATGAAAGCAGTCCTAAGAGGAAAACTCATAGCACTGAGTGCCTCCAAAAAGAAACTGGAGAGAGCATACACTAGCAGCTTGACAGCACATCTAAAATCTCTAGAACAAAAAGAAGCAAATTCACCCAAGAGGAGAAGACAGCAGGAAATAATCAAAATCAGGGCTAAATTAACCCAATTGAAAACAAAAGAACTATACAAAGAATCAACCAAACCAGGAACTTGTTCTTCAAGAATAATCAACAAAATATATAAACCCTTATTCAGACTAACTAGAGGGCACAGAGACAATATCCTAATTAACAAAAACAAAAAAGAGAAGGGAGACATAACAACAGAAACTGAGTAAATCAAAAAAAAAAAAAAAAAGTCATCAGATTCTACTATAAAAGCCTATACTCAACAAAACTTGAAAACCTGGAAGAAATGGACAATTTTCTAGACAAATGCCAGATTCCAAAGTTAAATCAAGATCAGATAAATGATATAAACAGTCCCATATTCCCTAAATGAATAGAAACAGTTATTAATAGTCTCCCAACCAAAAAAAAAAAAAAAAAAAAAAAAGCCCAGGACATCTAACATCTAACATCCATTCATGATAAAAAGTCTTGGAAATATCAGGAATTCATGTCCCATGCTTAAAATAGGAAAAGCAATATACAACAAATCAATAGCCAACATCAAGCTAAATGGAGAGAAACTTGAAACAATCCCACTAAAATAAGGGACTAGACTAGGCTGTCTACTCTCTCCCTACCTATTAAATATAGTATTTAACATCCTAGCCAGAGCAATTAGACAACAAAAGGAGATCAAAGGGATACAAATTGGAAAGGAAGAAGTCAAATATCACTATTTGCAGATGATATGATAGTATACTTAATTGACCCCAAAAATTCCAGCAGAGAATTCCTAAAACTGATAAACAACTTCAACAAAATGATTGAATATAAAATTTACTCAAACAAATCAGTGGCCTTCCTCTACACAAAGGATAAACGGGCTGAGAAAGAAATTAGAGAAACAACACCCTTTACAATAGTCACAAATAATATAAAGTACTTTGGTACAAATCTAACTAAGCAAGTAAAAGATCTGTATGACAAAAACTTCAATTCTCTGAAGAAATAAATCAAAGAAGATCTCAGAAGATAAAAAGGTCTCCCATGCTCATGGATTGGCAGGATAAATGTAGTAAAAATTGTTACCTGGCCTAAAGCAATCTACAAATTCAATGCAATCCCCATCAAAATTCCAACTCAATTCTTCACAGAGTTAGAAAGAGCAGTTCGCAAATTCATCTGGAATAACAAAAAAACCTAGGATAGCAAAAACTATTCTCAACAATAAATGAACTTCTGGTGAAATCACCATCCCTAACCTCAAGCTTTACTACAGAGCATAATAATAATAATAATAATAATAATAATAATAATAATAATAAACCTGCATGGTATTGGTGCAGTGGCAGGCTTGTAGATAAATGGAATAGAATTGAAGACCCAGAAATGATCCCACACACCTATGGTCACTTGATCTTTGACAAAGGAGCCAAACCCACCCAGTGGAAAAAGGAAAGTATTTTCAACAAATGGTGTTGGCTCAACTGGTGGTTAGCATGTAGAAGAATGCAAATTGATTCATTCTTATGTACTTGTACGAAGATCAAGTCCAAGTGGATTAAGGACATCTACTTAAAAACAGATACACTGAAACTAATAGAAAAGAAAGTGGAAAAAGGTCTCCAACACAGCTGTACTGGGGAAAAATTTCCTGAACAGAACACCAATAGCTTATGCTCTAAGATCAAGAATTGACAAATGAGACCTCGTAAAACTGCAAAGCTTCTGTGAGGCAAAGAACAGCATCTATAGTACAAATTAGCAGCCAACAGATTTGAAAATGATCTTTACCTATCTTACATTTAATAGAGGGCTAGTATCCAATATATACAAAGAACTCAAGAAGGTAGACTCCAGAGAACCAAATAACCCTTTTAAAAATGAGGCACAGAGCTAAACAAAGAATTCTCAACTGAGAAATAATGAATGGCTGAGAAGCACCAAAGGAAATGTTCAATATCCTTAGTCATCAGAAAATGCAAATCAAAACAATCCTGAGATTACACCTCACACAAGTCAGAATGACTAAGATTAAAAACTCAGGTAACATCAGATGCTGGCAAGTTTGTGTAGAAAGAGGAGTACTCCTCCATGGCTGGTGGGATTACAAGGTGGTACAATCACTCTGGAAATCAGTTTGGCAGTCCCTCAGAATATTCGACATATTAATAACTGATGACCCACTAATACCACTCCTGGGCATATGCACAGAAGATGCTCCAACATGTAATAAGAACACATGGTCCACTATGTTTATCACTGGTTTATTTATAATAGCCAGGAGCTGGAAAGAATGCAGATATCTCTCAATAGAGGAACGGATACTGAAAATGTGGTTCATTTATGCAATGAAGTAGTATGCTGCTATGAAAAACAATGGATTTTGGGGATTCTTACGCAGATGGATGGAACTAGAAAATATCATCCTGAATGAGGTAACCCAATCCCAAAGAACACACCTGGTATGTACTTACTTACAGATGTATGCTAGCCCAGAAGCGTAGAATACTCAAGATACAATTCACAAACCACATGAAACTCATATTTTGATCCTTCTGAGAAGCAAGACCAAAACACCCATGGCAGGAGGTGAAGAGACAAAGTGTTGAACAGAGACTGAAGGAATGACCATCCAGAGACTGCCCCACCTGGGATCCATCCCATAAAAAAATCACCAAACCCAGACAATTTTGTGGATGCCAATAAGTACTTGCTGACAGAGCCTGGTTTTTTGTTTGTTTGTTTGTTTGTTTGGTTGGTTGGTTGGTTGTTTCTTTTTTTTCTCTCCTGAAAGGCTCTACCAGTGCCTGACAAATACATAAGTGGATGCCCACAGTGTACCATTGGACTGAGCAAAGGGTCCCCAAAGAAGGAGCTAGAGAATGACTCAAGGAACTGAAGGGATTTACAGCACCTTAAAGGGAGGAACAGCAATACGAACTAACCAGTATCCCCAGAGCTCCCAGGGACTAAACCACCAACCAAAGATTATACATGGTGGGACTCATGGCTTCAGCTGCATATGTAGCAGAGGATGGCCTAGTTGATCATCAGTGGGAGGAAAGGCCGTTGGTCCTGTGAACATTATAGGCCCCAGTATAGGCCAGAGCCAGAAAGTGGGAGTGGGTGGGTTGGTTAGCAAGCAGAGAGGGGAGGTGATAGGGGGTTTTCCAGGAAAGGGGATAATTTGAAATGTAAGTAAAGAAAATATCTAATAAGAAAAAGAAAAAAAAGAAACATGAAAGAATTTTACAAACTTACAACCTATATGCTTTGGATTTAAATTCTATATTAACTAGTAAATAGAATACAAATAATTTATTAATCAATAAAAAATTTTAACTAAAAATGATATATGAAGTAAGTCATATAAATCTTTCCATAGCTCAACACAAATACTTGTCCGGAGATATTTATTGGATTTTTCCTTTGGCTGTTTGTGTATTTGAAATAATAATAATAAAAAAACCAACATAGATTAATCTAGGGTTTTGTCTTCTCATTATGCTATAAGCAGATGGTCTGAAACCATAGAGATTCAACTTGGAAATAAAAGTACATAAAATTGCATATTTCTGAGCTTTTAACAATCAGCTTTTTAATTCCCCAAATGTTTCCAGTAATTTTCAACATTTATTAGAAATAGAGAGAAAGAAATCTGGTATATTAAATTTAGACTTTGTTTCAAAATATCTTAATTACACACATTTAGGTAATTAGATTGAGAATATTTACATTTTAGCATAGAAGATAGATAGCAAGTCAATGCCACTCACAAATCTGCTGTATTTATACTTCTTTGGTATATTAACATAATAATTCAAAAATAGTGTCTGTTTTAAATTCATATTGTGTTTATAGATGTTTCTTTTGTAAATATTTTAAAATAATTTAATGGATATGTTTATCCAAACTTTTACAATACTTTCCTGCCAACTTTGTTGCCCTTCACTGCCTTTGATAATTTATTTTCTAAGTAGTTCTTATTTCAATTCAGTAGAAATACAATTAAACTATTTCTTCTCTCTCATCAGTAAATAATAGATAGTAATTAATTTATATAGTCATTATTCAAAAGCACTTTTAAAATCTTAAAGTACTCATGATATTGATTTTCTAACTTTTATTTTATGATTTGTTTCATGCCTAAGATCAATGATGATTTCTACCAATTTTTTCAAAAATTAGTTATCATATTTATGGCTATTTTTCCTGTTTTGTTTTCAAATAAGTTTTAATGTGTTCTGTCCTATGTTCAAAACACCATTCTTCCTTCCTAATTTACCTTTCTAAATTCTTTACAGGCTACCTAGCATTTTATTAAGGGCTTAAAACTAAGATAAATGAGGTAACTACCTAAGAAATTGGAACAACAATTAGCAACATATAAAATATAAATATGTTCATAAATACATTAAAGTAGAACATTTAGCTGAAGTATGTACATCACTGGGAAGTTTTGTCCTTTTAAAAATGAATGAGGTTTATAACAACTTACAAGACTTGGAAGGATATGAAATAATAATTTGAAAATACAATATGTCTAAAAGTTGTGTTTTTAACTTCCAGTTTGTATTTGTATTCATTGTAAAACACTCTTTAAACTCTGAAGTTTTACCATACAAAACTCACTACTTTGTATCTTGGTATCATTTATAACCACTACATTTACCTAGTGCTTAGATTTCATAGTCTCATAAGCTTATGTTGATAAAATATGCAGTGTTCTACATTTATTCTCTTGCGATGATTACTCATTTTTTACATGTGCTTTGCCCCCACCAGGGGAAAATGTACACTATATTTGTTTTAATTTGTAAGTCTTTCAATTATACTTCCAAACCCAAGCTGCCACACTTCTTTTAACATTTACCTTATTCTATTACTTTCCCATTCTCTTAAATTTTCATCCCTTCTCATTATTAACTCAAAACAAGTCTATATTTAGTTTTGCAAATCCCTCACCTTGTTATCACATCTGCAGTGATTGATTATCACAGCATATATGTTAGCACAATTATTTCATTGAACTTTTATATAAAAGGTATGGGTGGGTCTGGGTGATACAAAATGTAATTCTCCCATAAAGAATACCTGCTATCTACTTTACAATATTAGGAACAATTCTTCCAATATTTATCATTGTTTTCTTTTCTGTTCTAGTGCTGTAAAGAGCCACCAAGACCAAAGAAGCTCTTATAAAAGAAAACATTTAATTGTGGACTGGTCTGTGAGCCTCATAGCAGAAAGCAGCCATGCAAGGTAATCAAGCAGTAGCTGAGAGCTCTACAGCTTGATCTATGAGGAGAGTCAGGACAGATAGAGCTCATGCTCACCAGAGAGGTGGGGGGAGGGAGGGATGGAGAGAGAGAACTAAGGATAGGCTATTATATCCCAAAGCCCACCTCCAGTGACACTTCTTTACAAGGCCACACCTTCTAATCCTTCCCAGTCACTGAACACTAACTGGTGATTGAGCATACAAATATATGAATTTCTGATGCTCTTTATCATTCAAACCATTCTGTATGAGGTGTTACATTGCTATTTCCTTCAGACTGGAAAAAAAATCTTTTTAGAAGCACAGCAACACAACATTTTACAGAGATACTATTTTAAACAGGGTTTTGAGAGCCTCTACATTGAGTGGCTGTTACATTATCCATGGCAATAGATTTTTCTGAAGAAATTGAATGAATAAATATGGTCAATAGTTTGAATGAATTAATGTGGTGAATTGAATAAATGACACAGAAGCTAATAAAATGTAGAAAGCTCAAGTGTTTCAGAAAGTACAAGATTTTCCAAGTATGTAAGCAAGGTCATAAAATAGTAATCAGATGTTGGAAAGATAAGTTTTGCCAGTGCATGATGAGTAATGTAGAGATTTCCAGGCATGTAGTTTATGTGAGCTCTAACACTCCTGGAGTGGGCTGAGTGATGCAGCCATATATTCCTATAAGTACTAACAACTAATTAGCCATGCTTATATTTATGAGAAATACTTTTTTGTTATGTTCTCAGCGTCCTGCATATAGTGGATTAATGTTTATCTGTCTTTCCTCTTGCAATGTCATACTATACAACTAATGCCCAAACAAGACTCACAAAACTGAGTAAGGGGTGAGAAAATCAGTTTTAGAGCCTTGCAATTGATAAGGCTTGAAAATGAAGCTCAATTGTTTTGCCAGATGGAACTTGTGTTTAATATAAGAATTCCAGTAACTGGGACATGAAGGCTATAACTTTTATACAAGGCTCTAACTTAGACAAAAATATAGAGAAAGAAGAAGATGATATAGAAGTGTTGACTCATTTTCTAACAGCTGTCAAGATGTCAGAAAACATAAATTTAATATGTGCCAAAGGGCTCATCCTGAGATCCTAAGATTTGGAGCCCATGAGCAGAATCATACTGTGAGAAAGAAGGGAGAGGTAAAAATGATAAAAGATACCTTTGTCTGACCTGTAGGGCTAAAACCAGAGTAACAGCCATAATTTAGCCCAAAGGAAGGGGTCTTCATAATAGTGCACTGCAGCAGTAAGATACAAAAGAGCATCTTACAGCCTGGCTGGTGGGGCTATGGGATATCCGGGCTGGTGTCATCGAATGTAATGGAAATAGAGATAATCAGTTATATATAATTATCAACTTTCCTTGAGTCAAAAGCTGCATAGTCTGAGGAAAACATTGCCTGAGAGAATGGCTCTTAGCAGCCATTAGGGAAGCTTGGTTCTCATGATGACAAGGATTGGAAGAATACAAAGGAAGGATTAAGTACTGGGAATCAGAAAGGAGAGGCTGTGCTTTCACCCGACTCTCCTTCTGGATGTGGCTGTTCATAGCAGAGCTAACTCCACAATGACTTTGGGAACTGTAGGTACCTCTAATGAAAGGGTACTCTGCCTCTGAGTGCTGTCCACATGGAGTTTTCCCGACCTCTTGTGTTGCATGACCTCTTTGTAAGGGAAGATATGCTCTGGCAGAACTGGATGTTAAGAGTACATTATAAAGGTCATAAAGTTCAAACGCATGAAGAGATGATGAGTAGAGGGCCAAGAAGATGCAAAGGGTTGGTATCATCACTGCAAAGCAGAGGTTGGCAAGATTTGTGACAAGTCACAATTATTAGAGGACAGAATCAGAACCTAGAGCCAAATACTTGTTATGTAGCTTCTGGGAGGTTTCAAAAGTTGACTAGCAAGTTCAATGTACAAGACCGCAACCCAAATCATAACACAGCAAAGAGCCAATGGGGAAAAAGCTGCAGAATGGACTGGTTGTCTCAAGGAAGCTCTAGGATTGTGAGTTCTAAACCATTCTCAGGTGAACAATGGCTTTTAAATAATTCATTTTCCTGTAATTAACCTAGTTAACTGACTGGTTCATTAAACTAGACATTTAGAATCATGTCTTTGTTCTCTATTAGAACCCACTTCTAGTAAATAGACTTTTTCCCTCCTATCTATTCAGGAAAATTAGCATTGGATGCAATAAAAACAGATGTTATAATAATCACTCTTTCTTAGTAAAATAATAATTGTAACTTCAATTTTCAGATAATAAATTTGTTCCTGGGGAAATGGAATCAACCAAACCAGGAGCTGGTTTCTTGAGAAAATCAACAAGATAGATAAACCCTTAGCCAGACTAGCTAGAGGGCACAGGGACAGTATCCTAATTAACAAAATCAAAAATGAAAAAGGAGAAATAACAACAGATTCTGAGAAAATCCAAAATATCATCAGATCTACTACAAAAGGCTACACTCAACAAAATTAGAAACCCTGTATGAAATGAACAACGTCCTAGACAGATACCAGGTACCAAAGTTGAATCAGGATCAGAATAATGATCTAAATAGTCCTATTTCCCCTAAAGAAATAGAAGCAGTCATTAATAGTCTCCCAACCAAAAAAAGCCCAGGACCAGATGGGTTTAAAGACCTTTAAAGAAGATCTAATTCCAACTCTACTCAAACTATTCCACAAAATAGAAACAGAAGGTACTCTACCCAATTCATTCCCAATAATTTCTTCAAGATATTTTCTTTGGGACATTCTATGGAATCCTAAGAAAACAAATAACAAGCTTACCTTTGATTACTGCTCTCTTCTCTATTAGGATTATAAGATAGAAGTATTTCTGAATGCCGGGCATGGTGGCGCACGCCTTTAATCCCAGCACTCAGGAGGCAGAGGCAGGCGGATTTCTGAGTTCGAGGCCAGCCAGGGCTATACAGAGAAACCCTGTCTTGAAAAACAAAACAAAACAAAACAAAACAAAACAAAACAAAACAAAACAAAACAGAAAAAAAAAAAGAAGTGTTTCTGAGTATTTTCTTTCCCCACCTCCCCAGTCCCAGTTGTGACATGCTCATGTCATCTAAAGCTCAGGATACCTATGTTATAATACCTAGGTTTCTTATGCAAGTTATTGTTTTTAGGTAAATTATTAGACACATATTCTCATAATCTCCTTTAGTTAAATTATTTACTTTGTGTTGCTTTTGCTTATTCTCTGTAAAGCCCAGCCTTAGTGCTGTAATTGTGAGTGAACTTTTGTTGGAGGCATACATGCATGTTGAGTATAAATGTTCAATGGCAAGAAACTGATTACATTTGTAACACAGTTGATAGAATCCTTGACAAATGATGAGAAATTTAACCCATTTCTTATTCAATTGATATGTAGATCGTTTTGGTCTGTCCCCAATTTCCTTTGTGCTCTTTCAGAACCATTGCTTATACAAACTCAGATTACTAAGAATTTTGTTGCTAACCACACAGATTATCTGATTCTTGTAAATATTACTTATAAAGCTGCACAGTATAAACAGTTGGCACCGAACTCTATTTTACACTCTTTTACATATCTCACGTCTAATTACATATAGGAAATCTAATATCGCTGAGATATATCTTACTGATGACAAGTATTAATGCACATTTTAATTTCCAGGTCTTTGTTATTCTAAGTAAAAGTACTACTAAATTGCATAGTTTCATCTTCTAACACAGTGGTTCTCAATGTTCCTTATGGTGTGACCCTTCTATATAGTAGTGTGTCATGATGTGGTTTCTCTCCCAACTACAAAATTATTTTACTGCTCCTTCATAACTGTAATTTTGCTACCATTGTGAATAGTAATGTAAGTATCTGATATGCAGGATATAAAATATGTGACACCAAAAGTGTCATGACCCACATGTTGAGAACCATTGCTTTAAAATATATAGGAGTAGAATTGTTAAGTCACTTGATGAGTGAATATTATATTATAAAATGTATATGATATGATATTGTATTATTGTACACAATTTTTAGTAAAGTCCTAGTCAGAGAACTACAATAGATAATCAATAACACTTAGGAAAATCTCTCATTTATGACTGTTTCAGATGAGAATTTGTTGATTATAATAAACATAATAAGCATTCATATATTCTGGATATTAGTATTCTGTGATTTACAAATTATAAAAATATAAAAAAAATTGTTGAAGAGTAAGGAAAAATGGAAATCACAATGTAATATATTTACATGTACTAGATATTTAACTTAAAGATTTTAGGGTTACATAACTGCTAAATGATTGAAGCTATAAATTAAATTTTAATATATTGATACTAATATTAAGAGTTAATAGTTATACAGTGTTCTAATAAAGATTGTGATTTTTAGACTTACAAATTGTAGTGCTAGAGAAATACATGTGTAATATTTTTTCCAATACCTGTTTCCTTATAAATGTAAAATATTCCTTCGTTTATATATATATATATATTTCTGAAGGTTTATACTGAACATAGGTAATTCTCTTAGGATTCGTTCCAGCTATTGACTACCATACCAGTTACCTGGTAATGTCAACTAAATTCAGGGAGTTTCAAGGTCGTTCAAAAACATCACACACACGCACATACACACTCCACAAAGTCAGTTACTCATTTCTTACACAGGTATTCATTAGACTCATCCATGCAGCTGTATTCCTATTTCTTTCCTAAATATCATCATCACTTAATCAGAAAATGAAAAGATGAAGTTTGTCATAGAGATTTTCAAATGTGTTAGTTTCTTTAAATTTCTGTTAAAGTTCATCATTAAAATGAGTTTAGACTTATTGATGAAAAAGCTCATTTAGGATCCCGGAACCCATGGCTTCCAGCTTACAGTTGTATCTAACTCTAGCTCCACATGGTCCAGTAGCCTTTATGGACTCCTGAATTCACATGTGCAGGTACCCACACAAAAACACCCACAAATACTTATAATTTTAAAATAAAATGAATTTTAAACAAAAGAAAATACAGCGGCTGTTTGCCACGTTACATATTAAATTAGTGTACATATAGTGCCAAGAAAAACACAAGGCAATAATTATCACTTATTTGAAACATGAGTTTACATAAAAATATTCATAGAAATTTTTTGCTACACGTCAAGAAACTAACTAGGTATGATGCCATTTGACTTCATTCCATTTCAAATTATATTCACATTTATGTATAACTATATATACAGAAATATTTTTTCTTTTTTTTATTATGTATTTTCTTCAATTACATTTCCAAAGCTATCCCAAAAGTTCCCCCGCCCCCACTCCCCTACCCACCCATTCCCATTTTTTGGCCCTGGCGTTCCCCTGTACTGGGGCATATAACGTTTGCCTGACCAATGGGCCTCTCTTTCCAGTGATGGCCGACTAGGTCATCTTTTGATACATATGCAGCTAGAGTCAAGAGCTCTGGGGTACTGGTTAGTTCATAATGTTGTTCCTCTGATAGGGTTGCAGATCTCTTTATCTCCTTGGATACTTTCTACAGAAATACTTTAAAAATATAAATTATTGAATCAATAGGTTGTTCTTTAGAATAGTTTTTATACATTTTCATAATATAGTTCATCATCACAATTAATTAACAGTATGTAAAAATTATTGTACTTCTATGTATAAATGGTTACAAATTTGTTTGCAATATAGTAACAGCTCAATTTAAAGGAAATCAACAGGTAATAGAGTTAGTTATAAAGTATAAAATCATGAACTATCTTCAGAATTAAGAAAGCGTCAGATACTTTAATTTTCTTTCTTTGTTATCATTCATGTTATTGAACCAATAGTTAAAAGAACTAACAATAAAAAGTATAAGTGTTGATTCTCCTTTGTTTCTGCCTGATGTCCAAAGGCTGAAAAGCAGTAATGATAATCTTTACATCATGAATGGCAATGTAGTAACTGTTTGATTTTTAAATACTTATGTTAAGATTATAGTTCAGCCATACATTCACCTTCCTGGACTTTTCAGCACACATAGAGAATATATAACAAAACAAAACAAAGCCCCACAAAGCATTCAGCCTGAAAGACACTTCACACTGGCCTCCCTTCTCCTCCAATAACACTGCCCAATACTCTGACCTGACTGCCTCCTGTCAATCATAGGACCGTGTGCCTGGTCCACTCACCATAATTTCTCCACAGACCTGCCGCACTTTGATCTCTCTGCTGGAATGTTCTTTGCTCTTTGTCCAGATGATCTCACAGCAGTGCTTTAGTTTCTTCATGTCCTTTTAAAGAAAATCAATCTTTTTGTTTATTTGTTTGTTTTTTTGAAACAGGGTTTCTCTGTATAGCCCTAGCTGTCCTGGAACTCACTTTGTAGTCTAGGCTGCCCTAGAACCCAGAAATCCTCCTGCCTCTGCCCCCCAAGTGCTGGGATGGAAGATATGTGCCACCACACCCAGCTAAAAATCAATCTTGATCTTATAAAATAAACTGTACTGTGTTAGGACTTGTTTTTACCTCACTTGGATCTACTGTTATCCACGGAAGTATCTTCAACATTGTATAGACATATTTATTAACAATTTCCTCCACAATAACAAGATACATTCTATTTTGCTCACTATTACAATACTATTGTATGCTATATAAAAGCTAATCAATATTTTGAATGAATAAATATGGAGATAGTTTAAAGTGTCTTGATTTTAGTTAGAAATTTTTTTTTAGATAAATATCTTGTTAATCTCAAAACACTTCAGTCAGTGATCGATTGGTATTCTAAATCACAATTCAAGATAACTATAGTTTGAATTATTTTGTAATTGTTGTAAATGCCTTTTTGTAAACTAATATGCAATATCTTTGAGAAGGTGTATCATTACTCATCACTGGCAGGTGATAAACTCACTATGTAGACCAGGTTGCCCTTGAAACAGGAATTCTGTCTCTGCTTCCAAAATGCTGGGATTAATCAATGAATGAACTCCAGAACAGTTACAACTACTGTTTTAAATAAATTTACTTATTCGCTTACATCCCAATATCAACTCCCTTTCCTCTCAGTCCCTACTCTTTCAGCTCCTCCTCTCATTTTCCCTCCTTTTCTCCTCTGAGAAGGGGGATCCCCTAGGAACCACCTCCTAACACTCATCCCCTCCTCTTGCACACTCACACATCACTCACTGCAGGTCTAAGTGCACCCTTTTTCACTGAAGCCAGACAAAGCAATCCATTTATGGGGACAGGATCCACAGACTGGCAACAGAATCAGGGAGAGCCCCTGTTCCAGTTGTTGGGGACCTGTATGAAGACCATGCTGCACCTTTGTTACATATATGCAGGAGGCCTAGATCCAGTCCATGCTTGCTTTTTGGTTGGTGGCTCAGTCTCTGGTGGCTCACATGGGTTCAGGTTTACCGACTCTGTTGGTGTTCCTGCATGGTCCTTATCCTCAGGTCCCTCAATCCTTGCCCTTCCCCCAGACTCTTCCTTAAGACTTCCCCTGCTCCATCTAATGTTTGCCTGTGGGTTTCTTCATCTGTTTTAATCAGTTGCTGGATGGAGCTTCTCAGAGGACAATTAGCTACGATCCCGTCTGCAAACATAACAGATTATCATTAATAGTGTCAGGGATTGTGCTTGCAAATGAGATGCGTCTCAAGTTGGGTTGGTTATTGGCTGTCCATTCTATCCATCTCTTATCCATCTTTCTATCTTTGTCCCTGCATTTCTTGTAGGCAGGACATTATATGTCAAAAGTTTTGTGTGTGGGTTGCTGACCTTATCTGTCCACTGGGCGAACTGCCTGACTACAGGAAGTATCCCTTTCTGGATCACTATACCCTACTGGTATGAGTTTCCACTGGAGTCACCCCTATAGCCACAATGGGGCCTCCCTCCTATGCCAGGTCTCTTTTTAACCTGTTGAAATCCATGTGTGAGGTGAAGAGATCTTAAAACTTGCTCCAAATGAGGAGCAAAATTGATATTATGCATGAAAAGTAATATTCTTCCTGTTGAAAACAGTCCTAGGTTGGCATGCCAAGTGCCATTCAGAATAGCCTGCATGCATTAAAACTTCTTACCGTGTGGCCATATGAAACCTCCTTTAAGGTTTCATTTGTCATTTATTTGGTTTATAGTTTTAATTTGTTTATATAACCCATAAAATAAAGAAAATCATACATTTATAATGTTAGCATTTTCTCTACTGTTATAGAGTTCGTGAAATATTTAATGGCAATGGGTTGCATCGAGTAGAAATACTTTATATTAAATTTGAAACTCTTTCATCGGGTATCAAAGCCCTAAATTTAAGATTTATTTTTCTTGTAGTTTTATGTCTAAAGCAGCCATTAAATCTGTATTAATACTGTCAAGTGAAATAACACTATCAACTTAATGTAAATTATATTATATATAATATTTACCCCAAAGCAATTGATTTCAGTTGCTTCATTCAATTTACACTATATAACATTATCATTGGGAATTTAGGATCATGAAGTACATAAAATACATTCTCAGGAAGAAAAAGGAGAATGAAATTATAAATAAATAAAAAGTAAAATAGGAAAACCTAAAAATATACCTAAAGGCTGCAAAATTATTAGTTTATTACTAAAATAAAAATCCATTGATCTAAACTACAATAAATAATCAGAAATAGATAAATGTGAGATTTAGATGCATTTTACTTACCAGTGGAAAAATTGAAAGAGATAAATCCACCCTTTGAAAGCTGGCAGAAAATGAGGATTGAAAACTCAGGAGGAAAAATGGAAAGGAAAGGAAAAGAAATATTATATTGAATACATGTATATTTAATTGAGAGAGAGCGAGTGTATGCATGTATGTGTGTGATATGCCTCTACCAATAATTGACTGACTTAGTAGTAAAAGTAATCTTATATAATGTGTCCCCTTTAAGGAGAACATGATAGAGGGCCAACCTAGTATTTTCATATTCTTGATTTTTAAAATCATAGCTGAAGTCTGATTATTAAAATTAGCCATGTAAGCTCAAATTTAGCTATGTCAGATAAAATATCTGTCTATAATATTTTTTCCATTTTTTATTAGGTATTCAGCTTATTTACATTTCCAATGCTATACCAAAAGTCCCCCATACCCACCCCTCTCCCATCTCCCCTACCCACCCACTCCCCATTTTTGGCCCTGGCGTTCCCCTGTACTGGGGCATATAAAGTTTGCAAGTCCAATGGGCCTCTCTTTGCAGTGATGGCCGACTAGGCCATCTTTTGATACATATGCAGCTAGAGACAAGAGCTCCGGGCTACTGGTTAGTTCATATTGTTGTTCCACCTATAAGGTTGCAGTTCCCTTTAGTTCCTTGGGTACTTTCTCTAGTTCCTCCATTGGTAGCCCTGTGGTCCATTCAATAGCTGACTGTGAGCATCCACTTCTGTGTTTGCTAGGCCCTGGCATAGTCTCACAAGAGACAGCTATATCAGGGTCCTTTCAGCAAAATCTTGCTAGTGTGTGCAATGGTGTCAGCGTGTGGAAGCTGATTATGGGATGGATCTCTGGATATGGCAATCACTAGATGGTCCATCCTTTCATCACACTTCCAAATTTTATCGCTGTAACTCCTTCTATGGGTGTTTTGTTTCTTATTCTAAGAAGGGGAAAAGTGTCCACACTTTGGTCTTCGTTCTCTTGAGTTTAATGTGTTTAGCAAATTGTATCTTATATCTTGGGTATCCTAAGTTTCTGGGCTAATATCCACTTATCAGTGAGTACATATTGTGCGAGTTCCTTTGTAATTGGGTTACCTCACTCAGGATGATGCCCTCCAGGTCCATCCATTTGCCTAGGAATTTCATAAATTCATTCTTTTTAATAGCTGAGTAGTACTCCATTGTGTAAATGTACCACATTTTCTGTATCCATTCCTCTGTTGAGGGGCATCTGGGTTCTTTCCAGCTTCTGGCTATTATAAATAAGGCTGCTATAAACATAGTGGAGCATGGGTCCTTCTTACCGTTTGGGGCATCTTCTGGATATATGCCCAGAAGAGGTATTGCTGGATCTTCCGGTAGTACTATGTCCAATTTTCTGAGGAAGCGCCAGACTAATTTCCAGAGTGGTTGTACAAGCTTGCAATCCCACCAACAATGGAGGAGTGTTCCTGTTTCTCCACATCCTTGCCAGCATCTGCTGTCACCTGAATTTTTCATCTTAGCCATTCTGACTGGTGTGAGGTGGAATCTCAGGGTTGTTTTGATTTGCATTTCCCTGATGATTAAGGATGTTGAACATTTTTTCAGGTGCTTCTCTGCCATTCGGTATTCCTCGGGTGAGAAATCTTTGTTCAGTTCTGAGCCCCATTTTTTAATGGGGTTATTTGATTTTTATGGAGTCTACCTCCTTGAGTTCTTTATATATATTGGAAATTAGTCCCCTGTCCGATTTGGGATATGTAAAGATCCTTTCCCAATCTGTTGGTGATCTTTTTGTCTTATTGACGGTGTCTTTTGCCTTGCAGAAGCTTTGCCTGTCTATAATATTTTAAAAATGTTAATGAAACTAGAAATTGAAGCATTGCATCACATCAAAAATTTTAAACATGTTGAAAATTTGATATTTTTTGTACCTAGTTTGGTTTTCCTAAAGAAGAGATAAAGAAAAAGCATTGCAACTTAAAATTATTAATTATTATAATATCTTCTAAGAGAAGAACAGAGTCAAACTAGAAGTTAATAAAATTATATATTGAAAACAAAAAAGTATTTGTCTATTAAAAACAAAACCATATGTCAAGGTACCATGAGGTGCTGATAAGAAGGTATATTCTTTTGTTTTACGATGAAATGTTCTATAAGTACCTGTTAAATTTATTGAATTAATAACGTCTATTAGTTTCACTGTGTCTCTGTTTAGTTTCTGTTTCCATGATCAGTCCATTCCTGAGAGTGGGGTGTTGAAGTCTCCCACTATAATTGTGTGAATTGCTATGTGTGCTTTGAGCTTTACTAAAGTTTCTTTTATGAATGTGGGTATCCTTGCATTTGGAGCATAAATGTTCAGAATTGAGAGTTCATCTTGGTAGACTTTTTTCTTTGACAGGTATCAAATGTCCTTCCATATCTTTTTTGATAACTTTTGGTTGAAAGTCAATTTTATTTGATATTAGAATGGCTACTCCAGCTTGTTTCTTGTGACCAATTGCTTGGAAAGTTGTTTTCCAGCCTTTTACTCTGAGATAGTGTCTGTCTTTGTCACTGAGGTGAGTTTTCTGTATTCAGCAAAATTCTGAGTACTGTTTATTTATCTACTCTGTTAGTCTATGACTTTTTAATGGGGGAACTGAGTCCATGGATGTTAAGAGATATTGAGGAAAAGTGATTATTGCTTCCTGTTATTTTTGTTGTTAGAGGTAGAATTATGCTTGTGTGGCTATCTTCCTTTGGGTTTGTTGAAAGAAGAGTAATTTTAGGTTAGAGAAGTTTTCTTCTATAATTTTGTTGGGTAGTAAAACTTGAAGTGGTGGAGGGAGGGGGAGCTGTGGTCAGTATATATTATATGATAGAATATATTTCCAAAAATAAATAAATAAATAAATAAATAAACAAACAAACATTTACAAAAGAGATAATATTTTTGGATACAAATACTTCTTGACTTATGATGAGATTTTGTTTTAGAGGAATTTTAATCTAGCAACGTGGTTGCTCTGGCAAGGGGTCATATGCAAAGACCTTCTAGGTCTGTGTGATTTGGTTGTAATACAGGCATATCCTTAGTACATACATTTAACCCCAAACAATAAAGATAAAGTTAGTAGCTGACAGCAAACATGTTTGTAACTAATTGAGAGGCAGACAAAGTGATGAAATAGAGAAAGATTTGACAGAAGGAGTCAGAGATAGCATATGCCAAACTCTCATGAGGACAGGAAAGAGAGGGTAGTTAAAAGCAGAGGAGCGAGCGAGCGAGAGAGAGAGAGAGAGAGAGAGAGAGAGAGAGAGAGAGAGAGACAGAGACAGAGAGACAGAGACAGAGACAGAGATAGAAGAGAGAGCAGTGGTTGAATCAGTTCCTGCAGTCAGTCCAGTTCAGTTTGTGGAGGGAGGGCAGTTTAGTGAGTTCTGTCAATGCAGTGGAGTTTAGGTCAGTGCATTTTGTGCACTGTTTGCAGTGCGGGTCACCAGAGGCAATTGAAGACAGAGAATAAGAAGGAGATAGAAGTTTAGAACAGAATGCCAGAGTTACTTTGAAGATAAACAGGACAATTTAGGGAGAAGCTGGGAAAAGCCAGATTGAATCATGAGGCTGAGAGAGTAGTTTGAGCCAGAACAGCTGAGTTGAACCAGCCAGCCAGAGTTCAGAAAAAATTGAAAGAGGTGAACTTATTCAGCAATAAGTCTCCAAGATATCCTATACATCCTGTGAATAAAATTTACTTCTATATTATGTCTTTGTAAACTCAGAGTAAGTTGAAAATATCCTATGCCAAATATGGATTTATTTTATTTAAGATATCATAGGCTAGGTATATTTTCCCTCTTTTAATATACATTTTTCTTACATAATAGAATATGAATATAATTTTATTCTTCCCAGTTTTTTTCCACATGTTATCCTCAGAGGATCAATGTCCATTTGTTTCTCATTAGAAAAGACAGACAGGATTCTGAGAGATAACAATATAACATAACAAAATAAAATTTCATAAGATAAAACAAAAACATCAGAGTTAAAAATAACAAAACACATTTATACACACTTAGGCAAAAAAAATTCACATAATGCTGATCTTATTTTATATTAAAATGTTGAAATCTTATAAAATTTATTAGACATACATATCTTAAACCTTGAAATTTGATAATGGCGTACGCTGTTAAATGTGAATTCTTTACCCTTGTTTTCAAGAGACTACCTGGAAGATTGAGCTCACTAATGCTATCCCAGTACCTTGAGATAACATGGTCGCTTGTGTGTTAGATGCAACCAATTTTTAAAATGGAAACATGTTTACTCATGAGCATCACGTTTATGTACATGCCACTGCAAACCTCAATAGTTAAACAATGAACCTTCATATGTAAGGTATTTGTTCCTATCTATGTACATATATGCAGCTGTTCTATATATGTTCTATAGACATAGGATTAGAGTGCCTGGGTCTTAGGACAGGCTTAAATTCAGATTAGCAAAGACAAGATAATTTTATACCCAGTGTCATCTTCATTTCTCCACATCTTAAAATAACAATTTATAATTTTAAACATTTCAATATTCAGGGGTGTAAGTTCTGTCTCAATACTGTGTTCATATTACAAATTAAATTACAGAAAATAAGTTTACACATATATTGTGCGCTTTTATCACCATTTAAGTGAAAACATGAAGTATATTCAGGACTCCAGCAAATTATATGAATAAGAGTAAATAATGTGACTAATATCAATGCCATTCTGAAATTTATTACCATCGATTCTCTTTTTAATTTTCTTTTTTTAAAAAATTTTTTAAATTAGGTATTTATTTCATTTACATTTCCAATGCTATCCCAAAAGTCCCCCACCTGCTCCCCGACCCACTCCCCCACCTACCCACTCCCTCTCCTTGGACCTGGCGTTCCCCTGTACTGAGGCATATAAAGTTTGGACCTCTCTTTCCAGTGATGGCTGACTAGGCCATCTTTTGATACATGTGCAGCTAGAGTCAAGAGCTCCACGATACTGATTAGTTCATATTGTTGTTCCACCTATAGGGTTGCAGATCCCTTTAGCTCCTTGGTTACTTTCTCTAGCTCCTCCATTGGGAGCCCTGTGATCCATCCAATAGCTGACTGTGAGCATCCACTTCTGTTTTTGCTAGGCCCTGGCATAGTCTCAAAAGAGACAGCTATATCTTGGTCCTTTCAGCAAAATCTTGCTAGTGTGTGCAATGGTGTCAGCGTTTGGAAGCTGATTATGGGATGGATGTGATTAATCAGTACTAGTCAAGTAAAGGTATTTATTATAAAAATCTTTTTATTTTATTTTATGTATATGTGAGAGTTCTGCCTCCCAGTTTACATGGGCCACACTTGTGAACCACCTGATATGCCTGTTGCGAAGCAACTTTTGTCCTCTGAAAGTGCAGAAAGTGTTTTAAATACTCAGTCATAGCTCAGGCTGGAGGTCATATTTTGATAGTTTGTATTAGTTGGCCTTAGGGACACAGTACTTATTTGTTGTTTCCTTAATATTGCTTAGGATGGTTTTTACTAAGATCAGATTTTTACTTTTAGTATGTATACTGATTTCATTTTATATTGGCTACACTATCCAAAAATGCTACTAGTAGTAATTTTATTTAGTTACTAAATATTTTTCTTTTACCCCTTATAAGTTCCCATACTTTATTTTTTAACTACAAGATATTTATCATTTTGCATTAGATGCAATTAATAGTGTCCTGTTTTTTATGTCACCTACATGTTTTCTGTTTGATTGTTTCATTTCCAATTTGTTTACACTTGTCCTTTTTATGGCATTTAATAATTTTTTGGTAATCTACAATATTTTCAACTGACTTTAAATTTTACTTCAGTTTATTATACTTTCTAGTATAAGTTATAAAGATTCATAATTTCTGGAATAAGTGATAATGACAAAATCATAATTTATTTACTTACTGCAGTGTATTTTTTCCTGTTTTATCATGTCAAGTAGTAATAGAATCTTTTTAAAGTTTAATTATATTTGGCTTTCTTATATTTTATATTATTGCCACTATCATAATTTTACATGTATATAATCTCTAAATGTATATATTCACAATTTATCATATAGTAATACAAAATGTGCCATTTCTAATAAACTTTTTCCCTTATCATAGCATCATGTGAAAATGATTTTACTCAAAACATAAAATAATACCTTTAGTATTATAGTTCATTACTAAGTATGACAAACTTTTTTGTCTAAATGTATTCAGTATTTGAAATGAACAAATCTCATCTGAATAATTTAATACTTTTTGATAAATTTAGTAATATATGTAAAAATATACATAAATCTTTTATTTGCTTGCTTCTAATTTTTTTTCAGTTTTTAACCATAGTCCTCAAAACACCTAATGTTCTAATTTCTAATTGAAAGGACCCTGATATAGCTGTCTCTTGTGAGGCTATGCCGGAGCCTGGCAAACACAGAAATGGATGCTCATGGTCAGCTATTGGATGGAACACAGGGCCACCAATGGAAGAGCTAGAGAAAGTACCCAAGGAGCTAAAGGGGTCTGCAACCCTATAGGTGAAACAACAATATGAACTAACCAGTACCCCCGGAGCTCGTGTCTCTAACTTAAACTTTTAAACTGTTATAATTTAATAATCTGTTATGAAATGAGAAGTCAAATTTGCAAATTGCCCTTTCTAACTCAGTGAAGAATTGAGTTAGAATTTTGATGGGGATGGCATTGAATCTGTAGATTGCTTTTGATAAGATAGCCATTTTTACTATATTGATCCTGCCAATCCAAGAGCATGGGAGATCTTTGCATCCTCTGAGATCTTCAATTTCTTTCTTCAGAGACTTGAAGTTCTTGTCATACAGATCTTTCACTTCCTTAGTTAGAGTCACACCAAGCTATTTTATATTATTTGTGACTATTGTGAAGGGTGTTGTTTCCCTAATTTCTTTCTCAGCCCGTTTATCCTTCGGGTAGAGAAAGGCCAGTGATTTGTTTGAGTTAATTTAAAATCCTGCTACTGTGTTGAAGCTGTTTATCAGGTTTAGGAATTCTCTGGTGGAATTTTTAGGGTCCCTTATATATACTATCATATTATTTGCAAACAGTGATATTTTGACTTCTTCCTTTCCAATTTGTATCCTGTTGATCTCCTTTTGTTGTCAAATTGCTCTGGCTAGGACTTCAAGTACTATATTGAATAAGTAGGGGGAAAGTGGGTAGCCTTATCTAGTCCCTGATTTTAGTGAGACTGCTTCCACCTTCTCTCCATTTACTTTGATGTTGGCTACTGGTTTGCTGTAGATTGCTTTTATTATGTTTACATATGGGCCTTGAATTCTTGATCTTTCCATGACTTTTATGATGAATGGGTGTTTGATTTTGTCAAATGCTTTCTCAGCATCTAACGAGATGAACATGTGATCATTGTCTTTGAGTTTGTTTACATAGTGGATTACATTGCTTGGTTTCTGTATAATAACCCATCCCTGCATACCTGGGATAAAGCCTACTTGGTCATGATAGAGGATCATTTTGAAGTGTTCTTGGAATCAGTTTGCGAGTATTTTATTGAGTATTTTTGCATCAATATTCATAAGAGAGATTGGTCTGAAGTTCTCTTTCTTTGTTGTATCTTAGTGTGGTTTAGTTATCAGAGTAATTGTGGCTTCATAGAATGAATTGGGTAGAGTAACTTCTGTTTCAATCTTGTGGAATAGTTTGAGTAGATTTGGAATTGGATCTTCTTTGAAGGTCTGATAGAACTCTGAACGAAACCCATCTGGTCCTGGGCTTTTTGTGGTTGGGAGACTATTAATGTATACACACACACACACACACACACACACACACACACATTTATTTCACACTGAATCCAAAGCACCGATGACAATTATGGGTGGAAATTCCCTTTGTAACTCAGACTGCTCCACTTTTGTTTACATCCATGTTTGTATGTGGATATTTTATTGTTTCTCGGTGCCCGCAGACAAGATAACCAAGTGAACTATTTTCATTCAATTTTTATTGTTTATTTTATTTATGTACATTTTAAATGTTTTCCCCTTTCCCATTTTCCCCTCCAAAACCCCTATCTCCTCCTCCCTCCTCTTGGTTCTATGAGGTTGCTCTCCTACCTGCCCACCCACTCCTGCCTCAGCAGCCTAGTATTTCCCTATCCTGGGACATCGATCCTTCACAGGACCAAGTGGCTCCCTTCCCTGTGATGCCATATACAGCAATCCTCTGCTACATATCTAGCTGGAGCCATGTGTAGCCCCTGTGTACTATTTGGTTGGTGATTTAGTCTTTGAGAGCTTTGGGGTTTCTGGTTGGTTGACATTGTTGTTCTTCCTATGAGGTTGCAAACCCCTTCAGCTCCTACAGTCCTTGCCCTAACTTCCCCATTGGGGTCCCCATGCTCAGTTCAATGTTTGGCTGTGTATATATCTGCATCTGCATTGGTTCTGGTCCTGCTCTGGCAGAGCCTCTCAGGGGACAACTATATTAGGCTCCTGTCAGTAAGCACTTCATGGCATAAGCAATGTCTGTGTTTGGTGTCAGCAGATGGGATGGATCTCTAGGTGGGGCAGTCTCTTGATGGACTTTCCTTCAGTTTCTGCTCTACTCTTTGTTCCTGCATTTCCTTTTGAGAGTTGGAATTCTCGATTAATATTTTTGAGGTGGGTGGGTGACCCAATGCCTCAACTGGGGGCTGTGCCTATCACTGGATATGATCTCTACAGGTTCTATCTCCCCTTTGTTGGGTATTTAGGCTAAAGTGCTTTTTGTTGGGTCCTGGGACCCTATTGGGTCCCTGGCGTCTGTGACTTTCTAGTGGCTACTTCTAGTTCTCCCTCCCCCACTGCTATACACCTACTTTCAATTTCCTAACTCTCATTTCTGAACTGGCCCAGTGCCCCCACCCCCTTTTTCCATCCCCCTCTTTGATCACTCCCAGGTCCCTCTCTCACTCTACTTCCCAGAGATTAGTCTCTTCCCCCTACTGAGTAATACTGTAGTATACACACTTTCTCATGTGATCTTCTTACTTTTTGGGTTTCTTTTCTTTCTTTTCTTTTATTTTCTTTCTCGTTTTTGTATCCTACTTTTATTAGATATTTTCTTTATTTACATTTCAAGTGCTATCCCCTTTCCTGATTTCTCCTCCAAAAACCCACTATTTCTTCCCCCATCCCCATTGTATCATGGGTATTCTGAGCTCCTTTTTGGCTAATATCCACTTATCAAAGAGTACATACCATGTGTGTTCTTTTGTGACTGGATTACCACACTCAGGATGCTATTTTCAAGTTCCATCTAATTGCCTGCAATTTTTTTTCATGAAATCATTGATTTTAATAGCTAAATAGTACTCCGTTGTGTAAATGTACCACATTTTCCGTATCAATTCCTCTGTTGAGGAACATGTGGGTTGTTTCCAGCTTCTGGCTGAGATTCTACCTCACACCAGTCAGAATGGCTAAGATCAAAAGCTCAGGTGACAGCAGATGCTGGCGAGGTGTGGAGAAAGGGGAACACTCCTCCATTGCTGGTGGGATTGCAAGTTGGTATAACTACTCTGGAAATCATTCTGATGGTTCCTCAGCAAATGGTAAATAGTTCTACATGAGGACTCAGCTATATAATTCCTGGGCATACACAAAAAGATGCCCTGACATATAACAAGGACACATGCTCTACTATGTTCATAGCAGCATTATTTATAATAGCCAAGTATACTTTTAAAATGTTTTGCTATGATTCTTTATACTTTGCATATGTTTCCTTATGTTCACACAATTGTCAGGGTATACATCCATGTTTTAATCTGCAAGTGTGGTGGTCAGAGGAGGGCAAGCAGAAGTCAGTTCCCCCTTCTACCACCTGGGTCCTGGTGCAAGAATTCATGGTATCAGAACTGGTGGCCAACAATCTACCCTAGTTATAGACATATTCCCACCTGTGTAAACACAGAGAATATGCAGAAAAATGTCTGTGTTGCATGCACGCAATAAAGTCATCTCTGAGTTGTTATGAACAGGCCATCAGTTAATATGTAAACAAGGATGACAAAGGGAATATGTAAGGATTTTAGAAAGTTTCATGGCACTGTCATTATAATAGGTGAGATGTCATCCAAATATATATGCCTGGATGTGGTTAAATTACATCCACAGTACATCTGTATAAAGAAAATGTCTACCTTATTATGAATTTTTCCTCTGCAAGACTCGTAATCCCATGTTCTGCTATTCAAATCTTACTCATGACTTTTCTATACTCACTTAAAGTACAATAAAATTGAACATTTGGAGAAAAGATTTCTCTCTGTATAAATAGTATTTCCATCCCCACTCTGGATTACTGCACTGCTATCTTTTGTGTTTTCGGATTATCATTTGGGTGTCTTTCCACTTCTGCTCGCTTTCAATATGGTGATTTATGTACACTACTACTTCCAGAGAACATTTGGTATTATGTAATTAAGTAGTAA
The DNA here is from genome assembly GCF_000001635.26 of Mus musculus. NCBI lineage: Eukaryota > Metazoa > Chordata > Mammalia > Rodentia > Muridae > Mus > Mus musculus. The sequence continues at coordinate 60,522,323 of NC_000083.6, forward strand.
TTAAGGAGATGCTCACATAACTGTCATTTATTGGCTTTTATACCAAGCTTATTTATTAATTCATTTATGTGTGTTTATTTTATCTATGCCTCCCTGAGTTCATGTGCCCCAAATATGTGCAGGTGTTATAGGTGATTTGGGGCAGCTATGTGGCTCCTGGAAACCAAACTCAGAGTGTCCGGATTGGTGGCTAATAATCTGTCCTAGTTAGAGACATAGCACCAACTGTGTAAACACAGAGAATATGCAGAAAAAAAATATCTGTGTTGCCTGCATGAAATAAGGTCATTGCTCTGTATTAGCAGAAGTAATTCCTATCTGCTGAACCATCTCTCCATCATGCAAACTAGCATTTCTATTTCCTTTTTTTTTTAAATTTCTTTTCAGAGGACTATGCTTACTGCATAGTGTATATATGCTTAACTATACAATGGGTTTATATACAGTCGTTGTCTTTTCATTATTTTATTATAACAAAACGCTCTGATCAAAAGGCAACTAAATGAGAAAGTGTTTCCTTGATCATAATTCCAGGTTACAACCCAGCATTTCAGCAAAGTAAGAGTGGAAACTCAAGCACCTCACAGGTACCAAGAGACATAATCGCCCCATGCTGAGTTCTCACTGGTGGACTGCTCTGCTTACTATCATGTCTCACTCCTCCACATAGTTTTATATATTCCTCCATGAAAATGTGACACCCACATTCAGAATGGTTCTTGTCACTACATTAGGAATCAAGTTAATCCACCATAGGTATGCCCACAAGCCAACGTAACAAAAATTCTTAATGAACGCTACTTCCCACATGACTCTATGTTGTGTCAAAGTGACAGTTAAAACTCATCAGCACACATATGCTAGCCATTGTGTTGATATATATTCTAATGGTTGAGGTATGGTAGGAAAGGTGAAACCTCAGCAACCTGGGGCAAAAACATCATGCCTTCCATAGTTGTCCAGAATACTGATGTCCTACATAAAAATTTACAAGTGGTTTATAGATTTATTACATCACTGCACAATAATAGCAAAATGACCCTGGTATGCATTTGATTAAAGAGTATGTAAGTGTGAGAACAAACAAGACACTTGGTGCTGTGATTAACAGTTTGAGAATATCATATTTTTTAAGAAGCTAGGAAGCAAAGCTCAGTCGGAGAGTAATAAGAAAGACTCTGGAGGGATCTGGTTAGTTTCTAGAGGATCTTCCAATGCCAAGGGCAGTTTTATTGAAAGAAGCCTCTTCTTTACTTTTTAATAACATATTTACTGTGGCCTACAGTTTAATAAAAGTTTTTCAAGCTTCAAATCCTTTAAGCATGCTTAGCAGTGACTCGAGAACAAGGTGCAGTGATGGCTAAGATAACTCTTGATATAAAAATAACACTCTATAGAGCTTGTTATTTAGTTATTGACCCACTGTAACCCCGGACTTTCTGTTGCCACTAGGTGAAAGGACCAAACCTCCCTTTCTCCCTCCCTGCTCTCCCCATCCCTCCCTCCCTCCCTCCCTCCCTCCCTGCCTCCCTTCCTCCCTCCCTCTCTGTCTCTCTCACACGCATACACAAACACACACAAGTATGTGTATATATGCATGTGCACATGTCCATGTGCATCTGTGTATGTGTGTGTGTTTATAATGGGGAACATTTGTACCTGGTGAGTAAAAATATATACAAATGAATGAATAATATATATTACCTTGGTTGATTCTCTTGAAAATATTCTCTAAAGCCATAACATTATTTGATTTGATGAACAAGCTTTCATGATGAAAAGTAAAGCCAAAGTATCAAATACTTAGGGCCATTTTAATGCTCATAATTCATGCTTAGTAGATAAAACAGATGCATCCTAATATTTTAAATGTAATGTATTTTCAGAATATCTGCATGTTGAATTGCTCATTTTCACCCAGAGATCAAATGTGGGATCCTACAGCAGCAGTATGTTACAAGCTGACACTGTAAAGGTCCAGTCGCAAAACTAACACTGAATTATTGCACAGACTGCACATTAAACCACCATCTTGTGCAACAAATGGTACAGACAATCTGTAACCTAAAATATTAATAGCTTTTGACTATGGAGATCAAATTAATTACAGTCACTTTAAGAATGCAATAATTACACATTTTTATGGTAGGCACTAAGGTCAGTTTATGTAAGTGATTACTTACCTGCTACAAAGCACCACAAGTGCATTAAGTTATCAGCAGGACATGTATTTTATTCTTCAAGGGCAATTTGTGTTTTGTGAATACACACATACACACACACACACACACAATTGCGCTGTTTGGAAACATCAGTGCTAAGGTCATTTTGTTGCAAAGACTAAAATAATTTTGTTTAAAATGAGTAGTTTTGTTCTCTTATTTCATAAAGATGAAATTTACACAAGGATGTTATAGACTTTAATGTGAATAATCAGGTGATAAATGCCGAATCTTATAATGTGCTTGTGTGTGGTAGTTGTGTGTGCGTATGCCTGTGTGTGTAGTATATATGTGAGTCCAGCTATATGTGCATGTGGGCATGGGCATGTTTCCATGTGAGCCCCATACACACGTGGAGATCAGGTCCTGATTATTGATCCTTATCTTCCATTTCTTGTCACGTTTTGAAGAACTAAGTGAAAACATTTTCTTCAAATATTATTAATATTTGCTTTTATGCTTTCACCTGCAGGCTTGTCTATGGGATGGTTTCTTGATTGATTGATATGCAAGTGCTCAGCCTACTGTAGATGGTACCATCACTGAGCCTGTGTTCCTGGTTTGTATAAACACTCTGGCTGAGTGTGTGCAGGGAATGCCACAGTAAAGGGTGTTCCTTCCTTTGTTTCAACTTCATGCTTCTGGGTGGAGTTCCTGCTCTGGATGGATGCTAGCCACTGAACAGCAAATTTGTGTTTTCCTGCTGAATTACTTTAATCTGATCATTACTGTGCTTGGGGTCTTATCTCTGGGAATATAAAATTATTCACCTCAATTTTTTCTTGATAGGAGCTCACAGTTTAGACTTTTGATTACTTACAAACCCTTTTTTAAATTATTGAAAATATTTGAAGACTGTAGGGCTTTCAAGGTTGTACTTTGTTACACTTATATTTTAATCAGTTAATGAATTAATTAACATCCCAAACTCTGTCCCCCTCCAGGGACTCCAAACAGAATACACACACCTGTCCCACCTCCCCTTCTCCTCTGAGGGGGTGGGGCTTCCCTGGGTATTCTCTTACCCTGGCACATCAAGTCTCCGGTGGATTAGATGCATACTCGCCCTCTGAAGCCAGATAAGGCAGCCCTGTTTTAGAACGGATTCCACAGTCCAGCTACAGCATTAGGGGCCATCCTTGCTCCAGTTGTTGATGGACTTATATTGTGGTGTCTAAATGAAATCTTGAGGACTAAGAAAACTTTTGATTTAAGAGGAATGAGTTTGTGTGTCAAATTAGCATAAATGGACTCATGATGGCTAATGTCTCTTAGTAACTTGATGCAGCTGGCTGGGTGAACTTCAGCTGAGGAATATATTTTATCTTATTGTTCTGAGGATGTTTGTGAGTCAGGTACTGTCTTGACTGATGACAAACTTGGAGGGATCTGTCCACTGTGGGCAGTATTATCCCTAAGGAGGTATTTCTTGGTTGTACGAGAAAGATACGTGGAGGTTTACAGTGTAAACAAACTAGTAAACACCATCTTATCATTTATTGCTGAATCAAGTTCCTGCCTTCCAGTCCTCATTTGTCGTTCCCTGATAACAAACTATAGGCTGTAAACCAAATGAGCCCTATAAGACATTTCCTTCCATATTGTTTTCTATTACTGTTTAACCAAAGAAACATAAAGTAAACTAGAATGGTAAATTAAAAATAAAGTATGTTAAAAAATAATTTTTAAATAAATTACGATCTGTTAGTATATATTATAATTTTTTTCTATTAGCAGTATTTCAAAGGTCATTGCAAGGCTTAAACTGACATAGTTCAGAAGAAATTACTTCAAAAAGAAATAGAATTGCAACATTGCACTCTTAATTCTGACAAAATTTTTCTTATTCTATGATTTAACTATAGCCATCAACAAATTAACATTAGTGAGCTCAATCTAAGTCTGACATATTTATTAGTTTTGAAGTAAAAAATTTTTAAAGTTTGAATGTCATATCAGGGTTTTCCACAGATGGTTTCAAATGTGAAAATAAAGAACTATGTAAGATGTATTTTTTCCTCTGTCCCCTCTAACCTTATCAATTCTTTACCGGTTCCTTTCTAATGTCTAGGTTTTTTACCCATTTAGCGCCATATTGCAATGTTTATATTTACATTTATTTTCTATGTATATAAATGTTTTGCCTGAAAATGTGCATGTGGGCCATCTGTGAGCAGAGCCTATGAAGGCAAAAAGGGACATTGGATTCCCTGGAAATGGAGTTACAGGTGGCTTCAAGATTGGGTTAAGATGAAATAGAGTTGCCAAAAATACTGTATACATTATTTGGAACACATGGTAAGAATATCAGTAAGCTTGTTAAAAAGCTCTAACTTAGGAAATGTGTTTGATATAAAACCAAGAATGTATGACCTACCATGGATCAAAATCAAGAGTTGATATTGTGATCATAAGTGTTGATGAACTTGCTTATTGAGTCACTGATTGTGGTCAAAGAAGTACTTTACGTTCAGAGTTGTACATAAAAGTAATTATATCTCTATCTAATATTAACTTTTCTTGTATTTATTTTATATAAAATACTTAAATTTGATAATTAGGAAGAACAAAATGAAGTTCCACTTGTCTATCCTCTATCTATGAAATGTAAGTAAACACATATACATTCACATGCAATAACAATAGTTTCAGTAGCAATGAATTAAACAATAAAGTAACCATGTGTATTTTATAATAAAATCCTAGAGGTAGGCAATTACACAGTTGTTTTAATATTTGTAAAATTCTATCTAACATTATATCTATTGAATATTTTAATCACATGTTTCTCCTTGATAATCATTATTTAGATATTTTAGGATTAAATTATTTATTAGTTTTGAAGTAACAAAAAATAGTTATTAGTCCTGAACAACAAACCTTTCTAGAAATAATAAATGAGATACCAGGGAGGAAGAATATGAATGAAAAAAATCTTGTCATGACACGTTATCATTATATCATGATAGATGTTATATCTTCTTTATTAATCAAAATGCTTCTCATAAAATAATTTTCTTATATCATTTAATTTAAACTTTGATCCCAAATTAAAACTGAGTATACAAGCAACTCTTAGCTTTGAGTTATTACAGCAAAACTATATCTCTGTGGTAGTTTGAATATGGATGGGGTCAAATTAAAAATAAAGTTTGACTCCTAATATAATCTGCTATAAACATAAACTTACAAATAGAAAATTTGCGACACTAATAAAGAAATCACAAATTAGCAATATAAATCTTAAACATAATGAAGCTGAAAAATAAGTGACTAAAGAATGCTTTGGTTAATTTTTCCTTTATTCATAAATAGATTATCAATAAGGCTAATTTTATTATCTCAACATGATATAAGCAATACATATGTTCTGCATATTAATGCTATTAGATCTTTCAAGACGAGATTATGAAAGTATGTGTACTTTTTACAGAATAAATACCAAAAGAGATCTATAATGAATATTTAGGTTATCATATTTGATTTTTTTAATATACACTTCAAGTAAAGCTTCTTAATTGCTGCTTCTTCAAGCAGATCAGCTCTTTAAACAAACCAATTGCAGAAGTCTTGCAATTTCATTCATATGTATATTTTAGAACAAGATACTTCTGCTATAAAAGTCTTCATGGAATACATGGAGCAATACCAAATTAACTGTAATTAGTATTACATGTTACATTTCTAAGGTAATGATACACACAATGCTACTCCACACTGTAGAAACAGTGGCAGGAAATTTTGCCTCCGTGTATGACTACAGAAACCTTGGCCATTTGCCATGTTTGAGTGTTTCTTGTTTCAAGTGATGGAGTGCATTGATGAATGTAATGGCAGGTAGTTGTTTGACAGAGAATGAACCTCATGTGAGGTCCTTAGTTGCATCTTGTAGTTTTGACTTCAGGAGAGGTGTATCTGATATCTGCCTCTACCTTGTTTGCTTTACCATTTAAAGATGATAATTTCTTTTATTATGCTCCAGTCATATAAATCTACCAGGTGTCCTCATTAAATCCAAGGAAATAAGTTTGAACTAAATGAACTTGTTTGAGGTTAACTTCCCAGGCACCTCATTATACAAGTTGCAGATAGGCTATTAATCTATTCTAATATCCCAATTCTTTCCCTAAATATTTGTACTAAGGTATACTTGTTTTCATTTTTAAATGACCTGTTTTCCATTTAATGTTTGTGGTTACTCTGTTTCTTCACCCATGCAAAGGGAGAACATCACACCTAAAATATGAACAAAGCAGAAAAGATATGTGTGTATTGCAATTTGTCTGCCCTTGGAAAATATATTAAGTGAAATCTGGAAATATGTAGGAAAAATTTTTCTAGATCTGAGCATCATATTCAGTTACTGTTCAGAAATGTGAAGAGTTGGGTTAAGTGAAACAGTTCTACTGACCAGTTTACACCCCATCTCAAAGAAAATTACAGTGAGAAATTCTATGATAAAGGCTTGAGCAGGCCCTTACTTCATATCGAATTATAGTAGCAAATAATCACTCTTCTTAATAAGAAAAGTGCCTATGGTTAGACTATGTCTATATTTTATTTCTGGATGTACTAAGGCATAATATTATGATAGTATCAAGTTAGGTTCAGGGTGATGACAGACTCAGTAATCATACAATTAAATTCTAGGAGCTATCATCAAAACAATTACCTCACTGAGTATATTGCTCACCAAGTGCTGAGTAAGAACTTCTGGATTCAATGTAGAGAGTAAATATGTCTTCCACTCAAATAGGCTTATCTACACATGCTTCTATCCTGATCTGTCCCTGAATATCACATACTGTTATACTTGGTTACACTTCCCCATAATTAAGTGCACTTCTTGACCTTGTCTAAACACTATTTGAAACAATTCAAAATGAGTTTTATTTGATCTTTGACAATTCTGTATTTCATTTGCTGATATGAAAATATTTTTATTACATTTTTCCCTAAAATAAATAGAAACCTACTAATCTTGAAGGCATAACTTACAAACAGACTTATCTATTCATTAAAAATTGAAGGTTGTCAAATTATGGCGTTTCTCCATTACATGTTTTTATTTCTAACCCCCGTTGTCCATCTTACATCTACTTCAAAGCAATATAGACTTCTTTTAAACTGAAAATCAATCACAAGAGGGGAAGGAGGGAGAGAAATGGGATGGAAAGTGGACAGGGGAAGTGGTAAGAGGGGAAAATGATCTGGTGTTGGCTGGGGAAAATGGACTGAAGCCTTGAGGGGCAGGTGAAAGAATGGAAACAGGCAACTTTGGGTGATAGGTGTTTGGGGGGACCCTCTAGAATGTACCAGAGACCAGATATGTGAGACACTTGCAGGACTCAAAGAGAGGGACCTTAGATGAAATGCCCTACAGTGGGGAGAGGGAATTTGTAGAGCTTACCTCCAGCAGAAAGACAGGGCATCAAGTGAGGGATGGAATTGCCATCCCACAGTCAAAACTGACCCATAATTGTTCCTGTCTGAAATGAATGCAGGGATGGAAGTGGAGAGGAGTCTTAAGAAAAGAAAGTCTGGCGAAAAGCCCAAAGTTGGATCCAACTCAAGGGGAGGCCCCAAGGCCTGACACTATTACTGAGGCTATGGAATGCTCACAAAATGGACCTATCATGTGTGCCCTCCAAAAGACCCAACAAGCAGCTAAAAGAGTCAGATGCAGATAATTTTCACCCAATCAATGGACAGAAGCTGGTGAATCCTGTGGTTGAATTAGAGAAAAGCTGGAAGAAGCTGAGGAGAAGGGCAACCCCATAGAAGGACTAGCAGTCTCAATTAACCTGTACCCTTAAGATCTCTCAGACACTGGACTACAAACCAGGACACATACATCAGCTGATATAATGCCTCCCAACACATATACAGCAGAGGAGCTTTGGGTCTGGGTTCAGTCAGAGAAGATGCATCTAACCTTCAAGAGATTGGAGGGCCCAGAGAATTTAGAGGTCAGGAGGTATGGGGCGCTGAGTGGTGGGGACATCCTCGTGGAGACAGGGAGTGGGGGCGGAGGTATGGAATGTTGAATAGTTGAAGGGTGGACTGGGAGGAGATTACATTCTGAAGTGTAAATAAATAAATAAATAAAATATGAAAAAAATTAAAAATATCAAAAGTTGTATCATGTAATCTTACTGTTGAATTGCTGCTGGGATTGTTTTGTGCAAGTCATGCAAAGTGTGGCAGGATTTTAATTCTGTCACATGGCTCATTGTCAGGGGACCACAGCCAAAGTCCTTCTAGATGTACGTGATCCTTTGGAAAGCAGACTGCTCTGGATATTCGTAAAATCTGGCTGGGATACGACATGCTCTTAGTATCTTTGCTTAGTCTCAAACAATGAAGGTAAGTTGAGTTTGTAGAAAAGGCTGGTATGTTTGAGAGTGATATATAATTAAAAGGCAGACAAAGAATCAGAGAAAGATTTAAAAGGATGAGTCAGATGTAGGTTAAGCTCAGCTCTCAGGAGAAGAGCCCACAAAAGATAGATATATACACACATACACACACACACACACACACACACACACACACACACACAAATATATACATATATATATATATATATATATATGTATATATGTATATACATATATATATACATGTATATATACACACATTATATATACATACACACATAAACATACACACATACATATATTCATACACAGTCACACACACACACAAACATGTATGCAAATATCAAGCTTAGATGTTTTTATTGTCTTACATTTCACAAAGCCAATTTAAATCCTGAAATGTTCGAAATTTTCTCCTGTGAAAACTTTAGACATCCTAAAAATATTTTATGTTGAGTTTAATGCATGTGAAAAAGTCAACATGCTCCTATTTCCCTGATCACAATGTTTCATCTTTTTCTAGTGCTAAAATACCTAGCTCATTTGTGAAATAGATAATTATACAATCAAATACTTTTACAATAAAATATATGATTTTGTTCAAAGAAAAGTAATTCGAATTAAAAGATTTTAGTGGTGAACTATGATATTGAGGATATAGATACCTAACAAGATCCTGATTTTGTATTCAAGAATCAGAAACTTACCATTAAGCAATGCAATTAACATTTAGAAAATAAATGCATACAGTCTTATTTAATGCCCAGTGGTTTCAAATTACTTATTAGAAAACAATGATACAAAATTTCAATTCTGATTCTTTTCTAGTCATATGTAAGGTCATATATGGTTGAAAAACAATATTTATACAATATATCAAGACTAAAGAGTTGGTGAATAAAATGGATAGGAGTCGTTTGTTTAGGCCAAACAAATTATTAATCTTAAAATTCATTGTGTTTAAAGGATGATAATTCTATACTCAAAGAAATTAGAATTTTCACATTGTCTTTCAGGAGCTACATTATTATTCAAATATTTCAAATCTTGTAATAATTTAATCAGCTAATAAATAAACCCATCCTCTGCAATTTCTTAATGGTCATAAATGATAAGAAGTATTTAGTTACCTAACTTTTACAAATAATCAAAACAATAATCTACTTGGAAACTAATTAAAATTATTATTTAAATCATAACTAATTAAAATGATTATTTAAATCATAACAAAGCATCACAACTCGTTTTCAATTATGGTTCTATTTACCAAGCTCAGCAGATTATGCTGTGACTGTTTAAACTGATCACACCTTATTTAGCTTACCATATTCTTAATTATTATTTGAAAAGAGATTATTAAAAATAATTAATGTAATATTTTGTTAAAGTGGTAATATTTAGAAGACCTCACATTTTAATAAGTTAAATGAAACAAGGCTATAAAATGTATGTCAAAAATATCTTAATTTTAATTCATGACATGACAAATACTTTCTTATAACATTTATTTATATTGTCTAATACATTTTTTAAATCCCTTTTGGGCTCCATGTGAAAATTATTATAGTTTTTTTATTCTTTCTCATGATTGATCATTCAAGGTAAAAATAATTACTCATATGTACTGCATGTTAAACATAATAAGCAATTTAAAGTCTAATATTTAACATTTTCAAGGCTATCACCACTTATTGCTAAGAATTCATCAACTAATGATCAAACATAAATTATTCCAAAAATTGAGAAGAAAAGACTTTCGAGGAAATAGCCAATATATAATGTAAAAACACAAAATCATACTTATAATAAAAATGCAAAAATGTCAATAAATTATAATAAAATTATCAAATAAATATAGAAAATGTGGGTAGACACTTCATACATGTATATATTAAAACAATAAAGCAACAAATATTTTGCCCAGCAAATCAAATCAATTTTTCAAACATGGAATACCTCATAATCATTTGTTATGTATTATTAAGAGTTGGAAAGATTTAACACTTCCTACAATTATACTTAATTTAGGATATGGATACCTGTGGCATATAATCATGTAAGAATAACAGTGTGTAGGTTTGGGCCAGAGATATGCTGGGTGTGGTGGATGACAACAAAAGAAAAGAGTTAAAAGTTTACCAACAAGCTGGAGAGATGGTTCAGCTTGAATTATGTGGACTGCTTTTGCTTTTGAGGTTTCTAGGTATGCATCTTACTCTTGCAGAGCACATCCCTTCCTTTCCTAGGACCCATGTTGGATGGACTGCAGTCATAGGTAAGTCAGAACATGGTGGATCCAGTGTCTTCTTTTTGCCCAGGTGAGTGACTGCACTCACTTTTACATACCTACACACATAAACACACACAAACAAACACACACACATACACACACACAAATAATAATTTAAATAATTTGATTGCTTAAAATTATCAATACATTAAAATGAATTTACTAAATTTTAAAATTACAAAAAAAAAAAATGTACAAATGGCAGCCAGAGACGTGCTGAGAAGCTGGCATATAAAATTTCTCTAGAATGTGATTATCTAGAAGAGCTAAGACTTCACATAAAACATGTACCTGAGGGTTCAGTTTATTACAAAGACATTCCAGTAGAAACCAAAGATTGTGAGTCCTTGTGCAACCTGGAGGCTTTTTTTTTTTATTTCCCAAGGAGATTGAAAAGGAAAGACCTCTTGATTTGCTAAAGAAAGTTTATCATCCATAAAGTCATCGTAAAGTAAACATAAGAAAATGACATAACATCTAAAACATAGTATCTCAGGCTATCTGATGGGCACAGTGACTTCATACTTTCACTACTAGCTTGTCTAGAGGGAAAAAAACAGATTTTCTTTTCAATTTAGGTATGAAAATAAAATTGTAAGTGGAGAATTTAAGTAAATTCTACGTATGCCTCTACTATGCTGTGAAAATTTCCTGATCCTACATTTCAAGAAATTCTAGTTATTTGAAAACATGTCATTTAACTTTAATGGCTGAATTCACACAGAGGTACATTCATCGATGAATGGATTAGATTACTAAATAGTGAGATATTAATAAAAACCCAAACAGTTTATCACATAATGTCAGTAGAAATTAAATTGCCATGTTGCAACAGGGCTTCCTGAAATTACAGCATTATTTTATTAATTTTTCTACATATGATAAGAGAATGGCTCAACAGGAAAACAGTAGGAAAGACATTTTAAGGCTATTTGTTCCTGTGCCTAGAAGCTCCAATGACCTCTTTATGCAATCAAAGCATAAACTAGTTATAAAAAATGCCCAGTTTCTCTAGGTTGTCAGTCTTCAGCCCATAACTTGAGTGTCTTGTTTAATTGCTGTCCGTAAAAGCAAGAGAGAACTCAATGGCCAACCTAGGGTAAAAAGAATGATCTTAGATCCCACATTAAATTAGACCTTCTAAGAGCTCATGAAAATACAAGTAGAATATGAGGAACAGACTAGAACTGGAGATAATGAGCTGGGACTCATCTCTGGCATTTGGACATAGGGAGAGTGGGGAAGAATTTCCTGTGAGAAGCTTTAGAGAAAGGTATTGCATAGGAAGGACCTAAACACACTACAACCCTAACTTCTACAGGGTCCTGTACTGAGTTTAATTTTTAGTCATTACAGGTAGACATTTACCTTTCAGTGCTGAAAAGTTGTCTTGTATAAATATTTTCATGTGGTAGAACATTGTCAAAATAAAAAGTTGTAAAGAATGCTATAACAGACACTCACCATCTTGAGTTCTTTAATATTTTATATGTTTTTTTGCAACAAATATCTATTACTTTGTACACGAATCTATTTATTTTCCTGTTTCTCACTTTAGTTTAATTAAACTGGCCATAGATCCTCAGGGAGGGCTGAAACCTCAGAGTCTCCTCCCTCATTCATGATGAAATGATAATGGGCCCAGTGTTGTTCAGATCTTGTAGAGTTAACTACAGGTACAATGTGTTTCTTATTGAAATGACCATGACATGTATCAAAATTATTGTTTTAAAGCCTTCCTAACTTTGGGAAAACAAGATATTAGTGCCCAATTTAGAATCAAACACTCCATAGCTACGTTCTGTTCATACTTCAAAGTTTGAGTTTTTATAGTAACTCCAAGCCACTACAAAGAAAAGAAGAAGAAGAGAAAGAAAAAGAGGAAGAGGATTGGGAGAAAAAGCCTTCGTTGTTGAAGGCTGAGCATAGACATAGTCTATGTTGACAAAGAAAAGTAGTTAGAAAGCAATTGACAACATGGCTGCCTAGCAGAACAGCAGTAATAGCCACCTAGGTTACAACATCAAGCTTGAGTTTACTTTTGTGAAAAAAAAAAGCATCAAATCCAATAAGAGACAAGTCTCTTACCTTAAAATAGTCATTTTACTACTGCACCTGTGGGAAACAATCAGGCCATTACTATTAGCTTGTGGTTTACATTGTAGGCAAGGATTCATAGATCATTTGTCTTACTCCCAGCTTGCATGGCACCCTTTCCACATTAAGAAAGCTAGCAAAGAAGGAGAACATTTCTAGCTCAGATCCTGTTTTAATCACAATAATCTCAATAACATGGAACCTAAATGTGTACTGTCTTCAGAAATAGTGTCTTATGATCACTTTCTGGAGGAAAATCCGAGAATACTCACAATCCTATAATATTTTGTGGGTGTCAATGACTGTCTTGACTTTTCAAATATTGGTAGAGAACTTTCACAGGATTCATTTTAAAATCTTTGATTTCCATCCACTCATGAAAGGTATCTCCATTCAGAACACTTTTTTTTAATGACAAGGTAGCAAACAAGTGTGAAAGTCTTCCTACTTCTTGAATTTGATATAATCTCCAGCTGTATCTCTATCCCATGTTCCTGATCTCACTACTACTAATGTCTTTCCAACATGGTTTTCAAAATGCCTTACTTTTGTATTAAATATGCTTTGTTACCTTTATTTAAGGCTTCTTTCCAATCTTTCTAATGCTTTTATTCAAGATTGCTGGGTTTTAGAGCACTCAAAGTTATTCACCCTAATTCTAAGGATTGGAATGTGGGATGTAAATATGAGAGAACATTCTTCAAGTTGTCTCAATATAGCAGGTATGCCAAAATTAGTATAATTTTCCCAAGTTCTGTGACTATATATTCCTATTTTAACTTTAAACCCATGTATCGTGAGATAGCACACTATAACAGAGAATCCCATTCTGTGTGCCCAGATCTCACAGATCTTTGAGCATAGAATTCATGTAGACACGTGTGTGGAAGTTCAGCAAGCCTCAAACTTTCTGACCTCTGAGCCTATCCACTCTTGAACAAGTTGAATCTGGCATCTCTATGCAACTGTTTCTCTTTCAAACAAGAGGTGACTTTGGATAAATAAATAATCAAATAGGTATTTAAAAAAGAAAAACAAGGAACTCTAGAAAGTACTTTGTTAGGATTGACAGTTCAAGCAGGTACTCATTCCCAAAATTAGAGCAGATAAAAAGAAAGATTTTAAGTGTTTCCACCATATGTTTGTCTGTCTTTTCAAACTCAGCATCAGTAAGGCAAAATTAATGAGTGTGTGTATATATATATATATATATATATATATATATATATATATATATATACACACACACACACACACATATGATATTATCATATATCATGTATCTTATATCCTATATCATATATTATATTAATGAATATATAATATATATGCAATAATGTGTGTGTGCACGTGTGTGTATGGTGTTATGTTTAAACTCAACTATGGGTTTATAACCCTCCTTTGACCATTTAGTTCCCAGACAAAGACACACAACCTTTATATTTATAATAAGCCTTTAATGCACTAGAACTGGGCAGGCACATAATCTCTAGGCTATATTTTCTAGCCCCCTACGTATACCCCCAGATATGACTTGCCATGAACCATGTGGACTGCTTTATTCCAATTGATCAACCTATAATCCCTTATTCCATGGCACCGTCTACTTTCTCCATCTTCCCTTCTCTCCTGAGTTTTCTCTTCTCAGATCCCAAGTCCAGGGACCTAAAGTTTGCCTGTCTCTTTTCTACTCAACTCTATGCTGTAGACATCTTTATTCACCCATCAGGGGTAAACTGGGGTTGTGTTACATAGCATCACTTGTATACATGCGAATTCCCTCATTCCTGGTAAACAGTCTATGGGCTAGTATTTAGTATTACAATACAAAGCAAAAGCCCAAACCCTGACAAGTGTATTTGCTTATCAAGATGTGAGAATAACCTCGAAAATATTTCTTTTCAGTTTTTCCACTTTTTTTGGGAAATGCTCAAATACACTTTCAAATATGAGTAAATACAAATTATGAAAATAAATTAAACAGAAATATATAAAATATAAAAATCAGGTAATTTGTGGAATTCTATTCATGAACTAAATGTTTCTCTTTATACTTAAAACTATCATTATAAATATATGTTTCATTTTAATGTTTTAAATATAAAATTCAATGTACTTAGAAATATTATCAACAGAATCCATAGGTAAATTCTACAGGGATGCTAAAGAAAAAAAGAAAAAGTATTTCCATCATCATATTCAGACACAATGCTTTCTTTCACCTGAACAATATGACCCACATTATTTATATCCATAGGTACTACAAACTGTGAAGGTAGCTGTGGGCGTCCATAAAACACTCAAAAATTAACTTCATTTTATATTACTGACTGTGTGCCAAGGCATCCAACAATTTTAAAGACAAGTAGTTTGAGGAAGAAAGAGTATTGAACACATAGCCTCAGAATTAGCACAAGTAATATGTATCCATGCATGGAGTGAAATAATGATGAGAATCCAGGACCCCACAATAGGATGCTTAGATATAAACATGGTAAAACAATGGAGTATATTAGGAAGCAGACACTCCACTAACAGTTAAAGAAATCATGCTGGGTAGTCTGCAATTTTTAATTAATATAGTATAATGCTTCAAGTATTTTAACCTGATTGTCTAGTTGGATTAAACCTTTTTGGATGAGACATTAAAGCTATTTTAAAAGAAATAAAAAAAATCCCATGATATTACAAAAAAAAGTTATCCACAAGTATATTAACCTTGTGTTTAGTCTCAAATATTTATAGATATTAGATACATATACATAGCATAATTTTAAAAATGCACTGGACAATCTAGTTTCTAATATTTTTGTACTTAAAAGTGTGGACTTGGTCTTGTGAAGATTATATGCCCCCAGATAGGGGAATGCCAGGGCCAGGAAGTGGGAGTGGGTAGGTTGGGGAGCAGCGGGAGGAAGGAGGCTATAGGGGATTTTTGGAGAGGAAACAAGGAAAGGGAATAGCATTTTAAATGTAAATGAAGAATATATCTAAAGGAAAAAAGTGTGGACTGTGTGAGCTTTTCTTTGAAGGGATAGTGGGTAGCATGCCTCAAGTATTCAAGGGCTAAAATTCCACCTCACACCAGTCAGAATGGCTAAGATAAAAATTTCATGTGACAGCAGATGCTGGCGAGGATGTGGAAAAAGAGGAATACTCATCCATTGCTAGTGGGATTGCAAACTGGTACAACCACTCTGGAAATCAGTTTTGCGATTCCTCAGAAAACTGGACATAGTACTATTGGTAGATCTAGCAATACCTCTCCTGGGCATATACCCAGAAGATGTTCTAACTGGTAAGAAGGACACATGCTTCACCATGTTTATAGCAGCCCTATTTATAATAGCCAGAAGCTGGAAAAAACCCAGATGACTCTCAACAGAGGAATGGATACAGGAAATGTGGTACATTTACACAATGGAGTACTAACTATACAAGTATTAAAAACAATGAATTCATGAAATTCTTAGACAAATGGATGGATCTGGAGGATATCATCCTGAGTGAGGTAACCCAATCACAAAAGAACACACATGATGTGCACTGATAAGTGGATATTAGCCTAGAAGCTCAGAATACCCAAGATAAAATTTGCAAAACACATGAAACTCAAGAAGAAGAAAGACCAATGTGTGATACTTCAATCCTTCTTAGAAGGGGGAACAAATCAGTACCCCCAGGAGCTCTTGACTCTAGCTGCATATGTATCACAAGATGGCCTAGTCAGCCGTCAGTGGAAAGAGAGGCCCATTGGTCGTGCGAACTTTATATGTGTCAGTACAGGGGAACACCAGGGCCAAGAACTGGGATTGGGTGGGTTGGGGAGTGGGTGGGGGAGCGTGTGGGGGACTTTTGGGATAGCATTGTAAATGTAAATGAAATAAATACAAAAACACAACAAAACAAACAAACAAACAGCCAAAAAGAAAAAAAAAAAAAAACATGGAGTTACAGAGACAAAGTGTGGAACAGGCTCTAAAGGAATGACTATCCAGAAACTGCCCCACCTGGGAATCCATCCCATATATAACCAGCAACCCCAGACACTATTGTGGTTGCCAATAAGAGCTTGCTGACAGGAGCCAGATATAGCTGTCTCCTAAAAGAATCTGCCAGTGCCTGATAAATATAGAAGTGGATGCCCACAGCCATCCGTTGGACAGAGCACAGGATCCCCTATGAATTAGGTAGAGAAATGACCCAAGGAGCTGAACAGGTTTGCAGCCCCATAGGAGGAACAACATTATGAACTAACCATTACCCCCAGAGCTTGGACTAAGCCACCAACTAAAGAAAACACATGGTGGCACTGGTGGGACTCATGGCTCTAGCTGCATATGTAGCAGAGGATGACCTCGTCAGACATCAATTGGAGGAGAGGCTCTTTGTCCTGTGAAGGTTATATGCCCCATTATAGGGGACTGCCAGGGTCAGGAAAAGAGAGTAGGTGGGTTGGTTAACAGAAGGAGGAGGAACAAATAGGGGAATTTTCGGAGGGGAAACTAGGAAAAGGAGTAACATTTAAAATACAAATAAAGAAAATATCTAATTTAAAAAAAAAAGAATTCAGGGGCTTGAGAGGTAGCTAAGTCTATAAAATGCTTTCCTAGCACTCTTGAAACCCTAAGTTTGATCTCCATCACATCATAAAACTGGAATACAGGGACATGCCTATAATCAGAGTATCTAAAGAATGGATACAGGAGAATAAGAAGTTAAGGTAATTTCCATTACATATACATATATATCTTAAGTCCATGAAACTTAGTTTAAAAAAATCACCAGATGTATGTGTAGATTTTCATGGACTTTTTCATTATGTTTGGCAATCTCCTTATCCCTATCTTTCCTCTCCCGTTGTCTTTTCTTGATTAAATCTATTTACCCTGTTTTGTTCTTCTCTTCTTTAATATTATCTATGATCTGTTATCCACTATCCCTAATACATTGTCCTTTCATTAGGCTCATTATAGATTTATGATTGCTAAAACAAAAACCTATAATTTGAATGGTTAGAATTAGAAAGTTAATACTAGGTGGGCAAACATCTATGAGTTAGGTTCATGGAGTCCCCATAGGCCGAGGAATCAATACAAGCTATTTGTTATTCTTGGTTGCTGACCAGACATAGATAACAAGATCATACTGATGAAGATCATATACATTTGTGGTATGATACAAAAAATCAAACTGGAACTGTACTGCCTCTGTACTTGTTATATCTAACCATGCCAGGAGGTACATCAATTGGATTAAATTGTTACTCCACATGAGGGAATTTTACTCTAAACCTGATCAAAAGCACAAAGCCGTGGAGAGCATAGGACCTTGACATGAATCAATTTTGCATTTTTTTCTTCTAAATGGACAGGTTCAAACTACCTACAAAATTCTATATCCATACTAATAAACAACTACCTCTCTTCACTTTACTTTAGTAAGGATTTTTCTAGTGGATCATCAAGGCAAATCTTATGACTGTACAGATGGATGAGAGTAAGTAACAGTTGAGTAATCAGGCCTAAAGAAGACATTATGCCATCTTCACTAAAACTCAGGGAGTATGTAGAAAGGGGGAGAAACAACATAATATTTAGTAAGAAAAAAAGTTGGGGAAAGGAGAGATAAATGAATGTCATGTGGTTGTCAATAGACAGAAAGTGCAATCAGTGCAATAAGGATCTGAAACATCTATGGATAACTGTATTGGGTCTGTACAAGAAGTGATGCATTGAGCCAGACAAAGATGAAGGAAGAACTCATGGGCCCATTACTTAATTATTTCCTATATATAAATTCAGAAGAATAAGGAGCAAGAACCTTCACTTGTGAACCAACTGGTGACTTCTCCTGGTTCCAATGAATTATCCCAATCAAACAGGTATGCAAATAACCCAGTTAAGCCTAATGAGTCACACAACCAAACAAAAGTCAAGAGTCTGAATAGGAGTAGTTGGCAATTAAGGGATGAATCTGACAGACATAGAAAGAAGAAAAGAGAGCTTAGGAAGAATAAACCTAATCATATATGAAATTGCCAAAAATAATAATATTTCATAATACATACTTTTAATTAGAAAAAAGGGAGGCAAAAGTGGATGGAGGGAATCAAAACAACCAGATTTGTAAAATAGTATCTGAGATGTAAAATTTATCTGATTTTAATAAACAATCCTCTGTTTTTTCATGTCCCAGGTATACCTATAATCATCCCCCCAAATTTTACTTTTTGCTACACTTTTCCAAAAAATTCATAAAAATTCACAACTTCTTCTTTCATGGCGCAAGAACCTATTCATTTAGGATTTATTTTAAGTGTAATACTCACTGGCATTTAAAACATAATTTAAATTACATTTACATTTAGAGAATCATCAATCCTTTAAAAAATAAATTAAGTCTTTCATTGAAATAGAATTATATCACCCTCTCCTTCCGTTTTCCCCTAAAGATCTTCCCAGAAAGTCTTCTTGAAACTCCTCATAAGTCTAAACTCATCAAGTTAATTTCTACTAGTATTTTTTGAGACACAGTCTCTCTATGATTCCCTGACTGATCTGAAATTCTTTATGTAGTTCTTGCTGGGTTTAATATTCTGAATACTGGGAGTAAAATCACCAGTCATCAGTCTTAGCTGCCTCAGTAGTGTGATGACACATATAAAATGCATGAATTTACTGCTGTTTATGGTGGCTTGTATTTTCCACATGGAAAAATATGAATGACAGCCTTTATGCTTTTATTAGCAAGCTGAAGCTAAAGGTAGTAATAGATGACAAGGTCACACATAAGGATGTTATGATTAAATAAAATGTAACATACATTCAGCCGTAAGAAGAAGAATGTGGGTTTGTGATGCTGGTGATGATAAAATGTGTTCAAACACATTTCTTATGGCAATGAATCAAAAAAAATATTGTAAATGTAATTTGCATATGTCCAAGGATATAATTTATAAAAACAACAATTCAAACACAGTGGTTTGGACTTAGTTGTTTATATTTCAGTCCTTAAAAATGTGAATTGATTGATGCAGAATATCTATTGAGAGAGAAAAAAAATGGACTCAGCTTCATGATCCAGCGCTATCAATATACTAAATGAATCAGCAAGGAAAAGAGCTGGAGCTACAGTAATTTAAAATATGATGTCAACTATCCAAATGTGGTCTGACTACTATTGCACTCATAATATTTCTCAACTCAATTCTTCCAATTATTTTTTGAAATATACAGTGCATTGCTATTATAAAATTTCCATGCTTATTATTCAAGTCATTATTCCAGTATGAAGCCTTAGATTCTAATAGTTTGTTTTTATTTTATTTTATGATGATTCATACTTTCAAAGGACAAATTAAAAGATGTGTTGAAAATTTGCCCGGGTTTAAACAACTAAGGCAGAAATTTGAAAGTTATTTTCTAAGTTTCAAGAAATAATAGATAAAAAAAACTGAACAACCCAGATGCCCCAAGACAGAAGAATGGATACAGAAAATAGTAGTTTCTTTACACAATGAAATACTACTCAGCTATTAAAAAATGAGGACATCCTGAGTTTTGCAGGCAAATGGATGGAACTAGAAAATATCATCTGGAGTAAGGTAACTTAGATGTAAAGGTACATGCATGATACATACTCACTAAGAAGTAGATATTAGCAGAAAAAAAAAAGTACAGAATACCTAAGATACAGTCCACAGAACTCAAAAAGGTCAACAAGCTGAAGTGCCCAAGTGAGGACACCTGATTCCCATTTGGGAGAGAGAAGAAAACAATCACAATCCATCTTCTGACTGTTCCACATCTCATACCTCCTCCCCAGCCCTCTGTCTCCATGTGGATGTAACCACCCCAACCCCACCCCACCTGACCTCTAAACTCCCTGGAGTATAAAAAATAAATTAATTTTAATTTTTTTAAAAAAGTGAATAAACTCTGAAATAAAATCCTAATGCCTTTTGAAATTTATTTTCTCTCCAAAATAATAACTAGCTTAAAGAACGATGAAAACATGCTGTTGAGTGAATCTTAAATAACACATTTGCATCTTGCTTTCAGGTACAGAATATTTTATACATTTCTTTTATTTTTTTCTTAATGGTACTTACTCAACCTATTTGTAAACATAATTTAAATCTAGAAATTTACATGAAATATAAAAATATGTAAAGCGGAGGCCTTTAATCCCGGCACTCGGGAGGTAGAGGCAAGCAGATTTCTGAGTTTGAGGCCAGCCTAGTCTACAAAGTGAATTCCAGGACAGTCAGGGCTATACAGAGAAACCCTGTCTTGAAAAACCAAAACAAACAAACAAACAAACAAACTGAACATTTTAGTGATAAAATATCATCATGATTACCAGTGGTGTTCCTGAAATACAGAACAGAACGTAGAAGTTTGTGAAGAAATGGGAAATTTCAAAGAACTGAAGTGATTCGATGACAAGAAATTATAAGATCAATAACAAATCACTCCAAGAAATTATAGAAAGAGAATGAAAATAAAACACTAAAAAACTAGTTATCTTATGATTTAAAAAAATACATTGAGTTCTGCCCTTGAATCAAAAGATGTTTAACAATTGAGGAAGAAAGAAAAACACGTAATGAGGGATGTGGTATGATGGGTCATAAGCTAAGCAGAGAAGGACTATTACAAGTGTAGACACGCCCAAACTTTGTCACTGTTGTTTGCCCTCAGCATTTCTCAGTATTCTGTACTTGTTAATGTAGTGTTGTAGGCTCAGTGTGTCTATGCCATCTATTTCAGAATGTCTGTTGGGGTCATCCTTGTTGCTCAGATTGGTGAAACATTGAGGTTGTAGCTTATATTCATAGGGACTGACTCTTGCAACAAACTCTAATCTTCTGCTATGTACAATTTTTCTGCTCTGTCACCCCCTTTTCCTTTATCGTTTTCTTTTTCTTTGGGGAAGAATACAGCAACTGTTACCAAATACTAAATGATGAGCCCTGAAAACATAAACAGGAGTAGAACTGCATAGACTAAGCATAGTATATTTAAGCACACAAAAATTATATACATACAATAGCAATTAAAGGAAAAGAGGCCATGAGTTGGAAAAGGAGAATGGCTGTATGAGACTGGAGTAAGGAAAGGAGAGAAATTATCAATAAAATAATAAAATAAAATAAAATAAAATAAAATAAAATAAAATAAAATAAAACAAAATAAAATAAAAATAAAATAAAGAAAAATAAGAAGGTCCTGGCTCATCCCAGTTTCTAGCTGCCCTTGTCTCTGCTTCACATTATGCTTGGAGATGGAAGGAAAATATATTTTGTACTCTGAAAATTGTCAATAAACTTAGGATGACGTTTTAAAAACAACACTATTTATTTTTTCTTTTTCTTTCATTAATTACCTTATTCATTTACATTTCAAATTATATCCCCTTCCCAATTATCCCTCCATCACATCTTCATCCCCCCTTTGCCTATAATAGGCTACTCCTCCACGTACCAACTCAAGCCTCATTACTCTAGCCTCCCCTCCCCCTATGCTGGGGCATAAAACCAGCCTCCCCTCTGATGTCAGATAAGACCATCCTCTGCTACCTCTGTAGCTGGAGCCATGGACCCCCTCCAGGTACACTCTTTGGTTGGTCGTTTAGTCTCTGGGAGCTCTGGGTGTTTCAGTTAGTTGATATTGTTCTTCCTATGGTGTTTTAATACCCTACAGCTCCTTTATTCCTTCCCCTAGCTCTTCTCTTGGGGTCCCAGGGCTCAGTCTGATGGTTGGCTGTGAGTATCTGCCTCTGTATTGGTTCCTTCTCAGGGAACAATCATAGCAGGCAAGCGCTTCTTGGTATCAGCAATGGTGTGGGGATTTGATTTCTTTAAAAATGAAGAGAGAATCTTATTACACATATGGCCTTTCAATGTATGTCCAATAAAGATACATTTTTTTTATCTAATACTAAGCTGCCAACCTGTTTAAGAAGCTGCCAAGAGTTGCCCTAATAGCATGAGGCCTTAACGAGGAGGTGGATACAGCTGATAAAAACTGGCATAGGACAGCTATAAAACAAAGAAATAATGAGTAGAGCTTAGGAAAATGACATCAGATTACAGTAAATATTAGCACCAACTGCAAAATGCTCTTTGAAAAGAAAATGTTTTATAATTCCCAGATCATATATTTTTAAAAATACACAAAAAATATATCTACAAATAATTCTTCTAAAAAAAATATTATAGAATTTTAAAAAAAAGACTACATTTTGCAATGGAAAGAGAAAGCATTCTTAAATGGGTTTGCCATCTGGAAATCAAAGGCCTATTAAATAATTAACTGAGCATTTGATAAATATAGGAAGTTTGCTACACGCATTTATATGTATAAAATGATTTGAGAAAAAAATTATCACAGCAAAAAAAATCTACGTCTGTTTTCAACATCTGTAGCAATTAAGGATGCTTACTATTTTTGACTCATACTCTTGTTTTACCAATCAGTGTGTCTTTAATTTGAGAACGTAAGTCCAAGAAATTGGCACTGTTGTTATGCCCCATATGAAAAATGAGCCTGGAATGCTCAATTTTACAAAGAAAACTATACTGAGTGTTACATTCCTATTGACAGTCACATTAATTTCATTTGTAATATATGTTCACTCTATTTTTAAGACTGGAATTTTAAAAATTAGAGGTATGAAAATAGAAGACCCAAGTTAAATAATTACCATTTACATGAAATAAGTTGGTTTAATTATTTGTAATCTGAGTGCTTGATGTTTACATATTTTCTCTTCAAAGATTGTTCTACATTTCTAAATTAAATATATCTCAATTCCAGCCAAGAATTTCACAAAAAATAGGAAATGTGTATTTGACATGGTTTTTGTCAGTTATAATCATGTTTTAATAATATAATCTAATTTTTAGAAATGTTTTGAGAAATTCCCATATAAAATGCAAATTAGCTGGGCAATGGTGGAGCACACCTTCAGTCTCAACACTTGGGAGGCAGAGGCAGGCAGATTTCTGAATTTGAGGCCAGCCTGGTCTACAGAGTGAGTTCCAGGATAGCCAAGGCTACACAGAGAAACCCTGTCTAGAAAAACAACAAAATAATAAATGCAAATAAGTAAAACATTTCTAATGATCTGTTTATCAGCACACACCAAAGAATAAATTGTGTAAAACAAATTATCAGGCAGAATTATTTCTAGAAATTTATGTTGACAAAAATATCTATTATTGTTTATAATGGTGAATAAGGAGAAATATGGCAAAATTTAATACAAAATTTCTTAAATAAATTGTAGAATTATTTGTTAGCATTCACATTATGAATAAAATATATATTTACTTACTTTACAGCCAGCTCACTGCTCCCTTCTCAGTCACTGCCACCCACAATTCTTTCCTATCCCCCATCTCCTTCTCTTCTGATTTTACATATAAATTTTAAAAGATATTTACCTACTGTTTTCACATTTTCAAAGTCAGTATTGCCAATATCTTATATGTTAATGTTATAAATATGACTAAAATGAATGAATTGACTTTGATAAAAATTAAAGAATTCAAAATTATTTCTGACAGATCAATTCTTACAGTTTCATGGGCCATTCATTTTGTTTTTAAATAACAATAGGAAACTTGACTTTACTTAGAGTGACAGGTACATAACCTCGTCTAATATATCACGTGTCTATAATGTTACTTATTCTCTGTAGATGTTTAAGGCCCCACTGTTGTCACATTCAACTAGAAATAAATTGACAAAGCCTTACAAAACTCACAGAAGGTAAATAATGGGCTCTAAAATACACAGGATTCACCTCAGCTACTTGAACCTGAAATTCAAATACGTCTTCCAGTTTTGCCCTTGAAGACACGTTAGCTTCTGTGAGGAGCCGCCCTTACATTTGCCATTATAAGATGGCGCTGACAGCTGTGTTCTAAGTAGTAAACATAATCTGCACACGTGCAGGGGCAGTTTTCCCGCCATGTGTTCTGCCTTTCTCGTGATGACAACTGAGCCGATGGGCTGCAGCCAATCAGGGAGTAATACGTCCTAGGCGGAGGATAATTCTCCTTAAAAGGGACGGGGTTTTGCCATTCTTTTTCTCTCTCTTGTTCTTGTTTTTTCTCTCTTGTTCTTGCTTTTTCTCTCTCTCTTGTTCTTGCTTTTTCTCTCTCTTGTTCTTGCTTTTTCTCTCTCTTGTTCTTGCTTTTTCTCTCTCTTGCTCTTGCTTTCTTGTTCTTTTTCTCTCTCTTGCTCTCTTGCTCCTGAAGATGTAAGCAATAAAGATTGCCGCAGAAGATTCTGGTTTGTTGCGTCTTTCCTGGCCGGTCGTGAGAACGCGGGTAAGAGTTGGTGCCGAAACCCGGGAAAGAGTTGGTGCCGAAACCCGGGACGGGACGAGAAGACCCGGGACGAGAAGACCTGGGACGAGAAGACCTGGGACGAGAAATCCCGAGACGAGAAGACCTGGGACGGAAACTACCATCACAGGCGCAAGGAAGATCCCTCATTCCAGAACCAGAACTGCGGGTCATGGTAATGAAGTGTTCCCGTAAAACAGACTGTTGAGAAGGATTCAACTGCGTGAATTCAGAACTCTTCAGCTGGGGAACGGTGGTAATGAAGGGTTCCCGTAAAACAGACTGTTGAGAAGGATTCAACTGCGTGAATTCAGAACTCTTCAGCTGGGGAATGGTGGTAATGAAGTGTTCCCGTAAAACAGACTGTTGAGAAGGATTCAACTGCGTGAATTCAGAACTCTTCAGCTGGGGAACAGGGTACCCGTAAGTATAGCTTTACAAGGTAAGTCTGGCCTTGAACTTTCTAATGAAATTCAAGACAGTCTATCAGAAGTAAAGTGGGAAATAGCTTTACAAGGTATGTTTGGCCTTGAACTTTCTCTAGTGTTAGGAGCCTTTTTGTTCCTTTTCACATGTTATCAAGTGGTTAAGGCAGGGCTGAAAATTCTGGATGAAATTCAGGGCAATCTATCAGAAGTAAAGCGGGGAGAGAGAGTAGGAGCAAAGAGGAAATATGGTACACAAAATAAGTATACAGGCCTTTCCAAGGGTCTTGAACCTGAGGAAAAGTTTAGGTCAGGTAAGAATACCTGGGGAGAGATTAGAAGGAAGGAGAAGGAAAAAGAAAAGAAAAAAGATCAATTAGCGGAGGTCTCTAGGAGAAGGAGCCTATACTCATCACTAGGTGAGCTCAAGGAGCCAGTTCTTAATAGTTCTGAATCAGATGAAAAGGCTATTAGGGCCTGGAAGGCGCTCTCCGGAGCAGGTGAAGCCACTGGACAACTAACAAAGATCGTCCAGGGACCTCAGGAGTCATTCTCAGATTTTGTGGCCAGAATGACAGAGGCAGCAGAGCGTATTTTTGGAGATTCAGAGCAAGCCACACCTCTGGTAGAATAGCTTATTTATGAGCAAGCCACGCAGAAATGCAGAGCGGCCATAGCCCCAAGAA
Organism: Mus musculus; assembly: GCF_000001635.26. Classification (NCBI taxonomy): domain Eukaryota; kingdom Metazoa; phylum Chordata; class Mammalia; order Rodentia; family Muridae; genus Mus; species Mus musculus. The sequence continues at coordinate 60,548,784 of NC_000083.6, forward strand.
AGAACAAAGGTTTACAAGACTGGCTTAGGGTTTGTCGGGAGCTTGGGGGACCCCTCATTATGCGTTACTTCCATTCAGTATGAGAAATTTACTAGGGCAGCTAATTTGTCAAAAAGTCTTTCTCAGTATATGTTACAGAATTGGACGGCTGAATTTGAACAGACCCTTCGGGAATTGAGACTTGCCATCATTCAGGTCAACTCCACGCGCTTGGACCTGTCCCTGACCAAAGGATTACCCAATTGGATCTCCTCAGCATTTTCCTTCTTTAAAGAATGGGTGGGATTGATATAATTTGGAGATATACTTTGCTGTGGATTAGTGTTGCTTCTCTGGTTGGTCTGTAAGCTTAAGGCCCAAACTAGGAGAGACAAGGTGGTTATTGCCCAGGCACTTGCAGCTCTAGAACATGGTGCTTCCCCTGATATATGGTTATCTATGCTTAAGCAATAGGTCGCTGGCCATTCAGCTCTTGCACCCCACGAGGCTAGTCTCATTGCACGGGATAGAGTGAGTGTGCTTCAGCAGCCCGAGAGAGTTGCACGGCTAAGCACTGCAGTAGAAGGGCTCTGCGGCATATATGAGCCTATTCTAGGGAGACATGTCATCTTTCATGAAGGTTCAGTGTCCTAGTTCCCTTCCCCCAGGAAAAACGACACGGGAGCAGGTCAGGGTTGCTCTGGGTAAAAGCCTGTGAGCCTAAGAGCTAATCCTGTACATGGCTCCTTTACCTGCACACTGGGGATTTGACCTCTATCTCCACTCTCATTAATATGGGTGGCCTATTGCTCTTATTAAAAGAAAAGGGGGATCTGTGAGGAGCCGCCCTTACATTTGCCATTATAAGATGGCACTGACAGCTGTGTTCTAAGTAGTAAACATAATCTGCACACGTGCAGGAGCAGTTTTCCCGCCATGTGTTCTGCCTTTCTCGTGATGACAACTGAGCCGATGGGCTGCAGCCAATCAGGGAGTAATACGTCCTAGGCGGAGGATAATTCTCCTTAAAAGGGACGGGGTTTTGCCATTCTTTTTCTCTCTCTTGTTCTTGTTTTTTCTCTCTTGTTCTTGCTTTTTCTCTCTCTCTTGTTCTTGCTTTTTCTCTCTCTTGTTCTTGCTTTTTCTCTCTCTTGTTCTTGCTTTTTCTCTCTCTTGCTCTTGCTTTCTTGTTCTTTTTCTCTCTCTTGCTCTCTTGCTCCTGAAGATGTAAGCAATAAAGTTTTGCCGCAGAAGATTCTGGTTTGTTGCGTCTTTCCTGGCCGGTCGTGAGAACGCGGGTAAGAAGCTTCATTATGGGAATGAGAGAAACATTCTTTTTCACATCCCAAGGTCATTACTCTAAGATGCATCAAATACCTTTATTACTTGCTGAAACTACTCATTAAATAATTCTTACTCTGTAGCGCCTATTTCTGAAAAAAAAAATTGAAATGGTGCAATTTTGTTAAATCACCTTGTTATTAAGAGAAACATGCAAACTTCTGTTCATATAGGAATATAATAGACTGCGAAACCACTTACTATTTTGACTTAAAGGAACACCTGAAATTAAGGCAATTTCCTAGATCTGATAAAGGAGAAGAATGCTTCTCAAAGGAGGTCCATCAAACATCTACAATATACAATCCTTTGTCCTCTAATATTCTCTGTCATGTTTCATATTTGTAGATATATGCCCCAATTTATAGGCATGATTCAGTTTCCCTGAGCAAGTGGCTTGTGTGATTCATGTCCTTCTAGACTTATGTGATGGAGAGAGAGGTACACAGAGAAGCATCTTCTAAAACTTAGGAGTGCCAGTGAGGTAGTTGCCAGAACATTTGAGTAACAAAAGCCACATAATTAGAGCTGGCCAACCTGAGCTGCATATGTAAAGAGGCACTGTCTCAACAACAGGAACAAGAAGCATAGTCTTTTTAGACACTTGAGGCCTCAAGGAGCAGGGAGGTCTGGTGGGGGCAGAAGCATCCTTTCAGGGACAAGTCCAAAGAGAAATGGGATGAGGCAGGAATGAGGATAGGTGGGTGGGGAAGCACCCTCATAGAGGCAAAGAGGAGCTGAGATGGGTTTGGAGGTTTACCAAGGGTAAACCTAGAAAGGGGACAACATTTTGAAATGTAAACAAATAAAATAACCAGTAAAAACAAAACAAAAAGTCATTTAAAAAATTTAAAAAGGAAGCATAGGAGGAACTGTAAATAAAAAGTATGCATTTTTCACATTAGTGTTATTTTCACTTAAACTCTATCACTATGGGTATTTTCATTTTTTGATTTTTTTTTAAATTTTTACACTCCATATTCCATTCCCCAAATCCCCCATCCACCTTACAACTGCCCCACATCAAACACCTTCTCCTGACCACACAATGTCTCCATGTGCATGCCTCCAAGCCCCACCCCACCTGACCTCTTACCTCCCTGGGGCCTCCAGTCTCTTGAAGGCTAGGTGAATCATCTCTGAATAAACACAGATCCAGAAGTCCTCTACTGTGTGTGTGTTGGGGGCCTCATATCAGCTGGTGTATGCTGTCTGTTTGGTGGTCCAGTGTTTGAGATATCTCAGAGGTCTAGATTAATTGAGACTGCTGGTCTTCCTTCAGGATCACCCTTCTCAGCTTCTTTCAGCCTTCACTAATTCAACAGCATGGGTCAGCAGATTCTGTCCATTGGTTGGGTGAAAATATCTGTATCTGACTCTTTCAGCTGCTTGTTGGGTCTTCCAGAGGGCAGTCATGCCAGTTGCCTTTTTGTGAGTGCTCCATAACCTCAGTAATAGTGTCAGGCCTTGGGACCTACCCTTGAGCTGGATCCCACTTTGGGCCTGTCAATGGACAGTCTTTTCCTCAGAACCCTCTCCATTTCCATCCCTGTAATTCTTTCAGACAGGAACAATTATGGGTCAGAGAAATGACTGTGGGATGGCAACCACATCCCTCACTTGATGTCTTGTCTTTCTGATGGTGGTGGGGTCTATAAGTTCCCTCTCTCTACTGTTGTACATTTCATCTAAGGTCCCTCCCTTTGAATCCTGGGAGTCTTTCACCTCCCAGACCTCTGGTGCATTCTGGGGATTCCCCCCAACCTCCTATTTCCTGAGGTTGCCTGTTTACATTCTTTCTGCAGGCCCTCAGGTTTTCAGTCATTTTCTGTCATCCAATACCAAATCAGATTCCAGCTCTCATCTTCCCCCCCCCCCAGTCCATTTACTTTCCCTCCCAGGTCCATCCCTCCATCCAAACTTATGATTGCATTCTTCTCTCTGCCAAGTAGGACTGAGGTGTCCTCACTTGGGCACTTCAACTTATCGAGTCGTTTGAGTTCTGTGGACAGTATTTTAGGTATATATATATATATATATATATATATATATATATCCCTTCTTAGTGAGTACATACCAGGCATGGCTCTTTACATCTGAGTTATCTCACTCTGGACTCTGGATGATATTTTCTTTTTTTTTTTAATGAATATTTTTATTAGGTATTTTCTTCATTTAAATTTCCAATGCTATCCCAAAAGTCCCCCCATACCCTCCCTCCCACTCCCCTCCCTCCCCACTCCCACTTCTTGGCCCTAACGTTCCCCTGTACTGAGGCATATAAAGTTTGCAAGACCGATGGGCCTCTCTTTCCAATGATAGCTGACTAGGCTATTTTCTGATACATATGCAGATAGAAACATGAGCTGGGGTGGGGGGAGGGTTACTGGTTAGTTCATATTGTTGTTCCACCTATAGGGTTGCAGACACCTTTAGCTCCTTTTGTACTTTCTCTAGCTCCTTTTGGATATTAGCCCTCTACCAGATGTGGGGTTAGTAAAGACTTTTACCAATTTGTAGGATGCAGATTTGTCTTATTGACTATGTCCTTTGCCTTACAGAAGATTTCCAGATTCATGAGGTCCCATCTATCATTTCTTGATCTTAGAGCATGAGCCGTTGGAGTTCTGTTTTGGAAATTTCCCCCTGTGCCAATGAGTTCAAGGCTCTTTCCCAATTTCTCTTCTATTAGATTTAGTGTATCTGGTTTTATGTTGAGGTCCTTGATCCAGTTAGACATGTGCTTTATAGAAGGTGACAAATATGGGTCTATTTTCATTCTTCTACATACAGACAGCCAGTTAGATCAGCACTATTTATTGAAGAGGCTTTGTTTTTGCCATTGTATATTTTTGGTGCTTTTGTCAAAAAATCAAGTGATGGTAAGTATGTAGTTTTATTTCTGGAACTTCAGTTCTATTCCATTGATCAACATGTCTGTCTCTGTACCAATACCATGCAGTTCAGGGATGGTGATTCTCCCTGCTATTCTTTTATTGGTAAAAATTGTTTTCGCTACTCTGAGTCTTTTGCTTTTCTAGATGAATTTGAGAATTGCTCTTTGCATGACTTTGAAGAATTGTGTTAGAATTTTGATGGGGGTTGTATTGAATCTATACATTGTCTTTGGTAGGATGGCCTTTTTTACTATGTCAATTCTACCATTCAATGAGCATGGGAAATCTCTTCGTTTTCAGAAATCTTCAATTTTCCTCTTGAGAGAATTGAAGTTATTGTCCTACAGGTCTTTCCTTGTTTGCTTAGAGTTATCCCAAGATATTTTACACTATTTGTGGCTGTGATAAGGGAATTGTTTTCCTAATTTCTTTCTCAGCCTGTTTATCCTTTGTATTCAGGAACGCTACTGATTTATTTGAGTTAATTTTATATCCAGCCACTTTGCTGAAGTTGTTTATCAGCTGGAGATGCTCTCTGGTAGAACTTTGGGAATTCCTTATGTACACTATCATATCATCTGCTAATAGTGATAACCTTTATTTCTTCTTTACCAATTCCTATCCACTTGATTGCTTTTTGCTGTCTTATTGTTCTAGCTAGCACTTTGAGTACTATATGGAACAGATATGTGGAGAGTAGGTATCCTTTTCTTGTCCAGATTTCATTGTGATTGCTTCAAATATGTTTAATTTTATATTGGCTGTTGTTTTGCTGTAAATTGATTTATTATGCGTAGGTATGGAACTTGAATTCATTATCTCTCCAATACTTTTAAGATGAAGGGGTGTTGTATTTTGTCAAATGCTTTTTCTACATCTAAGGAGATGATCATGTGATTTTTATTCTTTGAGTTTGTTTATATTGAACCAACCTTGCATCCCTGGTATGCAGTCTCCTTGATCATGATGAATGATGATTTTGATGTGTTCTTGAATTTGGTTTGGAAGAGTTTTCTTGAGTATTTTTGCATTGATATTCATAAGTGAGATTGGTCTGAAGTTCTCTTTTTTGTTGGGTCCTTGTGTTGTTTATGTATCAGAGTAATTGCAGCTTCAAAGAATGAGTTAGGTAGTGTTCCTTCTGTTTCTTTTATGAAATAATTTGAGGAAAATTGGTATCAGGTCTTCTTTGAAAGTCTGGTAGAATTCTGCACTAAATCCACCAGATCCTGGGCTTTTTTGGGGTGGGGGGTGGGGGTAGGAGGTTTTTTAATGACTTCTTCTATTTTCTGTGTCATCTGGAACTGTTTAGATAGTTTACCTGCTCTTGATTTAACTTTGATATGTGGCATCTGTCTAGATTTGAACCATGCTTTTCTTCTACATTTTCCAATTTTGTTGAGTATAGGCTTTTGTAGTATGAGCTGATGATTTTTTGGATTTCCTCTGTTTCTGTTGTTATGTCTCCCTTTCCATTTCTGATTTTATTAATTTGGATTCTGCCTCATGTTCCTTTAGTTAGTTTGTTTATGGGTTTTTCTATTTTTCTTAATCTTTCAAAGAACCAGCTTTTAGTTTTGCTGATTCTTTGTATTGTTTTCTTTGTTTCTATTTGGTTGATTTATACCCTGTGTTTGACTATTTCATTGACTCCTCTTGGGTGTGTTTGCTTCTTCTTGTTCTAGAGCTCTAAGGTGTACTGTTAAGTTGTCAGTGTAAGATCTCTCCAGTTTCTTTACCAGGTTACTTACTTCAATAAACTTTCCTCTTAGTACTACTTTCATTGTGTCCCATAAATTTGGGTATGATATGTCAATATTTTTATTAAATTCCAAGAAGTCTTTTATTTCTTTGTTTTGTTCTTCCCTGACCAATTATCATTAAGTAAATAGTTGTAAAGTTTCACTGTGTATGTGGGCTTTCTGTATTTTTTGCTGTTATTGAAAACCAGTGTTAGGCAATGGTGATCTTATAGGATGCATGGTATTATGTCAATCTTATTATATACGTTGAGGGTTGTTTTGTGACCCATTATTTGGTCAGTTTTGGAGAATGTTCCATGAGATGCTGAGAAGAAGGGGTATTCTTTTGTTTTTAGGTTGAAATGTTTTGTAGATATCTATTAAACCTCTTAGTTTCATTGTGTCTCTGTTTAGTTTCTGGTTTAATGACCTGTCCATTGTTGAGAGTAAGGTGTTGAAATTTCTCACTGTTATTGTTTGGGGTTCAATGTGTGTTTTGAGTTTTAGTAAAGTTTCTTTTATGAATTTGGGTGATCTTGCATTTGGGTCATTGATATCCAGAATTGTTTCTTTCTCTTAGTGGATTTTCCTCTTGATGCATATGAAGTGTTCTTCTTCATCACGCTTGATAACTTTTGGTTGAAAGTCTATTTTATTAGATATTAGAATGGCAACTCTTGCTTCTTTTTGGGGATCATATGCTTGGAAGACCTTTTTCCATCCTTTTCCTCTGAGATAGTGCCTGTCTTTGTTATTGAGATGTGTTTCTTGTATGCAGCAAAATGCTGGATTTTGTTTATGTATCCAGTCTGATAACTTATTTCCTTTTTAGTTGAGTTGAGTCCATTAATAATGAGCGATATTAAAGAGAGATACCTGTTGGTTCCTTATATGTTTGTTTTTGCAGGTGGTTTTATGTGCTTGTGGCTCTCTGCTTTTGACTTTGTTGTGAGATGCTTAATATCTTGTCCTTTCTTTTGTGCAAGAATCTTCCTTGTGTTGAAGTTTTCCTTTCAGAGTCCTCTGTAGGGCTGGGTTGGTAGACAGACACTGCTTGAATTTGGTTTTGTCCTGGAATATTTTGTTTTCTCCATCTATATTGATTGAAAGTTTTGCTGGGTATAGTAGCCTTGGCTGGCATTTATGATCTCTTAGAGTCTGAATGATGTCTGACCAGGCTCTTCTGGCTTTTAGTCTCTGTTGAGATGTCTGGTGTAATTCTGACTTGACTTTATTCCCTTGCAGCTTTTAATACTTTTTCTTTGCTTTGTGCATTTAGTGTTTTGACTATTATGTGACAAGAAGATTTTCTTTTCTGGTACCATTTATTTGGTGTTCTTTACAGGTATTTTACTTTTATGGCCATCTCTTTTTTTAGGTTGGGAAACTTTTCTTCTATGATTTTGTTAAAGACATTTTCAGGTCCTCTGAGCTGGGAATCTTCATTCTTCTCTATTTCAATTATTCTTAGATTTTTTTTTTCTTTTCATTGTGTCCTGAGTTTCCTGGATGCTTTGTGTTAGGAGTTTTTATGGTTTGAATTTTCTTTGACTTTTATGCTAATCTCTTCTACCACATTTTCTACACCTGGAATTCTCTCTTCTGTATCGTGTATTTTGTCCTTAATAGTTACATCTGTAATTCCTGACCTCTTTCCTAGGTTTTTCCATTTCCAGGTTTGCATCTATTTGTGTTTTCTTTATTGGTTCTACTTCCACTTTTAGGTCTTGGATCACTTTACTCAATTCCTTCAATTGTTTATTTGTGTTTTCATGTATTTCTTTCAGTGAGTTACCAATATCCTGCTTAAAGGACTCTATTTTCCTCATGAGATAAAATTTTAGGACAGATTTCTGATTTTCAGGTGTGTTGGTGTATTTAGGGCTTGTGGTGGTGGGAAAACTAGATTCTGATGATGTCCACATATTCACTTATTTTTGCTTCTGTTGTTTATGGTCTTGTGATTGCTTTTCACCATCTGGATATCCTTAGTGTTTGCTGATTGGGAAACACTGTATGGAGTCTGCCTCTTTTGTCTCTGGGTTGCTTCAGGTTTCCTGGTAGGCTTTTATTAGATAACGTGTGGGGCCTTCCAACTGGGGTACCTTCCTAGGGCCAGAGAAGCTACTGATATGTTGTCCTGGCTACAGTAGATCTCCTGGGAGGCCTTCGGACTGCTATTTCTTCAGTGAAGCACTCAAGCTGTTGTCCAACTGTGTTGAGTACAGCTGATCCTCAACTGCTCTGAAAGCAGCAAACTCTCAACTACTCTGAGTGCGTTGGGACAAACTGCTCTGAGTACAGTGGATCCCTAGGATGTATGGGGATATGGAGTCTTTTACAAAGATCGACCAACTAGGATTCTGCCCCAGCAGCAAGGACCAGGCAGAAGTGGTGGAAGGGATGGAAGGTAGGGAAGTTGTATTCAGGGTGTGTGTGTGTGTGTGAGGATTTTGGTGGGTGATGTGTCCCAAGTCCAACAGGTTCCCAGCAGCAGCTACAAGACTGGGGGTGGGGGGGGGGAAGGAGAGGGAGTGCTTCTTACCAACTGCTCTGAGTGCAGTGGGTCCTCTAGGATGAATGGGATATGGAGTCTTCACGGGAGCAGGCCAACTAGGGCTCTGCCCCAGCAAGAAGGACCAGGCAGAAGGGGTAGAAGGGATGGAAGGAAGGGGAGTAGTATTCAAGAGGGTGGACGTTTTGGTGAGTGATGGGTCCCTAGTGCTCTAGGCTCCCAGCAGCACCTTTGGAACTCGGGGCTGGGGGTGGGGTCGATGTAGGGTTCTTACCAACTGCTCTGAGTGCAGTGGGACCTCTAGGATGTATCAGGACATGTGGCCTTCATGGGAGCAGACCAACTAGGAGTCTACCCCAGCAGCAAGGACTGTATTCTCATTTTTTTAAAAATTGAAAAAGTTGTGTTTACTTCCCATTTAGAATGTAGTTCCCATTGCCAGATACTTAGAGTCTTCTCATCATTGTCCAGTCAACTTTCTTTCTTTTCTTTTCTATTTATTTATTTTTCATTAATTTCCCTGCCACTACACTCCCACACACATATAGTCCTCCCTATACCCCCTTTGCTTCTCCTCTGAGAGAGTGCATTCTCCCTCTGGCTAACCCCCAACCCTGACCTATCAATTCTCTACAGGTATAGGCTCCTCCTTTTTCCACTGAGGCCAGAGGTGGAAGCCCTGTTAGGGGAATGGATTCCTCAGACAGGGAACAGTCCTGTCCTCCAATTGGTAGGGGACCCCGTATGAAGACAGAGCTGCACATTTCCTACATATGTACAGGGAGCCTATGTCCAGACAATGTGTGTTCAGTCTCAGAAAGACCCAAGGGTCCAGGTTTTTTTCTCTGTTGGGAAGGGAATAGGAAACCCTCAGTAAACTTTCTTGTTGGTTCTGTTAGAACTCATGTATAAGACATGTGCATCTATGGATCTACTGTTTTCCAATGTCCAACATTATCACTTACCATTACCATTTGAATGCCATGAAATAATCTTGAGGTAAATATTGTTATCTGTTGTTCTTTGGGGTACAAAAATGTAGTTGGTTGGCCTGATGCCACTTGTATTCTAATGCTAATTTGGGACCCCTAAGATTGGTTGCCCTATTGACAATAGAGTTCCCAGGTATACTCTGAGTGACCCTCTCCCCAAGTTATTTCTATTGGTAAATAAAGATGCCAACAGCCATTATCTTGGCAGAAGAGACATAGGAAGGGTTTATGTGTCAGTGACTTGTGGTCAGAGGAAGAAGGAGAAACTTCCATGTGTTAATGGTCAAGGGAGCATGACCCCAAGGGCTGCCCAATTGGAGTTAAGAGCAGCCCAGATGGATCATAGTAAATAGTAAGCAATAATTTGGATTGTCAATAGGAAAATAGATTCTAACAGCATGGAGAGTAGGCAGTTGCCTAGCTCTTGTATTGTTTAAGGTTTTTTAATAAATATAAAGGGTGTGAGTATGTCTTTCATCTGGGAACTCAATAAGTAAGTAACTATCTAGTAGAAACTCTGGGCTGGGATGTAAATAATCCCTACCACATGAAAATGTTTCATTCACTTAGGTAAGGACACTAGAAGCCATGCAGATAAAGGTAGAGGATAAAGCGTCATTTTTTCGAGAATCTACTCCTTTCTCTGCTTTGTTCAGGACACAGGATAATCCAACTTTCATTTTCATTTAACTCCCTTGAAAGCTAAATGGTGTCAATTCAATTGCAAAGTACCCAAATAGAATATTGGAATGTGTAATTAAGCAAGTTGAATTTTTGGATTCATGGTGTTCTCTCTCTCTCTCTCTCTCTCTCTCTCTCTCTCTCTCTCTCTCTCTCTCTCTCTCTCTCCCTCTCTCTCCCCCTTGCTTCTCTCCTCATTTGTTCCTTCCTTCACTTGAGTATCTGAAAGAATGAGTTTAAAAATACCTTATAGCTACTTTGCACTACACTGCCTGTACAATGACCAGTGATCATTTGTCAAATATGATTTAGGATGGCAGGATAGGGATTGAATGGTTACCACTGCTCTTCTGTTACCTAGAAGTGTTCTCCTAGTAGCTGGCCATTTTGGATAGTCTTAGGAGATACCCTCATTTTACATTATCTTAAACAGATGCACCTCTATGATATAACAATACTCAAAATAGTTTGCTTAAGAGTAACATACAAAATACTGGCTAAAGAAGCATAGAAAAATATGATGCACCCAGGTGACTCTTTCTTATGTTTAAAGCTTTTATTCTGACCTATTAATGATTCTGCAGCTTATTTACTATCCTTGTACATTTATATATGTTCTTACACAAATGTAACTATGCCACAATAAATTGAAGTTCTCAAAGAATTTGTTATAATCACCATGATATTTGAAGAAATGCTTTTGAGTAAAAATGTCAAATTATCATGTCTTTTTTTTTTCATTCTTAATGAGTGTTTCAAAGTAATTTAGATTTATAAATCTGGACTTTACCAATAAAATATTTAAGTTCCATTCAATTTTTGTTCAAGAGGTGTACTGGATTTTTCCCTCATTTGCTAATGTAGAAGTATAGGTATTATTGAAATCAGAAAATAAAGCTGATGCTTATATAACTTATGGAAAGAAATGTATTTTTTTTTCCAGTGAGTTCCATCAGGGGAAAGAAGCTACCTGTAAATACCACAATATTTATTTATTTATTTATTTATTTATTTATACCAATTTAGAATTGTTTTTATAAGCAATTAAAAGCTTGACTGCTCCAATTAATTTCACAATATTTCTTACTGTTACTGAAGCATATGCTCCTCTAAGGAGCAGTTTTTAATTTTGAAATATTTTTTTTTCAGTTTTTTTTTTCTTTCCATTTTTTATTAGGTATTTAGCTCAATTACATTTCCAATGCTATACCAAAAGTCCCCCATACCCACCCACCCCCACTCCCCTACCCGCCCACTCCCCCTTTTTGGCCCGGGCGTTCCCCTGTTCTGGGGCATATAAAGTTTGTGTGTCCAATGGGCCTCTCTTTCCAGTGATGGCCGACTAGGCCATCTTTTGATACATATGCAGATAGAGTCAAGAGCTCCGGGGTACTGGTTAGTTCATAATGTTGATCCACCTATAGGGTTGCAGATCCCTTTAGCTCCTTGGGTACTTTCTCTAGCTCCTCCATTGGGAGCCCTGTAATCCATCCATTACCTGACTGTGGGCATCCACTTCTGTGTTTGCTAGGCCCCGGCATAGTCTCACAAGAGACAGCTACATCTGGGTCCTTTCGATAAAATCTTGCTAGTGTATGCAATGGTGTCAGCGTTTGGATGCTGATTATGGGGTGGATCCCTGGATAAGGCAGTCTCTACATGGTCCATCCTTTCATCTCAGCTCCAAACTTTGTCTCTGTAACTCCTTCCAAGGGTGTTTTGTTCCCACTTCTAAGGAGGGGCATAGTGTCCACACTTCAGTCTTCATTTTTCTTGAGTTTCATGTGTTTAGGAAATTGTATCTTATATCTTGGGTATCCTAGGTTTTGGGCTAATATCCACTTATCAGTGAGTACATATTGTGTGAGTTCCTTTGTGAATGTGTTACCTCACTCAGGATGATGCCCTCCAGGTCCATCCATTTGGCTAGGAATTTCATAAATTCATTCTTTTTAATAGCTGAGTAGTACTCCATTGTGTAGATGTACCACATTTTCTGTATCCATTCCTCTGTTGAAGGGCATCTGGGTTCTTTCCAGCTTCTGGCTATTATAAATAAGGCTGCTATGAACATAGTGGAGCATGTGTCCTTCTTACCAGTTGGGGCATCTTCTGGATATATGCCCAGGAGAGGTATTGCTGGATCCTCCGGTAGTACTATGTCCAATTTTCTGAGGAACCGCCAGACGGATTTCCAGAGTGGTTGTACAAGCCTGCAATCCCACCAACAATGGAGGAGTGTTCCTCTTTCTCCACATCCTCGCCAGCATCTGCTGTCACCTGAATTTTTGATCTTAGACATTCTGACTGGTGTGAGGTGGAATCTCAGGGTTGTTTTGATTTGCATTTCCCTGATGATTAAGGATGCTGAACATTTTTTCAGGTGCTTCTCTGCCATTCGGTATTCCTCAGGTGAGAATTCTTTGTTCAGTTCTGAGCCCCATTTTTTAATGGGGTTGTTTGATTTTCTGAAGTCCACCTTCTTGAGTTCTTTATATATGTTGGATATTAGTCCCCTATCTGATTTAGGATAGGTAAAGATCCTTTCCCAATCTGTTGGTGGTCTCTTTGTCTTATTGACGGTGTCTTTTGCCTTGCAGAAACTTTGGAGTTTCATTAGGTCCCATTTGTCAATTCTCGATCTTACAGCACAAGCCATTGCTGTTCTGTTCAGGAATTTTTCCCCTGTGCCCATATCTTCAAGGCTTTTCCCCACTTTCTCCTCTATAAGTTTCAGTGTCTCTGGTTTTATGTGAAGTTCTTTGATCCATTTAGATTTGACCTTAGTACAAGGAGATAAGTATGGATCGATTCGCATTCTTCTACATGATAACAACCAGTTGTGCCAGCACCATTTGTTGAAAATGCTGTCTTTCTTCCACTGGATGGTTTTAGCTCCCTTGTCGAAGATCAAGTGACCATAGGTGTGTGGGTTCATTTCTGGGTCTTCAATTCTATTCCATTGGTCTACTTGTCTGTCTCTATACCAGTACCATGCAGTTTTTACCACAATTGCTCTGTAGTAAAGCTTTAGGTCAGGCATGGTGATTCCACCAGAGGTTCTTTTATCCTTGAGAAGAGTTTTTGCTATCCTAGGTTTTTTGTTATTCCAGATGAATTTGCAAATTGCTCCTTCTAATTCGTTGAAGAATTGAGTTGGAATTTTGATGGGGATTGCATTGAATCTGTAGATTGCTTTTGGCAAGATAGCCATTTTTACAATATTGATCCTGCCAATCCATGAGCATGGGAGATCTTTCCATCTTCTGAGATCTTCTTTAATTTCTTTCTTCAGAGACTTGAAGTTTTTATCATACAGATCTTTCACTTCCTTAGTTAGAGTCACGCCAAGATATTTTATATTATTTGTGACTATTGAGAAGGGTGTTGTTTCCCTAATTTCTTTCTCAGCCTGTTTATTCTTTGTGTAGAGAAAGGCCATTGACTTGTTTGAGTTAATTTTATATCCAGCTACTTCACTGAAGCTGTTTATCAGGTTTAGGAGTTCTCTGGTGGAATTTTTAGGGTCACTTATATATACTATCATATCATCTGCAAAAAGTGATATTTTGACTTCCTCCTTTCCAATTTGTATCCCCTTGATCTCCTTTTGTTGTCGAATTGCTCTGGCTAATACTTCAAGTACTATGTTGAAAAGGTAGGGAGAAAGTGGGCAGCCTTGTCTAGTCCCTGATTTTAGTGGGATTGCTTCCAGCTTCTCTCCATTTACTTTGATGTTGGCTACTGGTTTGCTGTAGATTGCTTTTATCATGTTTAGGTATGGGCCTTGAATTCCTGATCTTTCCAGAACTTTTATCATGAATGGGTGTTGGATCTTGTCAAATGCTTTTTCTGCATCCAACGAGATGATCATGTGGTTTTTGTCTTTGAGTTTGTTTATATGTGGATTACATTGATGGATTTTCGTATATTAAACCATCCCTGCATTCCTGGAATAAAACCTACTTGGTCAGGATGGATGATTGCTTTAATATGTTCTTGGATTCGGTTAGCGAGAATTTTATTGAGGATTTTTGCATCGATATTCATAAGAGAAATTGGTCTGAAGTTCTCTATCTTTGTTGGATCTTTCTGTGGTTTAGGTATCAGAGTAATAGTGGCTTCATAAAATGAGTTGGGTAGAGTACTTTCTACTTCTATCTTGTGAAAAAGTTTGTGCAGAACTGGAATTAGATCTTCTTTGAAGGTCTGATAGAACTCTGCACTAAACCCGTCTGGTCCTGGGCTTTTTTTGGCTGGGAGACTATTTATAACTGCTTCTATTTCTTTAGGGGATATGGGACTGTTTAAAAGGTCAACTTGATCCTGATTCAACTTTGGTACCTGGTATCTGTCCAGAAATTTGTCCATTTCGTCCAGGTTTTCCAGTTTTGTTGAGTATAGCCTTTTGTAGAAGGATCTGATGGTGTTTTGGATTTCTTCAGGATCTGTTGTTATGTCTCCCTTTTCAGTTCTGATTTTGTTAATTAGGATTTTGTCTCTGTGCCCTCTAGTGAGTCTAGCTAAGGGTTTATCTATCTTGTTGATTTTCTCAAAGAACCAACTCCTCGTTTGGTTAATTCTTTGAATAGTTCTTCTTGTTTCCACTTGGTTCATTTCACCCCTGAGTTTGATTATTTCCTGCCGTCTACTCCTCTTGGGTGAATTTGCTTCCTTTTTTTCTAGAGCTTTTAGATGTGTTGTCAAGCTGCTAGTATGTGCTCTCTCCCGTTTCTTCATGGAGGCACTCAAAGCTATGAGTTTCCCTCTTAGAAATGCTTTCATTGTGTCCCAAAGGTTTGGGTACGTTGTGGCTTCATTTTCATTAAACTCTAAAAAGTCTTTAATTTCTTTCTTTATTCCTTCCTTGACCAAGGTATCATTGAGAAGAGTGTTGTTCAGTTTCCACGTGAGTGTTGGCTTTCTGTTATTTTTTTTGTTATTGAAGATCAGCCTTAGTGCATGGTGATCTGATAGGATACATGGGACAATTTCAATATTTTTGAATCTGTTGAGGCCTGTTTTGTGACCTATTATGTGGTCAATTTTGGAGAAGGTACCATGAGGTGCTGAGAAGAAGGTATATCCTTTTGTTTTAGGATAAAATGTTCTGTAGATATCTGTCAGATCCATTTGTTTCATCACTTCTGTTAGTTTCAGTGTGTCCCTGTTTAGTTTCTGTTTCCATGATCTGTCCATTGGTGAAAGTGGTGTGTTGAAATCTCCCACTATTAATGTGTGAGGTGCAATGTGTGCTTTGAGCTTTACTAAAGTTTCTTTAATGAATGTGGCTGCCCTTGTATTTGGCGCATAGATATTCAGAATTGAGAGTTCCTCTTGGAGGATTTTACCTTTGATGAGAACAAAGTGCCCCTCCTTGTCTTTTTTGATGACTTTGGGTTGGAAGTCAATCTTATCAGATATTAGGATGGCTACTCCAGCTTGTTTCTTCATACCATTTGCTTGGAAAATTGTTTTCCAGCCTTTTATTCTGAGGTAGTGTCTATCTTTTTCTCTGAGATGTGTCTCCTGTAAACAGCAAAATGTTGGGTCTTGTTTGTGTAGCCAGTTTGTTAGTCTATGTCTTTTTATTGGGGAGTTGAGACCATTGATGTTAAGAGATATTAAGGAAAAGTAATTGTTGCTTCCTGTTATTTTTGTTGTTAAAGTTGGCATTCTGTTCTTGTGGCTGTCTTCTTTTAGGTTTGTTGAGGGATTACCTTCTTGTTTTTTCTAGGGCATTGTACCCGTTCTTGTATTGGTTTTTTTCTGTTATTAACCTTTGAAGGGCTGGATTCGTGGAGAGATAATGTGAGAATTTGGTTTTGTCGTGGAATACTTTGGTTTCTCCATCTATGGTAATTGAGAGTTTGGCTGGGTATAGTAGCCTGGGCTGGAATTTGTGTTCTCTTAGTGTCTGTATAACATCTGTCCAGGCTCTTCTGGCTTTCATAGTCTCTGGTGAAAAGTCTGGTGTAATTCTGATAGGCTTGCCTTTGTATGTTACTTGACCTTTTTCCCTTACCGCTTTTAGTATTCTATCTTTATTTAGTGCATTTGTTGTTCTGATTATTATGTGTCGGGAGGAATTTCTTTTCTGGTACAGTCTATTTGGAGTTCTGTAGGCTTCTTGTATGTTCATAGGTATCTCTTCCTTTATATTTGGGAAGTTTTCTTCAATAATTTTGTTGAAGATGTTTGCTGGTCCTTTGAGTTGAAAATCTTCATTCTCATCCACTCCTATTATCCGTAGGTTTGGTCTTCTCATTGTGTCCTGGATTTCCTGGATATTTTGAGTTAGGACCTTTTTGCATTTTCCATTTTCTTTGATTGTTGTGCCGATGTTCTCTATGGAATCTTCTGCACCTGATATTCTCTCTTCCATCTCTTGTATTCTGTTGCTGATGCTCAAATCTATGGTTCCAGATTTCTTTCCTAGGGTTTCTATCTCCAGTGTTGCCTCACTTTGAGTTTTCTTTATTGTTTCTACTTCCCTTTTTAGGTCTAGTATGGTTTTGTTGATTTCCATCACCTGTTTGTTTGTTTTTTCCTCTTTTTCTGTAAGGACTTCTACCTGTTTGATTGTGTTTTCCTGTTTTTCTTTAAGGACTTGTAACTCTTTAGCAGTGTTCTCCTGTATTTCTTTAAGTGATTTATTAAAGTCCTTCTTGATGTCCTCTACCATCATCATGAGATATGCTTTTAAATCTAGGTCTAGGTTTTCGGGTGTGTTGGGGTGCCCTGGACTGGGCGAAGTGGGAGTGCTGGGTTCTGATGATGGTGAGTGGTCTTGGTTCCTGTTAGTAGGATTCCTACGTTTACCTTTCGCCATCTGGTAATCTCTGGAGTTAGTAGTTATAGTTGACTCTGTTTAGAGATTGTTCTTCTGGTGATTCTGTTACCATCTCTCAGCAGACCTGGGAGACAGATTCTCTCCTCTGAGTTTCAGTGCTCAGAGCACTCTCTGCTGGCAAGCTCTCTTACAGGGAAGGTGCGCAGATATCTTGTTTTTGGACCTCCTCCTGGTCGAAGAAGAAGGCCCAAAACAGGGCCTCTCTCAGAAGCTGTGTTGCTTTGGCAGTTCCCAGAAGCTGTCAGCTTCTGTGGTGCAGACTCTCACCTGTGCAGACTAAAATCCTAAGTTCCAGGGAGTCCTGGAACCAAGATGGTGACCGCTGCTCCTGAGGCTGAGGCCGTCTCCCGAGCCAGGCGGACACCTGTCCTCTGGTCCGGATGGTGGCCGGTTGTCTGCGGCCCGCCCAGGCTGCTGCCTCAGCGGCTCTGTGCTTCTGCCCGTCCCAGAAGCTGTCCGGTTCTCTGGCGCACCCTCTAACCTGTTCAGACTAATTTCCTAGGTCCCGTGGAGTCCAGGAACCCAGATGGCGACCACTGCTGCTGAGGCTGAGGCCGCCTCCCAAGCCAGGCGGACACCTATCCTCTGGTCCGGATCTAATTTTGAAATATTTCGTACATGATGCATTTAAGTTGTTACCATCATATTGTCTGTCAATCCATACTGTTTTCCCATACATTGATCTGTTCTTCTTTGGATAAGTAATATACATCAAATTCCTTTCAACAAGCTTTACATTGAAAATTTAAAAGTAAAATATCTCCAAATTTCTATTTTTATAACAAATATGATGGGAATAAGTTGGATATAGAGAGCAAGATCTGTGAAACAACATAGCTTTTACAGGATTCTTGTATGTGTATTAAGAATGGGAAGGTCACTTTAAAATTGTTGGCCCTCCCCTAGAGACTTACAGAGATTGAACCACCAACTAAACAGCAAGCATGGGATGGACTTAGGCTCTGTATGCATAGGTAACAAATGTGGAGCTTGGTCTTCCTCTCTGACTCTGTTGCCTGTCTTTGGACCCCTTTCCTCTAACTGGGATGCTTTATCTATGTTGAATTGGAGAAGACACAACAAGTCCTTGCTATGCCAAGACCAGTTTATATCCATGCCTCCACTTCTCTGAGGAGAAAAGGAGGAGAAGTGGGGAGAGATGAGGTGGGAAGGAGGAACTCAGAGGAGAGGAGGGAAGGAAATCTGTGATTGAAATGTAAAGTAAGCACATAAACTCATAAAGAAATTGGCCAATTGAATTTGTGATTTTCTTTTTGATCATTAGTTCAGTACAAAGGAAATAAAAGACGTGTGTCTGGAGACTGGTTTCACCTGATCACTGTATTCATGGAAGAACCAGAAGTGGACGAGTTGGATCATGTCAGAGACAAGAGGGCTGTTGCATGAGGACTGGCAAGCAAGTAAAGAAGACATACAAACAGTGAAAATATAAACCTACCAAGAACCTGCCTGAGCTTAGGAGTGAACATATCCATTTTACGCAAAGGCTTCCAAATAAAAATTCATCTCGAACACAGTTTGATTTCAGACTTGGACTTCATAAAAACAGAGAAACCAGTCAGTTCCACCTGGATTTCAGATTTACCCAACTGTGACAGAGTAAATAGATATTGATTGAACCTGTGAAATTTGTGATAAGTTGTTATGCATCCAGAGTTAACCAGTTCTCATTGGGGGAAAAATGAAATATCTTCAAGATTTTTTGAATGAAGTTTGCTTGTGTTTCACTTAAAACCTAAGTCCTGTAATACTTTAATGTCTTGATTTATCTAATAGAAAAATTTGAAAGATGTGATAGCCCATTCTCATGTTTATCTGTTACAAATCAGATGTCATTGTCTGACTGTCAAAATTTAATTCATGATAGCTTAAGAAATTTTCCAATGCTAGATGTAATTGTATTAACTTTGATATTGGATATTGCCTTGTAAAGTTGAATGAAGTAATGATGACAGATTTAAGTGGTCAAATCATTTCTAAGACCCAAATGATCACACATGTATTCATTGAAAGCACTTATATGACAATATATAGAAAATGTTAAACATTTCTTCACTTGACTGTACTTGATGCTCTCAGCCTATAAATGCACAAATTACATTTCATAGAGCAAGCTTCAAGGATGTAACTTTCATATTTTTCCAGTATAAAAGTAATTTGGGAAATATAAAGGCTACTTATGTCATGGCAAAAAAATGGAAAAGATTCTTTTTTAGTATTTATATTGGAGGATTTTTTAGTGAATTTTCTAATGTGATTCAGAAATCATTTAATGATATTATTTCTCACATTCAGCTTTTGTGTAAATATTTTATACTTCATAATGAAAATCATAAATGGTCATCCAGCTATGGGAAAAACTGCATTCATTTTTAAAGAAATCTCTATTATGTTCATGATGAAAACAATACTTCTGTTCACATCTTACTCCATTTCTGGCAGATTTCTCACATGATAAATCCTCAAAAAGGAAAACTGTTTTTAATGTATATTAACTGTACAAAGTAAGGGGTTTCCATGACTTCTTCAAATACACTTACACTGCAACTCATTATATGATTCATTGATATTAATCCCCATTATTATTTTATTAAAGAACTATTTTGGGATTTTTTAAATACATTTTTTATGTATAAGTGTATTTCATGGGTGTTATTTGTGCACCATATGAATAGCTTTTGCCTTGGAGGTCAGAAAAGACTGTTGTATCCCTTGGAACAGAGTTACATTCATTTCTGAGTATTATATTGTTGCTAGGAATTCAATCCCAAACCTTCGAAATGATAGCCAATGCTCTTAACTGCTTAGCAGTTAATAATTCCTCTATTTTTTTATTTTCTCTTCTTCCTAAATCCCTGGTGTTACTTCTAGCTTCATGCCTTTATCTTTTGCTATATATTCTGAGTAAAGTCATACTTATTTGTCAATGACTAGATTATTTCACTGAACATGTTATTCTCTAATTGCATCTCACTTTTTGAAATTTATGTGATTTCATTTTTCTTTATGTCTGGATAAAGTTCCTTCATGTACGTACACAATACTTTTTCTATTAGTCCATCCTTAATGAGCACCTTAGCTTATGTCATAATTTGAGTATAACAAAGAAAGTGCTCAAACATAGGTATATCTTTTGTAAGATTTTGTCTATTACATAAAAGAAAAGATGTAAGGGATTCGGGACTATAAACATTTTTCTTGTATCTAAAACTTATTAAGAATTCATGAATATCTTTACCAGTATTTCAATGATGCAGAAACTTCTATTTCCATTCAGAAATAAGATATTAAAAATTGACTTTTACAAAATTAATCAATGATTGATGTGTAAACACACACACACAGATATATGATTCATTGATATTAATCCCCATTATTACAAATATACACATCATGCTTTTTTCGAAATTTTTATTAGATATTTTCCTTATTTACATTTCAAATGCTATCCCCAAAGCCCCCTATACCTGCTCCCCTACCCACCCACTCCCACTTTTTGGCCCTGGAATTCCCCTGTACCAGGGCATATAAAGTTTGCAAGACCAAGGGGCCTCTCTTTCCAATGATGGCCAACTATGCCATCTTCTGCTACATATACATCTATAGACATGAGCTCTGGGGGTACTGGTTAGTTCATATTGCTGTTCCACCTATAGGGTTGCAGACCCCTTCAGTTCCTTGGGTACTTTCTCTAGTTCCTCCATTGGGGGCCCTGTGTTCCATCCAGTAGATGACTATGAGCATCCACTTCTTTATTTGCCAGGCACTGACATAGCCTCACAAGAGACAGGTATATCAGGGTCCTGTCATCAATACCTCTCCTGGGCATATACCCAGAAGATGTTCCTACTGGCAATAAGGACACATGCTCCACTATTTTCATAGCAGTCTTCTTTATAATAGCCAGAAACTGGAAAGAACCTAGATGTCCCGTAACAGAGGAATGGATACAGAAAATGTGGTACATTTACACAATTAAGTACTACTCAGCTATTAAAAGCAATGAATTTATGAAATTCTTAGGCAAATGGATGGATCTGGAGGATATCATCCTTAGTGACGTAACCCAATCACAAAAGAAGTCACTATATATGCACTCACTGATAAGTGGATATTAGACCAGAGACTTAGAATACCCGAGATACAATTTGCAAAACACAAGAAAATCAAAAAGAAGGAAGACCAAAGTGTGGATACTTCATTCCTCCTCAGAATAGGGAACAAAATACCCATGGAAGGAGTTACAGAGACACATCATTCAATAGCCTTCTCTTGCCTCAGAAAATTAGAGTACATCTTTTTTTTTTAATTGCATGCAGTGTTAGTAATAAACTACTTTTGAACAATTATATACACTAAAAAATTTATATTTTATGATATATTTATTAAGTATTTAAGAAATTCATGCAATGTGTTTTGATAAGGTATATCTCTCCCGAATTCCTCCTGTAGTGTTGGGACTCCCTTTTTTACCACAGGTTGGATTTGCCTTGCTTGAAGGTATGCAGGTTTCCTGCATCATTTTCATATATTCATCTGGCTTGTTATTTCTGAAATACATCTTTGAAGTCATCTACACTTCTGGCTCTGACAGTCTTGCATTCTTTCCACTTTATCTTCTACATAGATATCTGAGACTAGAGGGGAAGGAGTGTGATAAAAACACCTCATTCAAGGCCAAGCATTTCAAAGTCTCTTACTCTCTGCACATTGGACATTTGTGATATATCTATGTTAATTACCATATTAAGAAATAAGATTCTTCTTCAATAACTGAATGATGTAATGACCTATCAGCATGACAGTATTAGGAGTCCATTTATGCTGTCCAATTTAAATATTACATCATTAGAAGCAGAAGTCAGAATATTCTTTTTGCTTCTATATATTAATCATAAATTATATATAAAAAGGAGGAACTATTAAATGTCTTTAAAATAGGTATGAAGAG
Source organism: Mus musculus (assembly GCF_000001635.26). Taxonomy (NCBI): domain Eukaryota; kingdom Metazoa; phylum Chordata; class Mammalia; order Rodentia; family Muridae; genus Mus; species Mus musculus. The sequence continues at coordinate 60,570,756 of NC_000083.6, forward strand.
CATGAGTACTGAGAATTGTCAATATACACAATAAGTGTAAAAAAAAGACAGTCAAATTCTATCACCAGATTCTCTTTCATGTGCAAATTGAGGGGCTTCTGTAGAGAGAATTATGCTGGAATACACTTATTTTCTTTCTATGTTTCTAAATTTTGAAATATTTCCCTAAGTTTCTGATAAGGTGTGCCACATACTAAGTTGTATAATTAATGATTATAATTTTTCACTGACAATTTAATATGTTTGTATACCCAATCAGTGAAAGAGTTTACTGTTTAACCAGTCAATCTAACAAAAGCACAGAGCTGCAATGCTGTCTTTATGTGATAGGTCACCCCACTAATGCATTTATGTCAAATTGTACTTAGTATATTAGTTATTTTCTTGTTTTTAGTGATAAAATATGTGTAAAATAAGCAAACGAGGTACACCATTATGAACAGACAAACATTGAAAGCATAAGTTTGAGACCCTGGTTTCATTGTGTCCGAAATCAAGAAGCAAAATGTGATTAATGTTCATATTTAGCTTACTTTCTTAATTTTATTCAGTCAGAAACACCAACCAGAGAATTTCTGCTACTTATAGAAAAAGTAATTCTGCCATGGGATAACTTATCCATTGATTTCATGAATTCCAAATATCAACATTTCTCCCTTCAGGTTGCTAATGACATATATTTATCCATGATCATTTTCAGATGCATAGACACCATTGAAATTTGGTGCCATGACACAATAACATTCAATCACAAATATTTGCCATCTTTGCTTTAATTTTTGCATTAAAACAATTATTTATTCTTCCTCTCCCTTCAATTTACATGTTGTGATAATGTTGTTGGCATGTATTATACATGTCAGTATATAGTGTATTTTGAAATGGATCCTGAAGTTCAGACAGTAGAAAGTATGATTCCAACCAACAATATGACATGTTAAAACACATGCATTTGGAATAATTATTGGAAAGAAATTACATAGTGAAAGGAGGAGTAAAAAAAAAAATTGAACTTGTCATAGACCACTGCTCCCTTATGTTACGTTCAATTCATTAGAAAATCTCCTATGGCTAACCTAGTTAAGAATCGCAAGCACTAGAGACACAGCTCTGGGGGGTACTGATTAGTTCGTATTGTAGATCCTCCTATAGGGTTGCCGACCCCTTTAGCTCCTTGGGTCCTTTCTCTGGCTCCTTCTTTAGGGGCCCTGTGTTCCATCCAATAGATGACTGTGAGCATCCACTTCTCTATTTGCCAGGCACTGGCATAGCCTCCCAAGAGATAGCTATATCAGGGCCATCATTGGGAGGAAAGGCCGTTGTTCTTGGGAAGATCAAATGCCCCAGTACAGGAAAATGACAGAGCCAGGAAGCAGGAGTGGGTGGGTTGAGGAAGAGGGCAGGGGACTTTTGGGATAGCATTTGAAATGTAAATGAAAAAAATCTAATTAAAAAAAAAAAGAATCTCAAGCACTGTTTCATATTTACTACCACTGTGAAACCATCTCTCCCACAAACCATGTGACAGTCAGCACCATGTCCTTAGAACATAGTGGCAACTGCTTCCAGGAAACATTTATGTGGTTAATAAAAAGTACTACAACCAAGCAAGGATTGGTACTGCACGCCTGTAATGCAAACAGGGATAAAACAGAAACAGGTAGTTCTGTGTGAGTTGCAGACCAGCCTAGTTTATATAGCAATTTCCAAGATAGCCAGAACTACATAGAAAGACCCTGTCTTAAAAATCAAAAAAAAAAAAAAAACCCAAAAGTATTTGAATCAAATTAATGTATTATGTTATTTATATACCATAGCAATATTCATTAATTCATTTAGTTAGCTTAACAATTTACATGCTGCTTAAGTATATAAATATTATTTTGTGTTACTTAGCTAAATATATATTCGTTTCAGAATATATTTATGAGTAATATACTATGATTATTCTATTAACTTTATTAATTATTCAAATTGCCTGGTAATTTTAATTTCAGAAAGCTATGGCTTTTGGGCTACATCAGGCTATGCTATCTAGTATTTTATGGCTCATAGGTTACAAGTGATTAAATCATTCCATCGATGAATGATTCAGAGGTGAACATTCACATTCTATTTGATAGTAAAATTCTAAAATTTATTTAAGCCATATGTTATCCCTCCCTGCAATTTTTTTCTAAATAGTAAGTCTGTATTACAATGCACATTTATTATTATTTTATGACTACTTCTATACTAAGTATGAAGATTCTACTTTATGAGTAGAATTTTGATTTGTTCATTTTGACTCTTGATATGCAAAATCTAAAATCGTTGTCAACCTGCATTGTGAACAAAATATTTAGTTAATATTATATATGGAAATGTATAGATATATAGATCTATAGATAAGTTAATCACAAATATATTCAGAAACCAGCATGTATCTAGTTAAGTACCTCAAAAATATTTATGTATTTAACCAATAACTATTTAAATTGTTAAGCTAAGTGAATTAATGAATGTTATAATATCTGAATTTATTTATATACACATATTTAAATATAAAAATATTATAGGATATAATGCAAAATATTTCAAGTTCTGAAACACATACATCTGTATATACTTGTATATATGTATATGTATATATTTATTTATTTATACATATATGTGTATATATGTATGTGTGTATGTGTATATATGTATGTATATAAATGTAAAGAAGAAAATAAAACTTCTGCAATCATTGCTTTGCTTTCATATGTTCTGATATTTGAAGTCTAACAAAACATTCCATTTTAAACATGAAAATGGGGAAAATAGCCATAATCCAAATATGTGGAACTCACTCAGGGGAGAATACTGCCATTAAAAACTCACATTCTCCTTTTCTGCTTCATGATGGATATCGATATTTTCTGTGTATTTAACTAGATATTTGTGAAGAAAAATTCTTATTTTTCCTGTCTAGTTCATTCTATTTTAACACCACATATTATTTATTGATATTTTAAATTAATATATTTTGATATGCTTCACCCTTGATCAATCCCCATTTGTCTATCCATTCGAGATCATGTTCTTTATCTCAAATAAGATGAAACAATAATGTAAATCAAAACTAACAAGCAAAATATCTAATACAACAAAATAAAAAACAAATAAAATAAAACTGAAGAAAAACCAAACTAAACACACATGGAATCTCTTGTTTTAGACAACTACTCCTGAACATGACAGAAATTGATTTTGAGTTGCATAGCATCTATAATCACAAATAACTTCTTGATTGGCATGGAATTCATGTTTCCTTCCTCTCCACAGAGCTGAGAATTTTTGTTTGTTTGTTTGGTTTGTTGTTGTTGTTGTTGTAGTTGTTGTTGTTTTCGAGACAGGGTTTCTCTGTATAGTCCTGGCTGTCCTGGAGCTCACTTTGTAGACCAGGCTGGCCTCTAACTCAGAAATCTGCCTGCCTCTGCCTCCCAAGTGTTGGGATTAAAGGCGTTTGCCACCACACCTGGCTAGAGCTGAGAATTTTTAATCTGGTTTGAACCTGTGCAGATCTTGTACGTATTCTTACATTTTCTGTGAGTTCAATGTGTCTGCATCCTGTTATGTCTGGAAGTTGCTGTTGCCCTGGATTCGTCCATCAGCTCTAGTTCTTGCTATCTTTCTTATTCTTCGACAGTGCTTCCTGAGGTCTCAAAGGAGGAGTTTGATAGAGAGAGACATTCAATGAGGCTCCGAAGACTCTCAGTCCAAATGTGGGCCTCTGTGTTAATTACATCTATATATAAGAAGAGGCTTGTCTGGTGGGGAATAAATGTTGCTCTAAGACTCTCTCTGACTCTCTCTCTCTCTCTCTCTCTCTCTCTCTGTGTGTGTGTGTGTGTGTGTGTGTGTGTGTGTGTGTGTGTGTGTACCTTCTGAAGTCAAAAAGTCATTAATTCCTTTCGAGCTATACTACAAGGCACTGGGACCCTTCTGCTGTGGGCACTGAAAATCAAATTGAAATTCTCTGGAATAGCATCATATGCCTTTAAGAGCTGAAATGTTTCTCCATCTCCAAGACAATAGAATTGTTTAAGGCATAAATATCACATGCATTTGTAAGAAGATGCAACATACAAACCAAGGATATCCATTTTAATAATCTTCATCTAAAATACAAAAATCAGCATGCTGGTAAACTCGAGTAAACATGAGTGCTAACTAAAGTTAACTGGAAAAATCTATGGTCTAGTTGCTAGTTACTTAAATCTGATGTCAGCTGTCCGATTTTATTTCTTATTGCATTTAGTAGCTGTTTTGGGGTGGGACCCAAAGGCCAAAGCCTACTGACAATGTCTTACAATGAACTGTTTTGTTCCTTCCAAGTTGTTAAGGATCCACTCCATAATCAGCATCCAAACGCTGACACCATTGCATACACTAGCAAGATTTTATCGAAAGGACCCAGATGTAGCTGTCTCTTGTGAGACTATGCCGGGGCCTAGCAAACACAGAAGTGGATGCTCACAGTCAGCTAATGGATGGATCACAGGGCTCCCAATGGAGGAGCTAGAGAAAGAACCCAAGGAGCTAAATGGATCTGCAACCCTATAGGTGGAACAACATTATGAACTAGCCAGTACCCCAGAGCTCTTGACTCTAGCTGCATATGTATCAAAAGATGGCCTAGTCGGCCATCACTGGAAAGAGAGGCCCATTGGACATGCAAACTTTATATGCCCCAGTACAGGGGAACGCCAGGGCCAAAAGGGGGAGTGGGTGGGTAGGGGAGCGGGGGTGGGTGGGTATGGGGGACTTTTGGTATAGCATTGGAAATGTAAATGAGCTAAATACCTAATAAAAAATGGAAAAAAAAAAGAAACATCTGAATCTCCGAATTTAACCCTTTCATCAGGAAGCTCTCTAGCCAGTTTCTATGTTCTGCATCACTGTTTCTGTGCTCCATTTTCCAGCTACTTCACTCTGTGAGAATCTCAGTGATTCTTCTTTCTTTGTCACTGCATATATGTTTACAGTTCTCTGTTTATTGTTACAACAGACAGGATAGCATGGGGATCATAGGATGTTTTCCAGGGGCTGCCATCGGGGGGGTAATGAAATTTGAGTGTGTTTTATGATGAGGAGAATTTCTTTGGATTTAAGAATAATCTCCAAATGCATAAATAGCAGTGATTAATCAAAGTCAGCTTCATTATTTTTCAAACTGTTTCTAATTCATTAAGCTCTTTAGATACTTTACTATGGTATAATCTTAGAGATGAAAGAGAATTATTATGTGCTTTTGTGATCATTAAATATGACACATAAATGACATTGAACACCACCAGGAAATACTTTCTTCTTCCTAAATGAGGAATGAAAGCTTGTGAAGTTACAAGCCTGAGTGAGGCAGAGAGGACGATTATTCTCAAAGCAGGGGGTGTTAATCTTGTAGAAATGCCTTTTCCCTGGCATTGTTATTGATGCCACACAGAGTGACTGATAGGAAATTAACCATTTTTTTAAATAATGGCCTCAAGCATTAGGAAGAATATGCTGGCAAAATCTTTTCAAAGTACAGACTGGGACAGAAATGTAAACATTGCTATTTATTTTTCTTTCCTTCAGAACCCCTACTATCCCTCTGATTCCTTGCACTAACTATAATATCAAAAACCTTTAATATAGAGGACAAAATATTCACTGATCCTTCTAATGATATAACAGTTCTAGTCATGAAACTATATGATTTCCAATGACACATTTCACTAATATAATCTTAATTATATGTTTCAAGTGGTGAATGTATATCACCCAAATGAATCCATCTGCCATTTGATGGCTTGGTAGAAACTCCTCGTGAATCTAGCAAAGTGTATTTAACATTAGCTACACGGACAAATGTTTCACATAAAAAAGCTGGTTCTCACACTGAACCTTCTCTAAACTTTAACATCTGATTCAGATTTCAAAGATTGAGTACATATTGGAATGTCTGAAGTCCAGAGCCTAGTTGCAATTTGTTTGGGGCCATTGTTGAATTTTATTTATATAATGGTCATACATAATAGAAAACCATGGTTTAATTGCCACAAATAACTGCATTATCATACTCTTAAATCTAAAGCTTTCTATGAAACCTGAAAACGTAAAATAATGGATATGTGTGTACGTGTATACTTTCTATAATACTTTTGTCAAATTTTCATTTTCTGGTGAGAATTACAGAAGATATTACCAAAAACCCCATAGAATTTGAAATCTTGGTTTTGAAAGCCTATCTTTATGCATGTGTGCACTGCACATCTATGCTTGCTGTCTGTTATATCATTTGTGTTTTACCAGATTGGCATGTAAGTACTCATAAAATTAAACCTGTTAGATTGGCCTAGCTCTGGATCATAATGGAATTATAATTTTAAGGGAAATAAAGCCAACAAAAACTTCCCCAACAGGCCTAGTAGGCTTGGCTATATGTCAATATACCAATTAAAGAACAGAAAAAGTGGGGGGGGGGATATTTGTTCAGTGTAATCATGTTGGGGAATCATGTATGTGTCTATTGTTATGAGCTCTTTCTTTAGTTATATTAATATGAGATTTTAAATTTAAAATTCTTTAATGTTTCTATAAAGGTGAAATATACATAAAATACACTTCAGGTCCATATGTTCCCTTTCAATTCTAGTTTTAAAATTGAAAGTAGAATTATTTTCTCATTTAATATATACTGATGGTGGTAAATCCTCTCCCAAGTCCTCGCAGACCCTCCTCGCCTCTATCTCCACTCAATATCCACACCCTTTCTTTCTCTTTCTCATTGGAAAACACATGAGTATTTTTTTGAAGAAAAAGTATTTATAAAGAAGAACTGTAATAGGTAAAACAAATAGAACATAAAAAGCCAAAGAGAAAGATATAAAAAAACACATGTAGACACAGAGGCATACAGAGAACTCTCATAAAACACAAAGTCAGAAATTATTTTTCCTTACATGATATTTGATATGTAAACAAATATCATGTAAGGAAAATAAATACCTCCAAATATGCTATTGAGATTATTTTGTGTTGATGATCTATCATTAGCCATCAGGCCTGCCAGTCCTTAAGAAATTTTTGTTTGTTTGTTTGTTTGGTTGGTTGGTTGGTTTTGTTTGTTTGTTTTAGTTTTTGCTTTTATTTTTTGTTTTGTTTGTTTTTATAATCAGTAAGACTTCCTTGGAGAACACCGATTTTTCTTTTGGGAGTAGAAGATGAGACAGAGTAAGAAGTAGTGAAGAATTCCAAGGGAACATGGACTTCTAAACACAGCAGGGCCCAGGATAGATGCACATATAAATTTATAGAGACTATGGCAGCATGCACAGAGCCTGCAGGGGTTGCAGAGCTAGATAGGGTTCCCAGCCCTGTAATGGAAAGTAAACGTTCCCCCATCCATAACCCAGAATCGATTTTCAACCTATGTCTCTTTATGTGTCTAAATAAATTCTTGAGAATATAAATTATTTTAGGAGATTATAGTTCTTGTTCTTATTCTCTGAGTCTATGACTTTATTCAAATATTAAAATGATTGAAAGGATTTTATAATTTTTTAAACAACTAAGATTTTTTAAATAAGCAACTAAAAAGTTTACAGGGTCTATATCTTGGAAGGTATGTGAAGGATACAATAATTGAATTATATTTTGAAATTTCTCAATGAAAATAGATGGGAATTATGTAGAGTATAGGCATGGTCACTCCAAGTGGGTGCAAATTGGGTTTCATTTTGAGTTGGGATGAGATAGGATGAAGATGACATTTGCTAAGAATTATAACATTATGTTGGTCATTGCCAGTTGTTGGATTATCTTGCATGATAAAAAACATATCCTATTCTTTTATTTTCATCGATATCTTAATTCAGTTTGCATGAAAATGTAGTGTCTGTGAATCTTCAAGTTTTCCCAACCTGTTTACTACTTGAGTTTACTGTATGAAAGAACTTTCATAGAAATCAAACATTTGATTTCTTCAAGTTTTCATAGACTTTAAATACTTTAGTAGACGTTTCTTCTCTATCTTTGTTGAAGAAGATTGAAAATATCATTACCATTACTGTCCATAGGAGCAAAATTTGCAACTATTCTTCCATATAGCCACAAAATCATATAACTAAACAAGTGCATAAACATCATTAGCCCATGAGAATATAAGTGTTATCAATTTGACTGAGATTAGAAACATTAGCAATAAAAGTTCTGAATGCTAATATATACAGAGATATCTATATAGTGATTCTAAGGAAGACTAGGTCCATAAGACCTCCTTTATTCATCATGAAAAGTTGGAGTATTTCAAAACTTATGTTCTTACAATATTCAAAAAGTCTTTTCTAAAATGTCTCTATAAAATGTCGCCATCAAAGTTGGTTCATGACTACTATAAAGTATATTATTATAATGATAACTTAATGGCAGAAAAGAAATATTTAGAAGATTTTATAGCAATTCTACCTATTTTAGGATTGGCATCACAACCTAGAACAAAATCCGTGCTTGTGTCTCTTTAAGCAAATTATAGGGTCTCTTGTGTTTTGTAGGTGATAGATTAGCATTTTTTATTATATGAGGCTATAAGTTAACATGGCCAAATGTGAAATAAATATATTCTAGACATAGTACCAATGTAAACAAACAGGCCTCAACAGATATAAGAAGATTGAAATAATCCCATGCATCCTATGTAATCACCACAGACTAAGGCTGGTCTTCAATAGCAACAAATGAACTTACATATCATTGATCTGAATGCATTACAATTCATGAATAGAAAATGACACTAGGTATTGGCAGTATGGCTATTAATGACTAAAATGACTACTACCTTTAAAAAATGAAACATATATTAATTTATGGGACTTTTATTTTGTAAGATACTTATAGGAATATTAATTATATGGGATGCTTATACAGAGAAAAGTTATGTATTTTCTAAAACTGCAATTGAATAGCAAAACTTTCCAGTTTGAAAATATGCAAAATACATAACGAGATGTGTATCAATGAAAATATATTTAGCACTATATTAGTGTTAATGATCACAGTGGAACAAATGGTGGAGAGATGGTAAACAGACTCATTTCGGAGTCATCATTCTTTACAGTGTTAATGAAGCTGTCAGGGTCACTGAGGACGGTTATCTCTGTGCATTATTATTTATTTGCATTACTTGCTGAGTTTGTAGTCTTTAGAGACCTGCCATATTACAACTTAAGCTGCTTAAAGAACACAAACACCATTTATAAATTCATGGCCAGCCCGGAGATAAATAATCCATCATCTTATGATAGATACCTTTAATGTTAATTACTCAGATAAAACTAGTGTCATTAAAAAACATGTTATATATTATACTACCAAATCCCTTCATTAAATTCTATTAACACAATTAATAAGCAGTTCATCCAGAGAGTAGCTATCTTTATCACTGGTTTACTTTGAATTACTAAACAATGCCCAGAGTATAGGACCCATATGAATTTCAAATACCATCTATTTATTTAGCTAATAAACAATTATTCAGCTATCAACACAGAGTATACCACCTTTCATGCTTCTGAAAAAGAAAAATATCCAGTATTTGACTTCCAAGGCCAATAGAGTTTTCTAGGCTTAAGCTCTACCAGAAAACATTCTAAGGTATAAAAATGGAAAATAAACTCAAAGGTCAACTAAATAATAATCTTTATCTTCTTCAGATATTCTGAGTTAATGAAGCCAGATGTTTGTACCATTGTTTCCTTTGCATCTTTGAATCTGACTGTCATGTGCTAGCTTCTAGTCCCTGCTGACAGTATATTCAGTAGACTAGGAAAAAAGTGTTATTCTTGAACAATTATGCTTTCAATTTTATGCCATATGTAATATCTAGACTTTCTGGTTCTTCTCATACCATATCATTCCTTCTTTAACATACTGCTATTTCTTCTACAGATCAATCCAATATCATAGACAAACACTCTCACAAAACATTTTAGAAAAGGTCCACAATCACTACAATATTTCCATCAAATAATACTTTCTACCCAACAGTGGTTAATTTCTATAGCTTCAGCCAATTCACCTCACCTCCTGAAAAGACTCTATTAAGATGACTAAAATAGAGACAGAATTTAATGTCCATAATAGCAGTTTTACTTTCACAACAAAGAAAACAGATTCCCATCCACCCTACCCCAGTGACTTGCTTTTGACAGTCTTTATATTATCCTGGACTATTACCAGACTGAGATAATTTACTTATTGGCACAGTTTTAAGTAGCATATGACACCACAGAGACCAACACATCAACTTCGACAAAGAATAGTATTGTGTAATTGTCGTTTAACAACCTCTTGTAGTTGTATGTTTAAATCAAATTAAAGTTTGATTTCCCTGAAAAGTTAAAAATCTATCTATACCTTTGTAGTCATATCATACATTTTGGCAATTATATAGAAAGAAATGTACATGATCTGATAATACAGCCATTTCTAAAACTCAAAACAGCATGTATTATAAAACATTTGATGTTTAATTGAACAGAAAAATCTGTTCAATGTAAAGTTAAGTAACTTCAAGACTCAGAAACATTCAGAATATATTTTTAAAAAATTAAGATTTTTCAACTGTTGAGACAGGGAGCACAAAACAGATAATGTCAATTTTGCTTTAAGAGCCAACCAGATATTCTTTCAGTAGAGTGTGACATTGCCAATTAACATTCCTAGTTGTATCAGAAGACTATGCTTTTCAACCATATGGCCATCCTGTTATAAAGTCCAAATGAAGAGACAATGTCATGTTCCAGCTGATTCATGTCTCTCACACTAACTCATTCACGCCACAGTTGAAATGTGTCACTGGATGCCACCTGGAGGGGTTTTTAAAAGACTGTCTTAGTTAACTTTTCTCTTGCGACAATAAGGCATGACCAAGGCAATGTATAAAGCAAGCATTTGATTTCCTGCTTATAAATTCAGAGGGTTAGAGTCCATGGCTATAAGCAGGCAGGCCATCAGGGCACTAGAGTGGTTACTAAGAGCTTACATTGTGGGATATGACCAAAGGCCCGGCAATATATATCACTGATAATGATTTAAGGTAATAAGTAAAACATTCTCCACACAAAAGTTAGGTTAAGTACAAAGAACAAAGCAGACTATTGCCAACACTGTTTAAAAGAATGACAAGTATATTACTGAGGATTTTTGCAATAGTCTATTGTGTACTGTGTTTAAAGTTTGAATAATTTCTGGCCTAAAGACTTTTGCCAGTTATACTTCTGTTCATAAATCCAGATTCTCAACTATACTTTGAGACTTCCAGCCTCTGTGGAGTAAACCACACAGAATTCATTTTTATTGAAGGATCTCAAACCTTTGTCTTCATGAAGAATCACTACAAGTGTAGAAATTTGAGAGACAGAAACAGTCATTTCTTCAGCTTGCTGAGCTGAGCAAATGTCTAGACATAACATTACAGATTTATGTAGAGAAGACAAGAGTTCTGTTGACAGGAAAAAGTTAAGCATATGAGGTACACAGATAGAGAGTTTGGTGGGATTGCAAGCTTGTACAACCACTCTGGAAATCAGTCTAGCGGTTCCTCAGAAAATTGGACATAGTACTACCAGAGGATCCCGCAATACCTCTCCTAGGCATATATCCAGAAGATGTTCCAACCGGTAAGAAGGACACATGCTCCACTATGTTCATAGCAGCCTTATTTATAATAGCCAGAGGCTGGAAAGAACCCAGATGCCCCTCAACAGCGGAATGGATACAGAAAATGTGATACATTTACACAATGGAGTATTACTCAGTTATTAAAAAGAATGAATTTATGAAATTCCTAGGCAAATGGATGGACCTGGAGGGCATCATCCTGAGTGAGGTAACTCAATCACAAAAGAACTCACACAATATGTACTCACTGATAAGTGGATATTAGCCCAGAAACTTAGAATACCCAAGATATAAGATACAATTTGCAAAACACATGAAACTCAAGAAGAATGAAGACCAAAGTGTGGACAATTTGCCCCTTCTTAGAATTGGGAACAAAACACCCATAGAAGGAGTTACAGAGAAAAAGTTTGGAGCTGAGACAAAAGGATGGACCATCTAGAAACTGCCATATCCGGGGATCCATCCTATAATTAGCTTCCAAACACTGACACTGTTGCATACATTAGCAAGATTTTGCTGAAAGGGCCCAGATATAGCTATCTTTTGTGAGACTATGCCAGGGCTCAGAAAACACAGAAGTGGATGCTCACAGCCAGCTATTGGATGGATTACAGGGCCCCCAATGGAGGAGCTAGAGAAAGTAACCAAGGAGCTAAAGGGATCTGCAACCCTATAGGTGGAACAAAAATATGAACTAACCAGTACCCCCTGGAGCTCATGTCTCTAGCTGCATATGTATCAGAAGATGGCCTAATTAGCCATCAGTGGAAAGAGAGGCCCATTTTTCATGCAAACTTTCTATGCCTCAGTACAGGGGAACGCCAGGGCCAAGAAGTAGGAGTGGGTGGGGGAGCGTGTGGGAGACTTTTGGGATAGCATTGGAAATGTAAATGAAATAAATACCTAATAAAATAAAAAAGAAGATTGTGAAATTAAAGAGCTCTGTCTCATAGTCAGCAAAATGTTGAACTTTGTGTTACTGATGGTAAATATTAAATGTCAGATTAAGAAGTATTTGAGGAAACTGAGTGTGAAACTGAAGAATGTTCTTGAATACGTTGGGTCATGTGACTGTTTGCTTCTTTTCTGAAATCTAGAGGTTCCTCCCACTCCCCCACCCCACCTCCAGTAAAGGCATATTTCCATTCATTCTCCTGGGCCTCTGGGCTTCTTCCCTACCTCCCCTGACCCAGTTTTCCATCCCCCATTGCTACACACCTCTGTTCAATTTCATGATTCTCTGTACATCTCCACTTGTCTCCTACCATACCGGATCCTGCCCCACTTTTCCTCTCTCCCTCCTCCCTGCCACCCAGGTCTCCTCCTCTCTCTGCCTCTCTATATTATTTTCCCCCTTCTAAATGAGATTGGAAAACTCATTTGGGTCTTCATTCCTGTTTAACTTCTTAGGGTCTGTGGGATGTATTATCAGTAATAGGTAGATTTTGGCTAATATCTTCTTACCAATCAGTACATATCAGCAATGTCCTTTTGTGTTTTGGTTACATACCTGAGTTTGCTATTTTGCCTGCAAAATTCATGATATTCTCATTTTTAAAAGCTGAATAATATTCCACCATGTAAATGAATTACATTTTTCTGTATTCATTCTTTGGTTGAGGGACATCTGGGTTGTTTCCAGTTTCTTTCTATTGTGAATAAGTTTGCTATGAACATAATAGTCTTTGTAGTATAAGAAAACAATACAAATTTTCAGACATTGGGTCAAATGGAAGGAAAGTTTCTTTTCCTCACAAATGATTTTAGTAATCAGTGTTAGGCTAAATACAACTCTGTGATTATATATGTTGAAAACAATAGTTAAGATATCTTCCTAGTCTCAATTAAGTATATTAAAAAAAAAACATGAGGATCTAGCAGAATAAAAAGGAAGAGAAAGACAAAGGATTTGGAAAAAGTATATCCATAATGAGTAGAAAAATCCACCAATGAAGACATATCAAGACATAAAGCACACTTTAAAATATCTCACACCGACATGAAAAACAGTAAATAAGGTCCATTTCATACACTTTAAAATGTATATAGACACACAATTTTTAAAATTTTCATTTAGATATCTGTAGATCATAACAAGAATTAATGGCAGATTGGACATGCCACTAAGTTTGTGAACCTGAATAGAGCATAGTAAAAATTTGGGGGGTAAAAAACAGAACAATATGTAAAAATTTAAAATCATTAACAGTTTGGGAACAAAGAATGGGCTAGAGTTTTAATAAACATAATTTAGAAGTCTAAATGGAAGCAAGAATCATAGGGGAGAATGTATGAACAGAAATGACCAAAATTTTAATCTGTTTTAATAAAGCATTTAATTCTACAGTTACAAAAAGCTTAGCAGCCTTCAATAACAAATGACAGGAAAGAACTATACTAATATGCACAATAATTAAATCCATAGATGATAGGCAGATTGTAAAAACATCCAAAGAATGTCAGGAACATCAAAGGGCAAGGAGAACAGCAGGCTTCTTTTGAAAACAGTTCACTTAAGAGAGCAGTAGCAGATTGAAAACACAGGAAAAGCAATCAAATTCAATTTCATGCATTGTACTGGATTGAAAGAAAATGTGCCACATAGGCTCATAGCAAGTGGTCCTCTCATGAGATATGGCCTTGTTTGAGTAGGTGTTACGTTGATGGAGGAAATGTCTCTCTGGGAGAAACTTTGGGGTATCAGAAACTCAAACCATGTCCTGTGTGTTTCAAACTCTTCCTGCTGCTTACAGATTCAGACATAGAACTCTCAAAAATTTCTAGAGCAACATGTCTGTCTGTGTTTCATCATGCCTTTTGCCAAAATGATACTGACTAAACCTTTGAACTGTATGACAGCCACAATTAAATTATAACAGCTCTCAAGGTCATGCCATCTGCAGTAATAGAGATCTTAAATTTTTTATAACTTGTTTTATTTTATTTCAATATGTTTATATTTAAAGATTTTCTTAACATTGAGGGAAACAAATCCCTTCAAATTGCTAACAAAAGATACCTTTTATCTTTCAGTTACTTTCCTTCAACTACTTAAAAGTTGACTTCATTATCGTGTGCTATCTGAAGAACATGGTATGTGTATTATGTATGACAAGTCCTTATCTTGAAAGTATGTGCTTCATACTTAAGGTGAATTTGTGCTAAGCATGATACCATCCTCTTTTAATCTCAGCACTCCACAGACAGTAGCAGGTATATCTTTTAGAGTTTAAAGCATGCCTGGTCTACATAATGTGTTCCAGGTGAGCCAAGGTTACATATTGGAATACTGTGACACCTGACAAGAACAAAATAACTGTAACAAGAAAGATATACTATGAAAACAAAATCAGGAGACTTGTTGTACTCTATTCAACTGAATGGTAAAGGAAGTGTACATTCCAGCCAAAAAATAAAATTGATATATAAAGTATACAGTCATTTTTAAAAATATTTTATTAGGTATTTTCCTCATTCACATTTCCAATGCTATCCCAAAAGTCCCCAATACCCTTCCCCCAACTCCCCTACCCACCCACTCCCACTTTTTGGCTCTGGCGTTCTCCTGTACT
This sequence comes from Mus musculus, assembly GCF_000001635.26. NCBI lineage: Eukaryota > Metazoa > Chordata > Mammalia > Rodentia > Muridae > Mus > Mus musculus. The sequence continues at coordinate 60,586,016 of NC_000083.6, forward strand.
GGGGCATATAAAGTTTGCAAGTCCAATGGGCCTCTCTTTCCAGTAATGGCCGACTAGGCCATCTTTTGATACATATGCAGCTAGAGACAAGAGCTCTGGGGGTACTGGTTAGTTCATAATGTTGTTCCACCTATAGGGTTGCAGATCCCTTTAGCTCCTTGGGTACTTTCTCTAGCTCCTCCATTGGGGGCCCTGTGATCCATCCAATAGCTGACTGTGAGCATTCACTTCTGTGTTTGCTAGGCCCTGGCATAATCTCACAAGAGACAGCTATATCTGGGTTCTTTCAGCAAAATGTTGCTAGTGTATGCAATGGTGTCAGCGTTTGGAAGCTGATTATGGGATGGATCCCCGGATATGGCAGTACTACTCAGCTATTAAAAAGAATGAATTTATGAAATTCCTAGGAAAATGGACGGGCATCATCCTGAGTGAGGTAACCCAATCACAAAGGAACTCACACAGTATGTACTCACTGATAAGTGAATATTAGCCCAGATACTGAGGATACCCAAGATATAAGATACAATTTGCTAAATGCATGAAACTCAGGAATAACGAAGACCAAAGTGTGGACACTTTGCCCCTTCTTAGAATTGGGAACAAAACACTCATGGAAGTAGTTACAGAGACAAAGTTTGGAGCTGTGACGAAAGGATGGACCATCTAAAGTCATTTCTTAATGGACTTCCTATTATTAGATATTTCATAGAGGAAGCAGCTATAGAACTGAAGTTGTTAGGCTGGTAAGGTTTGTTGTAATACAGGAATAATAAGACTATGTTCCCAGTCTACATATGCCTAGAGAAAGATGAAAACAATATAGAAAAATCTTGAAGTAGTAACAACTGAATCATTCACTGCATTTGGTATTGAAATGGTAATGGTAGTGGCTTATCCAGGATTCATGGGTTAATCATAGTAAAGTGAGACCAGGCCTAATGATATTTGCATCACACACACCCTGAACAGATTGATCAAACCTTCAAAAATTTTTAATAGCTGCACTTAATTCATTAACTTTATGTGCAAGAATAATTACTGACAATCAAAAGGCAACACTCTTCTAAGGGTTTAATCATCAAAAAAACACTAGGAGAAATTTTATTAGACACACGGGGGACACATTGCATAAAAAATGTCTCTATGCCCTCTAAATTATTAATATAATGCTAAAGGAAAAAAGAAGTGGAGCAAACATTAAAAAAGTAAGCATGAAACAATGAATGTGGGAAGACAAAATAACCGTGTATTTTTTTTTAAGGAATAATATAACATTCTACCTATCAGTAGAAGCTCTAGAGCCTGATGGTCAGTGGCTAATTTGAGAGAGTCATAGAAAGGATGTTATCTTCCCATGCTTAAATTACCTAGAATATAATTAAAAGTAATAAAAATACCTCTATTTGCTTTTGTGATTATTAAATGTGTTTTTTGATAATTAAAACCATAGAAACGTGTCGCCTTTTTTTTTTTTTTTTTTTTTTTTTTTTTTGGTTTTTCAGTAGCCCTGGTTATCCTGAAACTCACTTTGTAGACCAGGCTCAGAAATCTGCCTGCCTCTGCCTCCCAAGTGCTGGGATTAAAGGCGTGTGCCACTCTGCCCAGCTGTGTGTTGCCTTTTTGTTACTAGTAATTATTCTTGCACATAAAGTTAATGAATTAAACACCACCATTAAAATTATTTTTAAAGTCAAATACTATTTAAAAGATTTTAAAAGATCATATAATTTAAAAAATGAGATCATAATCAAACAGGGAAAATGGTTCAGAAACTAGGATAAAACTCAATAAATTTGAAGACAAATTAAGGATTCATCAAATCCTAGAGAAGGAGTAAATGGAGGCCTGGGGAAACCCTAACCTAGAGTTATAAAAGGTATTGTTAAAATGAGATGATATTTCATACAGGAAAAATGCAAACTCCATGACTCACTAGGTTCAACAACATCAACTACAGTAACATGATTTGACTTTGCACACTACTACCTCCCAGCAGGTATAGGACACAGCAACCGAAGCTGATATTTTTATACTGTCTTATCTGCAAGATACTCTTGTAAGGTTTTGTATTTCTCTTAATAATGGCTATCATCTGAAGACTCTTCCAATAGCCTAAGACATTTGTTTTCTTTCATATCTAGAGCCATCCTTGATCCTAATAAACTGACCTAATGATTTTTTTCCATGTTTACATTGACTTTGGTCACCTCAGAGCCACTGAAAATGAACCAAATGACCAGGTCGGAGAGGATGGAAAATGTAAACACCTTAAATGCTTAATTAGGTTACTTATACACGTTAAAATGCACACCTCGTCAGCTAGACATATTCTCAAACTTCTTACATTTGCTGAAACAGAAGCATTTCAGTGAGTGGCTTGGTTCAGATTATTCATGGTAAATCTGTTTCTGTTAAAGATGTTGTGATTTTTATTGAAAAAAGGCTAACTGCTATGTATGTCAGCAACCAAAAATATTTTACACAGAGAAGGGGATAGTAATTCAGAGTGCCATTTTTTTTTAATTTCAACATTATTATAACAATTTGCATGTATAACTCCTAGAGTGTCAAAGGCTGCTAAAAATTTTGAATATCCATGACCAGAGACTATTTCATTAGGGAAAAATGTGTTGTGTCAGGCCAGTTCAGTTGCTTATATCTTTGAGGAGACTATTCTCCCTCCCAGCAGTTTTTATTTGCCTATGGCCCTTCAAAAAGGTGTTCTACCCCATTGCAATTTCCTCAATCAATTTTGACCTATCAAATGGTGGTGTTATTTAGCAGTTGTAATGTTGAGATTTTATGGCTGTGGCTTCTGTATTAAATCTGGATGGTACAATACTGCATCAGACTTCCCAGGATTCTGGATTTTACAATCTTTCTGTTATATTCACTAAAATATGAGTGCGTAGGAGCTCTATTGTACATGAGCTAATTTGTACTGGTAAACATTAAAAGTTGCTCTCTGTATTTTGACTCATTGTAGCTTTCTGTAATGGCTTTCATTTTGGGAAATATAAGCTTCTTTGGATGAGGGATGAAAGCTCTATCCATCTGTGGATACAGAGATATGCATTTAAGAGTTCTGCTGGCTTAAGACAGTGGAAATAATTTTAAGTTATCTTCTGCTCTTTATAACCTCACTAGTGATGTGTACTTGGCTGGATTTACAGTGCTAGGCATTATTTCCCTCCTGTTGAATAGTCTTTAAGTCCAGTTAGACAGCTGCTGTTTGTCACCATGCTATGAGTGCCACTATTGAAACCTTAGGCCTATCTTGCCATGCTGATCATTGCTGATCATTACTGTGTTTCATGGTGTCACAGCTGGGTTAAATTACTGAATACTTTCCTCCTGTGGCAGCTTACATAGTTCCATCCTGTATTACGAAAGTTCATCCTAGGAGATGAGACTCTGGGTGGGGTTATACTTAATTCCTTTGAGTCTACTGTCAAAAGCTCACGTAGTCTCATGCAGTCTTAAGCATCAAGGGAAGCCAAGAGTCTCCGGAAACAATACATATTGTTCTTGTTTTTCTTAGTTTATTTTTATTAAGCTATGGTATTTGAATTCAGCAACATAGTTTCTCTGCCAAGGGACCAGACACCCTTATAATCACTTTGACTGAAATACAGATATATGCTTCCACACATACCTTTACTTCTAAACAATTAAAGTATGGTTAGTTTATCAAAGGAAGCAGTGATGTTTAAAAGTGAGATCTGATTGGAGGGCAGAGCAGTGAGTTCAGTCAGTTGATTTGGGGCATTTCCAATTTAATCGAGTCCAAGGTCAGTGCAGTGAGTGCAGTGCAATATAGTTCAGTTCCATCATGAGTTCATGTCATGCAGTGGAGGCCTTTTTACCAGGACATTTTATGGAGAGAAGTAACAGATGAAGACAGAATGAGCCAGAGAATAAGGAGCCCGATGATTAGAACAGATTGCTAGAGTTAGTTTGAGGCCAGGCAGAGCAACACAGTCATAAGCTGAGGGAAGCCAGTTTGAATCAGTCAGCTTGGAAAGAAGTATGAGCCAAATAGCTGAGTTGAACCAGCCACCTAGGATTTAGAAAGGGTTGAAAATGGTGAGATAATTTATCAGTAATCCTTCAAAATGACAATTATATCTGTTGAATATATACTGTGAAATGCTATTGATTAACACATAATACATAAAACACTTATCTTCAAATGTATGTAAAGTGTTTTCAGTAATTAGATAAAATTCCCCTCTATATCAACACAAAGAATGATGTATTTGTATTTTTTTGAAACTGCATAACCTGATAGACATATCACATGTGTTGGAATTTAAAAACAAAGACTGGTAATTTGATAACTTTGAAATGTCACCTATTCCTTTTTTAATTCAACTTATTTTTAGAATAATATTCTAATTGTTAAATACTCACATGCAATTAACTTCATTTAGAGATCGACTTCTCTAGCTAAACTTCAGAAAGTAGATTGTTCCAGTTATTAATATTTTTAGCATAGAACCACAGAACCCTTTGCCACAGCGAGACAGCCATCAAATCAAATGAACTCTACGTAACTCTAAAACCAGCTGAGAAATGTAAATGATGATATACTGTTCTTTATGCCAAGGAGATCACCCATTTTCCATCATTCACACTGGACCCTAAGGCTTCATCAAAGTATTTGGCTCATCCAGTTGGTATGTTTCTCACAACTGAACACTCTACAATCTATTTTTTCACATTGTTACACTTGTAAAATTTTCAAATTGAATTGAAAACATAAACAGTTCTTAGTTATTTAAATGAAAATAGTTTCTAATATCTTAAATTATAAAGCATTGTAGACTCATAGATTAAGGGTTTTCATATTTGATTTTGAAATGTTCTTCGGATCTCCAAGAATTTTCAGTTTTGTTGACAAAAACACACTTCATTCTCTTGTACTGGTTCCATTCCATTTTATTATCTCTCTTCAGCCAATATTCCATGGATACAGCATCTCCAATATCTTGCGGCATACAAAACAATCCAGTTTCACATTTACAGCTTTGTACATGGCTTCTTTGTGTCTCGATTCAGAGACAACACTGTGATACAGCTTGCCTTTGCTGTTTTCTTCAGTCCTGAAGGAAAATTCCTTAAACCTTTTATTCCATCCTTTATTTAAAAGCCTGAACCATGCAGCTGAAGTCCTCAATTTCTACTGATTTCTAGGACTGGAAAATGACACCCTTGATCAATTGCATCTTCACAAACTTTCTGTTTACACTATGTCCTTCTCGGACTAAGATTGGCTGTCCATAAACTTGCTATGTAGACAATGCTGGCCTTAAACTCAGAGAATTGTGTGCCTCTGTATCCTCAGTTATGGGACTAAAGGCATGTTCCACTATGTCTGGACCTAAGCTTTTCCTTAATTCCTTTCACAAGATGGAAGCTTGGCTGGTTGAGATCTTGCCTTTTAGAAGTGACTCCCTTAATTACATTCAACATCTGTAATCTGTTTATCTATTCAAACTGGAGACAGACTTCTGGTTTAGGGTGGAGGTTATTTGTTGAAATTCTGATAAAGATATAAAAGTAAATAGAATAATCAACATATCAATAAATAGTTCATAAGGCTGACTCACAGGGAAAGCTGTGTCCAACTAAAGAACAAATGAAACATAGTTTAAAAGGCCAAAGCAAAAGGATGTAACTTGAAACTTGATATGGCTTTTGTATTTGTTTTTTATGGGAGAGTAAAAATTTGAGTTATATTATGTTTTAGTGTTGGAATTCTGAAAGAATATGATATAAAGGGTAAATGCGGAATAAAGGCAGGAAGTACTCAGTGGAAAGAGGTGATAGGACAAGGATGAGAGAAGAATACAGGAGGTACAAATAACACTAAATATTTTCTGGAAAAGATATGAAAAGACATTAATTCAGATCCTTTCTAAAATATAAACATGCATGAATACAGAAAGAATTGAAAGGAAAATTCTCTTTAGTGACTGATGATGTCATTGGTAGATATCATAGGCTGAAAATAAAAAGTCTAATGTTGAACCATTTTTGAAGTCTCTGGACATCAAAGTTCCATAGACCTCTTAAACTAGAGGCTTTGGTCATCTCTTTTGGTTACCAGCTAGAACTTGGCAACAAGTTGCCTCATGCTCAATACATAGGAAATTGAGAAATACAGGTCATATTATCCTGGAACTTCTGCGTAGAGTTTAAGCCTTTTTGGTAAGATATACCTTGTTACTAGAATTGTGACTAGAGCCAAGAACCCTTGGTTAGACATGGCATTCTATCCCAACTACTTTGCTTAAAGAACACAGTATTAAACTGACTTATACTGATTTAGTCATTATACCTGTAGAGTAGTGCACATCTCAGGTCACAACACAGAGGCTTCTTTATGTAGTAAAGAACAAGGAATACAGAGACCCACCAAGTTCTTTACATGGCCTCTTCAATCCTGGATCTTCATTGGCTCTAGAGGGAAGGAGAGATCCAGTAAATAAGATCATTTTGTATTAATCAAATCCATCTGGAATCTCAGGAAATATCTAGCATTTACAGAGGTACACAGGCCATTATTGTTAAACAACTTAAAGTATTTTGTATCAGGGTTTTAAAGTAACATAATAACTTGTTAATTTGTTAATGAATTAATATTTTAGAGGGATACGGATATTTTGTCTCTGTGATGCTTGTATTCAACTTAGTAAAGCATACCATACAATTTGCAGTAGTTGGTTTTAAGGATATTTTATAAGTCCCTACTACTCTATATTTATATGTTAATATTAATTTCATCAAACATAATTACATTTACTATTTACATCAGATGTCCAGATATATATGTGAAGGAAAAGTGCTTAGAAAGAATGCAAAATTTTTACTACAAGTTATTTTGATATAAAGTTGACAGGACATTACATCCAAAACATGCAAGGTTGAGTATTCCAGTTTTAAATAGAGGCAAAGCAACTTAAATCTACCCTGCGAATAAATTCAGGTAGCAAAAGTCTTTGCTCAGAATTCATTGATATAATTGGATATGGTTTTAAAACATTACCATGAATAATTTTATATAATGAAGGAATAGGTTTAATAGAACTGTCAAACATTAAACAGCTGAATCATTTTCTACACCATTTGATCTTTAAAATAACAATATTGTATCATGGCGTTAAATATTGAGAAGATTATTCCATATTCAGGCTATTCCTGACACTTCCTACATCATTTACTTTCTGAGAATCTTCTACCACTGCAAAAGTAAAAGCATTACACTCCCTTTGAGTTGGCATGAGCTGGTTTGTTCGAGAAGCCTTGTAACTACTGGTTATATCACCTTGGTACTCAGTGAAATCCAGATGAGTTCTGTAATTTTCTCCTGGTTGCATTGCAGTGTTCTCACTGTGGATTTGCAGATCAGGAGGCATTTTTTAAAAGGCAGTGATTCCCCTTGGCCAGTGGTGCTTCTGCTCATTCCACCTGGCACAGTTTTGTCTGGCTGCAAGTCTATTTCAGTTTCATCATTTTTTTCTCTCATTCTAGATGCATTATCATACACCAAAAGCATTCATAACAAAATGTGTAAGTATGTGTCCTAGCAAGGATCTGAACAAAAGTTATTCCTCCAATCTCTTACGCATTTGAATAATTTTTATTTAAGATAATAATGCTTTTAACATAAATAAATGAATGAATAAATAAATAAATAATATGCTCCACATATTATTTTGCATTCTGCTTTTATTATGTAGAATTCAATAGTATCATGAAGTGAACTCATATGTCTGTAAAAATTAAAATTCCTATTTTTTAGGAATGCAATTATGTATAATTAAGTCTCACCTGTTTAAACTTAGATATTTGCTAACTAGATGACAGTACAAATAGAATGTTATACAAGTAAATTAAGAAATATTTATGGATATAACTTTTTATATATTTTATTGGGACGGAAAGATGGCTCAGTAGATTCATGAGTGAGGATGAGAGTTAGGATCTACAGAATATAGATCCAAGCCATACAGTCTGTAAAGTGGTCTTTCCAGTGCCAGGGATAAAAAGTGATGCTGCCTCCAATCAGAATTGTGGCTGTTCTGGAAAATGCTCAGGGAATAGCATTATCTGACCTTTGTTGGGGATAATGTGAGGAAACATGAGTGATCTACAATCTTTATACTTTAAAAGTAAGTAAGTGGTATGGCACCTTCTTTGTGAGGAATTCTTTAGAAAGATGTGATTTAAAATGGGGATTACTTTAATTGTAAATGTTACATTTGTTCACCAGACATAATTATCATCTCAGGGGCTTACGGGTAAATAAACTCATTGTTTCTTGTTCTTTCAGAATTCTGGCTGGCAGGTTCAACTCAGCTATTCTGGCTCAAACCACACTGGTTTAAACTCATTCTCTCAGCTTCCCAGTGAATTATTCTTTTTGTCCTCAACTTAAATCTGTTCTAATCTTCTGGCTCCTTTTAATTCTCTGCGTCTGCTTACCTGCCTGGCACAGTCTGCACAAATTGAATATGACTCAAGAATGAACTCAACTGAATACAACCGTACTATATGATCTGAATTGCCCTGCAATCCTAACTCATTCTGCCTGCTCTCAAGTAGCTTCTCTCTTCAATGTGTTCTCATGAAGTTGGACATATTGTATTTCTCACTCATTCTGTCAAATATTTCTCTGGTTCTTCCCTTTGTCTGCTCCTCAATTAGAATTCGCTATCAGTGTGGCTGTTTTTTTCTACAAACTAACTTTACCTTCATTGGTTGGTATTAAAGGTATATACTAAAGGCATGTCTATATTTCAGCCTAATCATACTATAATCCTGGGCATGTCTGCATTCTGACCATATCATATAGACCTATAAGGTCATAGGATGTTATCCCTTGCCAGAACAATGGTGTTGTTGAATTAAAATTCCCCAACAATCAATCACTAGTATCAAGGTTAATAACGTCCTTCAAAATTTTCCCTTTACTTTTATCTATTTTTTTGTAATTTTTGAATACAAGGAATTATATACAACTGCAATTATTATGAGGATAAATAGCTATATAACTTATTAATAATTTATTCAAAACAGACATCTAATATCATTATAGAATATGATCTCAGTGTCTTTCTATGTACAAGTATATTTGAAAATTGTCTCTAGAAGGCAGAGTATAACCTTTGGTATATCTTATTGTAAGATCATTACACTAAAACACAGTAGTATTTGCTTACATGATTATAATATACTGAGACACTAATGTTACATATGAAGTGTAGAGGAATTTTAATCCAATAACATGGCTGCTCTGGTTAGGGATCATATGCAAAGACCTCACAGGTCTGTGTGATCCAAACGGACTGGCATACCTTTATTTCCTCTAGCTAAAATACACACATGCCATGAGTATAAATCTTCAATCTCAAACAATGAAGGAAAAGGTACTTTGCAGAAGCAAGTACCCATATTTAAAAGTGATGTCTAATTGAGAGGCACATAAAGTGATGAATCAGATAAAGACTTGACAGAATGTGTGATAGATAGGATATGTGCAATTTTCATAACTGTGAGGAATGAGAGACTACGGAAGAGAGCAGGAGAGAGAGAGAGAGACAGAGAAAGACAGAGACAGACAGAGAGAGACAGAGAGAGAACGAGAATGCAGGCAGTGAAGATAAGTTCCTACAGAGATAGGCAGCTATTCTGGTAAAGATTTACAGAGACAGGTTGTAGGTGAAGACAGAATGAGGTACAATGAGCCAGAAGAATAGAAGAAATTGCCAGAGTTAGACTGAGGCCAACCAGAGTAATTCAGTGAGAAGCCTAAAGAAACCAGTTTAAATCAGTCATCATGGATAAGAGTTTGAGCCAGAACAGCAAAACTGAGCCAATCAACAAGAGTTGATTCAGAAAGAACTGGAAGATGTAAGCTTTTTCAGTTGCAGTCCTCCAAGAGGAGAATTATATCTATGTTATAAATGTTACATTTACAATGATTTAATTTTGTACTGTGAGTTATATAGCTAAGAAATAAAAAATCTACGGAGACTCTTAATAATAAGACAGCATATTGTGTTTGTTATTATAGGACCAAGATTATTTAATTATAAATTAACCAAGAAGTCATAATTATTTAAATATTAGTCACTTTAGCAATGTAAAAACAAACAAACAAACAAACAAACAAAAAACTAGCCTGATTTTTTTTCTTTCCTTTCTTCTTGTACTTAACTCATTTATTTATCACTTATACTTAAATAAAATAGAAAAGGCAGAGGGATTTATCGGGTAATACTTTTGCATACAAATTATAAGTTTTGTATCTTGAAATGGAAAGGAACTATGGAAGAAGAATGTTAACTGAGTGATAAAAAACAAACCAGAACAAAACAAAACAACCTCCAAAATCTCCTAACACATCTTAGATTACAAACCAGAAGAAAATAACCACTTACTTTTCCTTCTCCAAAAAAATGTTTTTACTTTATCTAATGCAAAATTTGCTTTTAACTATGAAAAATTGTGACTAATGTTATCAGTCACCCCAATTGTCTTCTAACACCATCAATCACTGTAGTAGTTTTATTGCCCATCGATAATGAGGACATCAGGTTTTAGTCTCTATTATGTCAGTACATTAACTTCAAAAGTTGAATTTCTTCATAGTCTCACTCAGGAAACAAGAACCATGTAAACAGAGTATCCTCTGTGAACTGAGATCAATATAATATAATTTATAGAATTCGTACTACAAGAACTTCGGGAGCAAATATGAACAGATAGGCCCTAAAATGATGAGTAACTGCAAGAAATTCCTTCACATAGTATGGTGGAAAGGGTGGGGTGACTGCAGTAAACCAGAGAGATTTTTTTCTAACAATCTCTGCTGCTGAGTTTTCATGGGTTCAACAGAAAGGAGTGGAATTTCTTCTAGTTACTCTTTGTTCAAGGGACCTAACTACTGATCTTCCAGCCTGTTGCTATTTCCACTTTTTCTGCTGCTTCTCAAGTTCAGTAAGTTGTTTCTATAACTCTCAACATTGCTTGAGACACTATGGGAAACTAAAATATTTTGTGACTCCTGCCAAATTCTAAATATCTGTCACTATCTCACAGGAACACAAGTTTACAGGAAGTCATCTAGAATGTGAATCTGGGAAATTCTATCTGCATCATTATAGATGAAATGAATCTTCGCTTAAATGGAATTCTATAATGGTAAAATCTCAGATGTCCTTATAGATGAAGATAGGCCAAACAACTTATACACACACACACACACACACACACTGTATATATATATATATATATATATATATATATATATATATATATACACTTCATAGAAAGATGTCACTGAGAAGATACCAAGAAACTGAAGATATTATTTTGTTTTTCAATTTATATTAAATTGGTCTGAAAAAAAAATGCCTTGGAATGACCATACAGAATAAAATCTGTGCTAAGGAAAGATGATGGAATATTCTTTCTAATTTGTATATCTGTAAAAGTGATTCACTAAGGAATATTAAAATCCAAGAGGAAAGCATGGAGAAGACGCTACTACATAATTTAATGAGAGTAGTTTTATAAAGTTACAAACATACATTTAAATATCTGATCATGCAAATGAAGATGTGGCTAAAAAGTAATGAACATCCAGGAGAATATGGAGATCAATGTTTACTCTTATAATAAGTTATTTGAAAGAGTTCAGGCAGCAAAAGGATAAAATTCAACAATAATAGAAATTAATGAAATAGGACTTTTACATATGTTATTTTTTGATGCAATTTTGTGTAAAGAGAAAATATTCTGTAAGATGAGCATGACGAAAATCTAAGGAAAATTTTGTGTTGTTTTTTCTGTGATATAGGGTATATGACATAAAGCACATAACACTGTAGAAAATATTGATATAGAAAAGGTGAAAGAAAAAAAATTACATGATAAGAGTGTGCTTTAGCATCCCACCCCAAGTTGAGGGACAGCCACCCACTCTTCCCAAAAAGTTAACTCAGAATTGTTCCTGTCTAAAGGAAATACTGGGACAAATAGTGGAGCAGAGACTAAAGAAAAGGCCATCAAAAGACTACCCCATCTCATATGCAGCCAACAATCAGCAGACATTATTGCTAATGTTAAGAAGTGCTTGATGGCAGGAGGCTGGTAGGGATGTCTCTTGGGAGGCACTGCCAGAATACAGAGGCATATGTTTGCAGCCAGCCATCTGACTGAGCTGAGGAACCCCAATGGAGGAATTAAGGGAAGGATTGAAGGAGCTGAGGGGTTTGCAACCCCATAGGAAGAACAAAAATAGCAACCAACCAGAGCTCCCAGGGCCTGAAAGATCAACCAAAGAGTACATATGCAGGGACCCATGGCTCCAGCTGCATATGGAGCAGAGGATAGAGTTATCTGGCATCAAAGGGAGGGTAGGCCCTTGGTTCTGTAAAGATTGATTTCCCCGTACAAGTGTATGCTAGGGGCATGTTATGGCAGTGGTCAGGTAAGTGGGGAGCACCCTAGTAAAGGCTGAATGGGGGGGGGGTATTGGATGGGGTGTTCTTGGAGAGGAAACAGGGGAGGGGAAGAACATTTGAAATGTAAATAAACAAAATAACCAATAGTTTTTTTTTTTTTTTTAAGTGTGCATCAGTCCCATGGGTTAGGATACCACACAAAATTTTAAGTATTAATTTACTCTAGGTATAAGTAATAAACAAATGAACAAACAAACACACTAATTGAAAGAGAATGTGGGTTCGATACCTCAAAAATTTAATTGTACTGCAGAAATAAGAAAATAATCTTGTGGTTGGTTTTGTTCCTCATAAAGAAAAAAATAAAAACAAAAAACCAGCCAAAAAAAAAAAACCCACAAGAACAAAGAGTTCAGAATTCTTTCATAGTGACAAGAGGAATAAATTGACTCTGGATTCTTAGTCTCCTCATCATCTAACCTACATTATCATAGTGCCCTTTACGTTTTCTAATTAGCATAAGGGATGGTGAGATGGCTCAGAGTTCAAGAGCACTTACTGTTCTGCCAGAGGTCCCGAGTTCAATTCTCAGCAATCTCATGATGGCTCACAACCATCTGTAATGGGATCCAATGCCCTCTTCTGGTGTGTCTGAAGACAGCTACAGTATACTCATATACATGAAATAAATAAATACATAAATAAATCTAAAAAAAAAAAAACAATAAAACATACAAGATGATCGGGAACCGTTTCAGAAATCACTTTAGTAGTACTGTAAAGGAATGAGAACATGGTACAAAACAAAGAGCAAAAACCCAAAACATCCCTTTGTGGTCTCATCAGAGCACAGGCATGATATTGATGGCTGGGCAAACTACAAAATACCAACTGTCTGCAGTAATTACTGGTGGAAGAACTGAATTAATAAGCTTTTATATGGAGACTGGAAATGGAGACTTTGAGAACATGTTCAGACTAAACACTAACGTGAATTTCAGTAAGGAAAATGTGATAACTAAGTAACTATAGTATTGAAGAAGAAAATCAGCTTTAAGTATTGCCAGAGGTCTAAATGGAGGGATGTTTCAACGTGAATTAGGATATGGGAGGTATTTTTGTTATAATAAGTATTGGGCACCATCTTAGAATTATAATGTAGAAGAAGTAAGGCAAGGACTGATAAGGAAAAGGAGACCAAGGATACTGGTGGATCATTCATAGAGATACTGATTTTGACACATGATAACACATGCCATGATAGAATATCAACCAGAGAGCTAGGTATTAAAGTTGTTCCTGAGAAAGGAAAGATTATTAAAATGGTAGGCAAGTCTGGTAGAGGAATACAATTCCAACCTTCTGCTTTGATGGAGTGTTGAGTTGGCAGTGTGGCAGGGAGCAGATGTGAGATATAGCAAGCAACTATAAAAAGGCCTGATTAATTCAAATGAGAAAATGAAGCTGTCTGTAAGGACCAGAGAAAAATGGGTCATGCCAGAAGAGATACAAATTTAAGTTACAGGAGGAAGGTGAACAATTGCTCAGAGATTAGTCTGACACAAGCTGAGAGGTTCCATCATAGCACTCCTTAAGTACTGTGGAGAAGATGGAAGAATTTATGAATTGGAGATGGGAAGAAGAATAGTGAAATGTCAATCTTATTGAAACTACTTCTCTTGGATTTTCTGGGGAAGAGGATCAGTTCTTATTTAAATCTCTTTTTGGAACTGATGCCCTACAATTTACAGACAGTGTGAGGACAAAGAGTTGGGCTAAAGGGATATAAAATTTGATCTTATAAGAAATACACATGAAATTATTTTGAAGATATTATCTTGGACAAAAAGAATCCTGCAATGTCCTTGGAAAAACACAAGAAAACTTTGAAGGTCAAGCAATGATTGAAGCAATAGAAATGAGGTTTCAGTACTGTAGTACTTATTTCACATCACAAAGGATTGCAGTTGCTCCAAAAATGATTTTTTTTCTAAATGTGTAGTAAGCTGTACTCAGATAATATAATATGGAATAAAAATTCTCAACTGTATAATGCTAAATTGCATAATATTCTTTAAAACTACTCTCTATGTAGTCTTCAAAATTATTTAAATTAGTGGTATATCTCATGTGGACTAGTTATAAAGTTGAAAAAAATGAATATCAATACACACACAAACACAAACTACATATATGTGTATGCATATATGTATATATTTCATTTATGATAAAATATTTTTTCTTAATAATACATTGTAATTGTTCCTTCTTCTACTAATCCTAGTTCCTCACCAGCTCCCTCCATCTATATCAATACCTTTCTGTCTCTCAATAGAAAACAATTAGGCTCTTCTCACCAGAGACTATGAAAGTCAGAAAGAACACAAATGCAAGCCCAGGCTACTATACCCTGCAAAAGGATCAATTATCATAGAAGGAGAAACCAAAGTATTCCATGACAAAACCAAACTTACACAATATCTTTCCACAAATCCAGTCCTTCAAAGGAAAATAAAGGGGAAACTCCAACACATGGAGGGAAACTACGCCCTAGAAAAAGCAAGAAAATAAAAAATTTCAACAAACCTTAAAGAAGATAATCACATGAACAGAATTCAAACTCTAACAACAAGAATAACATGAAGTAACAGTTACTTTTCCTTAATATATCTTAATATCAATGGGCTCAATACCCCAATAAAAGGATATAGACTAAGAGATTGGTTGCATAAACAGGATGCAGCATTTTGCTGCATAAAGGAAACCCACCTCAGAAACAAAGACAGACACTACCTCAGAGTAAAAGTCTGGAAAACAATTTTTCAAGCAAACGATCCCAAGTAACAAGCTGGAATACCCATTCTAATATCAAACAAACTCGACTTTCAACCTAAAGTTATCAAAAAAAAAAAAAAAGACAAGAAAGGACAGTTCATACCCATCAAAGGTAAAATATACCAAGATGAACACTGACTTTTGAATATATGTGCTCCAAATGCAAGGACATCCACATTCATTAAAGAACCTTTATGAAATCACACAGCACACATTGCAGCCCACACACTAATACTGGGAGACTTCAACACCCCATTCTCATCAATGGGCAGATCATGAAAACAGAAACTAAACAGACACAGTGAAACTAACAGAAATTATGAAACAAATGGATTTAACAGATATCTATAAAACATTTTGTCCTAAAACAAAAGGATATACCTTTTTCTCAGTACCTCATGGTACCTTGTCCAAAATTGACCACATAATCAGTCATAAAACAGGCCTCAACAGATACAAAGTTATTGAAATAATCTATGCATCCTGTCAGATTATCTCAGACTAAGGTTGATCTTTAATAACAACATACATAATCGAAAGCCCACATAAACATGGAGGCTAAACAACACTCTACTCACTGATAACTTGGTCAAGGAAGGAAGAAAGAAAGAAAGAAAGAAAGAAAGAAAGAAAGAAAGAAAGAAAGAAAGAAAGAAAGAAAGAAAGAAAAGGAAGGAAGGAAGGAAGGAAGGAAGGAAGGAAGGAAGATATAAATAAATTAAAGATGTTTTAGTTTAATGAAAATCAAGACCCAACATAACCAAACTATGGGACCCAATGAAAACAGTCCTAAGAGGAAAATGCCTACCTCTGAGTGCCTCCACAAAGAAACTGGAGAGGGCATATACTAGCAGCTTGACAGCACACCTAAAAGCTCTAGAACAAAAGGAAGCAAATTCACCCAAGAGGAGTATACAGCAGGAAATAATCAAACTCAGGGCTAAAATCAACCAAGTGGAAACAAAAAGAACTTTACAAAGAATCAACCAAACCAGGAGCTGATTCTTTGATGGGGAAAAAAAAATCCTTAGCCAGACTAAACAGAGGACACAGGGCCAGTATCCTAATTAACAAAATCAAAAATGAAAAGGGAGACATAACATCAGAATTTGAGGAAAACCAAAAAATCATCAGATCCTACTACAAAAGCCTATACTCAACAAAACTGGAATATCTGGATGAAATGAACAATTTTTTAGAGAGATACTAGATACCAAATCAAGATCAGACTAACAATCTAAACAGTCCCACATCCCCTAAAGAAATAGAAACAATCATTAATAGACTCCCAACCAAACAAAAAAGCACAGGACTAAATGGGTTTAGTGCAGAGTTCTATGAAACCTTCAAAGAAGACTTGATACCAATACTCTTCAAACTATTCCACAAAATAGGAACAGAAGACACTTATATGCAATGCGTTCAATGAAGCCACAATTACTCTGATACCTAAACCATACAGAAAACCAACAAAGAAAGAGAACTGAAGACCAATTTCTCTTATGAATATAGATGCAAAAATACTCAAACAATTCTCACAAACCAAATCCAAGAACATATCAAAACAATCATTCATCACGATAGTAGACTTAATTCAAGAGATGCAGGGATGGCTTAATATATGGAAATCCATCAACGTAATCCACTATATAAACAAACTCAAAAAACAAAACAAAACAAAACACATGATCTTCTCATTAGATCCCGAGAAAGCATTTGACAAAATCCAATACCTGTTCAAGATAAAAGTCTGGGAAAGATCAGGAATCCAAGGACCATACCTAAACTTAATAAAAACAATTTACAGCAAGTAAGTGGCCAACATCAATCTAAATGGAGAGAAAATTGAAGCAATCCCACTAAAATCAGGGACTAGACAAGGTTGCCCAT
This sequence comes from Mus musculus, assembly GCF_000001635.26. Taxonomy (NCBI): domain Eukaryota; kingdom Metazoa; phylum Chordata; class Mammalia; order Rodentia; family Muridae; genus Mus; species Mus musculus. Next base: position 60,603,220 of record NC_000083.6, read on the forward strand.
TCTCTCCTTACCTATTCAATACAGTACTTGAAAACAAAGCCAGAGCAATTAGACAACAAAAGGAGATTAAATGGATACAAATTGTCAAGGAAGAAGTCAAAATATCACTATTTGCAGATGATGTGATAGTATATATAAGTGATGCCAAAATTCCACCAGAGAACACTTAACCTGATAAAGAACTTCAGTGAGGTAGCTGGATATAAAATTAACTCAAACAAATCAATGACCTTTCTCTGAGATTGAAATTAGGGAAACAAGACCCTTCACAATATTCACAAATAATATAAAATACTTTAGTGTGACTCTAAGCAAGTGAAATAACAGTATGATAAGAACTTTAAGTCTCTGAAGAAAAAAAATCAAAGAATATCTCAGAAGATGGGAAGATCTCCCATGATCATGAATTGGCAGGATTAATAGATTTAAAATGGCTGTCTTGCTGAAAGCAATCTACAGATTCATAGCAATCCCCATCAAAATTTCAACTCAATTCTTCACAGAGTATGAAAGGGCAATTAGCAAATTCATGTGGAATAACAAAAAACATAGGATAGTAAAAACTATTCTCAACAATAAAGGAACCTCTGATTTAATCACCATTCCTGACCCCAAGCTGTACTACAGAGCAATTGTGATAAAAATGGCATGGTACTGGTACAGGGACAGACAGGTAGATCAATGGAATAGAATTGAAGATCCAGAAATGAACCCACACACCTATGGTCACTTGATTTTTGACAAAGGAGCTAAAACCATCCAGTGGAAAAAATGACAGCATTTTGAAAAAATGGTGCTGGCTCACCTAGCGGTTATCATGTAGAAGAATGTGAATTGATCCATTTTTATCTCTTGTACAAAGCAAAGGTCTAAGTGGTTCAAGGACCTCCACATAAAACCAGAGACATTGAAACTTAGAGGGGAAAGTAGGAAAAGCCTAGAACATATGGGTACAGGGGAAAATTTCCCGAACAGAACACCAGTGTCTTGTACTGTAAGATCAAGAATTGACAAATGGAACCTCATAAAATTGCAAGCTTCCGTAGGGCAAAGGACACTGTCAATAAGACAAAAAGGCAACCAACAGATTGGGAAAAGATCTTTATTAATCCTAAATCTGATATAGGGCTAATATCCCTATATTGCAATATACACAAAGAACTCATGAAGTTAGACTCCAGAGAAGCAAACAACCCTTTTCAAATTGGGGAACAGAGCTAAAAAAAGAATTCTCAACTGAGGTATACCAAATGGCTGAGAAGCACCTAAAAATGTTCAGCGTACTTAGTTATCAGAGAAATGCAAATCAAAAAAACCCTGACATTCCAATGTGCAATTCTCAAAACACATGAGATGCAAGAAAAATGAAGACCAAAGTGTGAATACTTCAATCATTCTTGGAAGGAGGAACAAAATAATCATGAAAGGAGTTACAGAGACAAGGTGTGAAGCAGAGTCTGGAGGAATGACTATCCAGAGACTGCTCTACCTGGGGATCCATTCCATATACCACCACCAAACACAGAAAATATTGTGGTTGCCAACAAAAGCTTGCTGACAGAAGCCTGATACAGCTGTCTCCTGAGAGGCTCCTACACTGACTGACAAATATAGAAGTGGATGCTCACAGCCATCCGTTGGACTGAGCACAGGGTCCCCAATGTATTAGGTAGAGAAAGGACCCAAGAAGTTGAAGGGCTTTGTGGCCCCATAGGAAGAAGAACAACAATATGAACTAACCAGTACCTCCAGAACTCCATGGGATTAAACCAATAACTAAAGAAAACACATGGTGGGACTCATGGCTCTAGCTGCATATGTAGTAGAGGATGGCCTAGTCGGTTATCAATGGGAGTAGAGGCCCTTGTTTCTGTGAAGGTTCTATGCCCCATTATAGGGGAATGTATAGGAAGCAGGATTGGGTGGGTTGGGGAGCAATGGGAGGGGAGAGAAGAGGATGGTTTTCTATGGGGAACTAAAAAAGGGGATAACATTTGAAATGTAAATAAAGGAATTATCGAATAAAAAAGAAAAAAGAAAACTCTTAGGCTTCACAGGAATAAAATTATGACATGATATAAAGTAAGAAAATATATATTACTAAATAATATTGAACATAAAACAAACAAAATAAACACATCACAACAGAACAAAACAAAGAGAACAAAAAAAAAGCCAAGGAAATGGCAAAGGAAACTAACAGAAATCTAGAGATACACTCACTGCACACTCAATAATCCAAAAATTATAATTTAATAGTACTAAATATTGTTCTTGTTTAAAGTATTTGTAAGACACCATTATTAGAATCATATAGCATAAATTAGCTAAAATGATTCAAAGCAGAGCTCATAGTCAGACAGTCTATTTTCTTTTTTCTTAATCTTGATTATTTTGTTACAGTCCAATCTTTATCCCCATTCTGTTCCACCAAAATTATTTATTTAGTGTATGTATGTGTATGTGTGCATAAGCATTGCTTTGCATGTATATGTGATGCATTGATGTGCTGTTTCCAAAAAGTCAATTGACTTTTGATATTGTGTACACACATTTCTTAGAAGTAAGTAATTTCTTTCAAGAGTGACTGTAGCTTAATAATATTGATACAAAGGAAGGAAGTTTCACTGAAGCAGAAATAAGTGACATCTTTTATGATATTTGAAATGATCACTGTTGTCCAACACAATGAGCTTATTTCCTCTCTTCTATAGTAATTTTCCTTCATCTCTGCTATAATAGTGTGCCATGAAGTGACTTCCAGGAACATGTCACAGATTCAATCAATTTGGAATGACACAGCACTATCATTCCCATAAGTGTTCGAACACTTCCAGGAATGATTAAGAAGCAAACCATTGCCCAGTGCAAACTGCTGCAGTGGCACATACATTTTGAAGACGACAGTCCTTCAAGTGGTTGCCAATTATATATACAGAGTCAATTTCCAAGTGCTTCTTGAAAATAGTGAATTTTCTACTTTTAAGCTTGTTTCAAATATGCAGCAATATTTGATATGCTTCTGTCATAGAAATCTAATTTCCTCTATAAACCACAAATGAAAAGCTGTGAAGTACAGTCAGATAAAATTGACATATTTGCTATCTGATGCTCTTTAAGGATGTTTAATTAAAATGTATTTAAGTTTTAGGAAATTAATTTTATACTGTTAACAATACAAAATATCAGATGAACCAAACAAATACAATTCCTATCTCATGAGGTTTAATATTTATATAACCTTATAATTAAGCAAGATGTTCTTCACTGAGAAAGCTAATAAATTATACTTGTTGATGATAATTCAAAAGTAAAACTGTTACTTTCTATGCAAAAGTCTTTTACTTTTTATAGATACTGAAAATGTAACAAGGACTGCAATTTGACATTCATATGCAAGTTTCATGTAGCTATTATTCTGTTTGCATACTTTCTTACAATAATATTGAAAGGAAAAGAAAATTTTGTGTGACTAGCTTGCTTTCATTTCACTAAAAAGCTAAGAAAAGCAGATATAAATGAATTTCATAATTGAAGATATGCAACAAAGATTTAAAACTGGTCAACTTATTACTCAGGTATTTTTCTGTTGACATTACTTAACCAATTACTACAAATTATAAAAAGATTCCCTCAAGAAATCAAGAGTTTTGAGGAGGAGCAGTAAAGGATTAAGTTATGTAGAAGAAAATAATTACTTATTAATCTTGAATTTCATAAAACTTATTCTTGTTCTGTGTCTTGTTTTAGAGCAATCTTAATTGAAAACAAATGATAAATGTCAAGTATTAAAGATATATGAGTTGTGTCCACGGCATATATCTTGTGGACAAAGATACTAACAATGCTATTTTTCCAAGTCCACCATTGGGAATGAATTTTATGCTCATATTTGGTACTGGAGCTGTTGGGTGTTTACTCACTGTGCTTAAATTATTTCCAAAATCAAGATGAAAGTTAGACTAACCTTCAAAATCTGAAGTCCTAGAGTTCAGTTAGGGGCAGGCAATTTCTTATGAGTATTTGCTCTACAAAAATAAATAAATAAATAAAAATCTCTTAAAGCCATATTTAACTTTTCCTGTGTTTAAAACATGTCTGAAAAACCAACACATATAACAGAGTAGGAGACAGAATCTGAAGTGAATGGAGTAAAATCATTTATGTATTGTTTTGGCACAAGTATATGAGCATTGTCTACTTCTTCATTCTATCATCATAATTCTTAAAGTCCACAAAATCAAACTTGGATTTACTAATTAGGCATGCTCCTAAGACAAACAGAGCTAAATAAAACTTCCTTGAATATTCTCATTTTTCTCTGTTCATGTTTTCCTTTTTCTTTACTTATTTATAGTCATCCATATCTCATAAGATCCTGGTATTAATTTTTTCAATCACAGATATTACCATAATCAATAAATTAACTAATATTTAAATTATAAATTAACATGCATATAAATTAGTCTCATAATATTCAGGAAGTAAAGAGACTTGGAATAGAAGATATCACTGCACTTTTACTACACATAAATACAATATGTCAGATAAAATTCTAAGTATCTAAATCTTCATTAGCAGAAGATACAAAACATAAAAGAAGCAAAGTAGGAGTGTACATATGTGTCTACAGCAAAGGAAGTGAATTCAAAGCTGGAAATGATATAAAAACATGAACTGCTATTGGATGGGATTCATTAATATAGGCTTATATTAGTTTACCTGATTAGATAAAGACTGAACTATGAAATAAGATGAAGATCTTAATAAGACCCTCTCATTATCAATATTTCCTGTGCACTTTGGGTAAAGTATTTGATAAAACATTCAATTTAATTACTTATATGAAGTTCAGGCAATAGTTGACAAAACTATGCCTCATCATTATTAGACATAGAGTGTACACATCTGTCAAGGTCAGTCCTTTGGCTAATGCTCTATAGCCTATTATAGTTTCTTTTCTAGTTGTAATAAAATGACTCAATTAGAAGCAATTTAAGGAACAAACAATTTAGTTTATTTACAGTTCTTTGTTACAGGCAATCATGGCAGAATAGTCAAAGCACCAAGAACTTGAGGAAGCTGCTCACATTTATAGTCAGAAATCAAGAGCAGTTAATGCATGTATTCCAGATACCTTTCTCCTTTTAATAAAATTCAGGGTCAAGTCAGGGAATCAAATCCAGTCACTAGTGGTGCCTGGATCTTCCCACCTCAACTGATGCCATCAAGATAATCCCCCATAGACATGCACAGAGATGTCCTTGTCCTAGTTGACGCTAGACTTTTTACCAAGTTGGCAATTAAGTATTGACACAAACAGAGCTAAATCTACAATTTAAACTATTTTTTGTCTTTCTAAAAATTGTCAAACATTTCTGGTATTTATTCCTGGAGAACAATACATAAATATACAAATAGGGTTCCAAAATAAAACAATTAAGCATGTTTTTTATACCTGTATTCTGAGAAGAAATCTACATGAAACATAGGTAAGTCAAATTCTACAGCATGTTCTCTACCACTTAACAAATGAGCTTGCTCTAATACCAAGGGAACAGGGTAAGTTTCACTCCAGCTAAGGACTGAAGTATACAATAGTAGCTTGTATATAAATATAAAATATCAGGTGTAGGAAGAGATGGGGTAGATGTACAGAGGGTCAGGAAATTGAACGGAGGTGTGAGTCAATGGGGATGGGCTATGGGGAACAGGGACAGCCAACAGAAAGTTATACCAGGCAAGGCAAAGGTTCCTAGGACCCAACTGTGATGACATTAGCTGAAATACCCAACAAAGGGGAGAGAGAACCTGCAAGGATTAATATTTTTGAGGTGGGTTGGTGGCCCCATCCCTCAACTGGGGGCTTTGCCTATTCACTGGATATGGTCTTGACACAGGGACCAATGAAGGAGTTAAGTGAAGGACTGAATGAGCTTAAGTGATTTGCAATCACATAGGAAGAACAATATTAACCATCCATAGCCCCCCCCCCCCAGAGCTCCCAGGAACTATACCACCAACCAAAGAGTACACATCGAGGGATCCATGGCTTCAGTCACATATGTAGCAGAGGATGGCCATTTTCGGCATCAATGGAAGGAGAGGCCCTTGGTCCTGCATAGGGGAATGCTAGGGCAGTGAGGCAGAAGTGGATGGGTAGGTTGGGGAGCACCCTCATAGAAGCATTGGGGAGTGGGTGGAATGTGGGGTTTGAGGAAGGAAAACTGGGAAGGGGGATAGTATTTGAAATGTATATAATGGACAAACTAGAGAAAGCAGCCAAGGAACTAAAGGGAACTGCAACCCTATAGGTGGAACAACAATTTGAACTAAGCAGTACCCCGGAGCTCTTGTCTCTAGCTGCATATGTATCAAAAGATGGCCTAGTCGGCCATCACTGCAAAGAGAGGCCCATTGGACTTGCAAATTTTATATGCCCCAGTACAGGGGAATGCCAGGGCCAAAAAGGGGGAGTGGGTGGGTAGGGGAGTGGGGGGGTATGGGGGACTTTTGGTATAGCATTGGAAATGTAAATGAGCTAAATACCTAATAAAAAAATGGAAAAAAAAATTTAAAAAAAGAATTAGAATGTATATGAAGTTCTCAAAGAACTACTTTCAAAAGAGGGTGAAACCAAATGATTAAGTACAAGCCAAACCCTCCTCAGTGGCTTGTTTACCCAGATGTGCATATTGTCCTCAACACCATCAAAAAGGTTTTAGATTAGTTTCTATAAAATTATCTATAGCACATCTCCATCTAGTAACCTTCATTCTTTTCTGCCTATAAATTTCAGTTACCTATTCTTTATTCAGGTCTGAGCTTAATATCTTTCCTCTTCTTAAGAACACAATTATAGGGCTGGAGAAATAACTCATCAATTAAAGACTCAGGCTCATACTTAAAAGAATATAATTGTAGTTTTCTTAAATCAAACGTGGTGGTTTATTTTCAAAAGTGCTGTATAATTGTCATTCTTGTTCGTTTATTTTAAGAGATCTTGTGAAGAAAAAGTTGAACCAGCAACACACAGCTTCACAATTTCCACCAAGTGTGACTTGTGATATTTCCCAGATGGTTTTTCTTTCACACCCTAATCTCTCTGTATCCCATTTGGGAGTTTAACATCAAGTTTCTTAGGAAAACAATAACTTCCAAACTGTTATCCTCTTTGTAAATGAGATACCACATTTCTTGGGCACCTGAATGATTTAAACTTGATTGTGTGATTCAACCCAAACCAGAAAAACTCAATCCAGATGTGTGGGTTGGTACCCTCTAAAATGAAGTATTCACTTCCATCGAGTCTGCCAAACCAGTAGAGTCAAATCATCCACTCTTGGCCTGATGAGGCTCCATAAAAAATGAAGCCAATGTGGAGGAATAAACACTGAGAACCAGATAGATTTCTGCTGTTGTTTTTGATCACGTAAAAAAATGCATGCTCTGAAATTTTTATACCACTAAAATTGAGTACTTAAAGGCAGTGATATGCTTAATTGCTTATTTATATGTTGTTTCCTTGTGGTAATTTTGTAATGCTTGTAAAAAAAGAAAGAAAACGAGACTGCAATCACACTGACTTTTATAATGGCTCACAAATCTTTAGTTTTCTCCACATCAACCTTCACTAGACAAGCAGCAAACATTAACTGAAAATGACAATCGATCTAAAGTCCCCTTCCAATCTATTTATACTTTGTGGCTTTTTCTCAATAGTAGCCTTTCTGTGGAACCTCCAACACCTGACTAATCTAACATATATTAGATGGCAGTTTTGTTCCTCAGGGACCCATTAGCAGTTTATCCAACTAGCCAGCATTAATTCACCACATATCTCATTATTCTTGTGTTCATAATCCTTTATTTATCGCTTTCTGTCATCCAAGATATTGTATCATGTATTTAACATTTTTGTTCATAACCTGCTCACCAATGATCTCGATGTTATTTTGTAATTTTCCACATTCATGTTCAAGTATAAAAATTGAGATCAAAACAAAAACCAATGAAATGCATCTCAGTGACAAAGACAAACACTACCTCAGAGTATAGGGCTGGGAAACAATTTTCCAAGCAAATGATCCCAAGAAAAAATGCTGGAGTAGTCATTCTAATATCAAATAAAATCGACTTTCAAACAAAAGTTATCAAAGAAAGATAAGGAAGGACACTTCATTCTCATCAAAGGAAAAACCTACCAAGATAAAAAACTCTCAATTCTGAACATCTATCCTCCAAATGCAATGGCACCCCCATTCATAAAAGAACTTTTACTAAAGCTCAAAGCAAACATTGCACCTCACATAATAATAATAGTGGGAAGCTTCAACACCTCACTCTTATCAACGGACAGATCATGGAAACAGAAATTAAAAGAGACACAGTGAAACTAACAGAAGTTATAAATCAACTGGATTTAACAGATATCTATAGAACATTTCATCCTAAAACAAAAGAATAAACCTTCCAAGCATCACATGGTATCTTATACAAAGATGACCATATAATCGGTCACAAAACAGGCCTCAATAGATTCAAGAATATTAAAATAATCCAATGTATCCTATGAATTCACCATAGACTAAGGCTGGTCTTCAATAGAAAAAAAAAAAAGCCAACATACACATGGATGTTGAACAACACCCCACTCAATGATAATTTGGTCAAGGAAGAAGAAAGGAAAGTACTTATATACTTCCTGCAAATTAATGAAATGGTTGAGACATCATACCAAAAAAGAAACAGGAGAGAGCATACACTAGCAGCTTGACAGCACAACAGAAGGTTCTAGAACCAAAAGAAGCAAATACAACCAATAGGAGTAGACAGCAGGAAATAATCAAACTAAGGACTGAAATCAACCAGGTAGAAACAAAAGAACTATACAAGAATCAACAAAACCAGGAGCTGGTTCTTTGATAAAATTAACAACATAGATGAACACTTAGCCAGTCTAACCAGAGGCACAAACACAGCATTCAAATTAACAAAAAAGAAATGAAAATGGAGACTTAACAATGGAAATTAAGGAAATTCAAACAATCATCAGATGCTAGTTAAAAATGAGAAAAAAAAACTATACTGGACAAAACTGGAAAATCTGGATGAAATGGACAAGTTTCTAGCCAGATATCAAGTGCTAAAGTTAAATCAGGATAAGATAAACCATTCAGCAATTCCATAACCCCTAAAGAAATAGAAGCAGTCATTAAACATCTCCCAACCAAAAAAAAAAGCAGGACCAGATTGTTTCAGTGTAGAATTCTATCAGAGCTTCAAAAAGGTCCTAATACCAATACTCTTCAAACTATTCTTCAAAATAAAAACATAAGGAACACTACCAAATTCGTTCTATGAAGCCACAATCACTCTTATACTAAAATCACACAAAGACCCAACTAAGAAAGAGAACTTCATATTAATTTTTCTTATGAATATCAATGCAAAAATACTCATAAATTCTCAAAAACTGAATCTAAGAACACATCAAAACAATCATCCATCGTGATCAAGTAGGCTTCATTCCAGAGATGCAGGGATGATTCAATATATGGAAATCTATCAGTGTTATCCAGTATATAAACAAACTCAAAGAGGGGTAAAAAAAAAAAAAAACATGATCATCTCATTAGATGCTGAGGAAGCATTTGACAAAATCCAACACCTCTTCATGGTAAAAGCTTTGAAATGATCAGGAATTTAAGGCCCATACCTAAACATAGTAAAAGCAATATGTAGCAAACCAGTAGCAAACATCAAACTAAATGGAGAGAAAAGTGAAGCAATCACACTAAAATCAGGGGCCAGACAAGGCTGTCCACACTCTCTCTACCATAGAGTACTTAAATCCTAGCCAGAGCAATTAGACAACAAATGGTGGTCAAAGGGATACAAATTGGAAAGAAACAATTTAAAAAATCACTCTTTGCAGATGATGATAGTATACTTAAGTGACCCCAAAAATTCCACCAGAGAAATCATAAACCTGCTAAACAACTTCATCCTAGTGGCAGGCTATAAAATTAACTGATACAAATCAGTAGCCTTCCTCTACTCAAAGGATAAGCAGAGTGAAAAGAAATTAGGGAAAAGACACCCATAACAATAGTCACAAATAATATAAAATACCTCTGTGTGACTCTAAGAAAGCAACTGACAGACCAATGTGACCAGAACTTCAAATCTCTGAAGAAAAAAATGGAGATCTCAGAAGATGAAAAGACCTCCGACACTTGTGGATTGGCAAGGATACTATAGTAAAAATGGCCATTTTGCTAAAAACAATCTACAGATTTGATGCAATCCCCATCAAAATTCCAACTCAATTATTCATAGAGTTAGAAAGAACAATTTGCAAATTCATCTAGAATAACAAAAAAAATGCAGGATAGCAATAACTATTCTCAACAATAAAAGAACTTCTGGGGGGAATCACAATACCTTACCTCAAGCTGTATAACAGAGCAATAAAGATGAAAACTGTATAGTATTGGTACAGTGACAGGCAGGAAGATCAATGGAATACAACTGAAGATCCAGAATTGAACCAACACTCCTATGGTCACTTGATCTTTGGTAAAGTGGAAAAAAGACAGCATTTTCAACAAATGGTGTTGGCTCAACTGGAGATCAACATGTAGAAGAATGCAAATTTATCCATTCTTATTTCCTTATACAAAGCTGAAGTCCAAGTGGATCAAGGACGTCCACCTAAAACCAGAAACACTGAACCTTTTAGAAGAGAAAGTGGGGAAGAGCCTTGAACACACAGGCACAAGGGAAAATTTACTGAACAGAACACCAGTAGCTTATGCTCTAAGATCAAGAATTGACAAATGGGTCCTCATAAATTTGCAAAGCTTCTGTAAGGGAAGGACACTGCCAATAGGACAAAATGTCAACCATGATATTGGGAACAGATCTTTACTAATAGTACATCCTATAGAGGGCTAAAATCCAATATATGTGAGGAGCAGGTAAGGCCGCGGCCCCAAGATGGCACCAAGGAAGGCTGCCAGGTCTTATGATCTGCGCCTGACTTCCTCATTACCTCAGATTTAGCCACATCCCAGCCGCTTGCACTGAGCAGACGCCATGATCTCCCTTCCTGCATTGCAATAAATTTGCTTGAAGAAGGACAAAGTGGTGTTGTGTCTTTCCTGCTGGTCGGGATGGATGCGACAAATATATACAAAGGACTTAAGAAATTAGACTCTAGGGAACCAAATAACCCTATGAAAAATGGGATGCAAATCTAAACAAAGAATTCTCAACTGAGGAATACCAAATGGCTGAGAAGCCCTTAAAGAAATGTTCAGCATCCCCAGTCATGAGGGAAATGCAAATCAAAACAACCCTGAGATTGTTGTCAAAACAATCCACCTCACACCAATCAGAATGGCTAAGATCAAAATCTCAGGTGACAGCAGATCCTGTCGAGGATATGGAGAAAGAGGAACACTCTTCCCTTGTTGGTGGGATTGCAAGCTGATGCCACCACTCTGGTAATCAGTCTGGCGGTTCCTCATAGAATTGGATATAGTAATACCTGAGGACCCAGCAATAACTCTCCTGGGCATATACTAAAATCTAGAGAATCTTAAGGACACACTTTAAAATTCTGTATTCCATCAAATTTGAAAATAGGAAAAAAATGGATATTTTCATGGTATATTACAACTAGCAATGTTACATCAAAATCAGATAAGTTATTTAGACATACCTGTATATAACCTCCAGTAAAAATAGAAGTAAGAATTAAAGGTCTAAGCACAAGGATAGATGATTTTAGTGCAGGATACTGCTAGTCATATTATTTCACAAAATAAAACCATAAGGAACACTGCCAAAATTTGTTATGGAATCACAGTTCTCCTGAAATCTAAACCACACAAATAACCAACGAAAGGAAGAAAAAAAAAATCACAGATTAAAGGCATGAGCCACCACTGACCAGCTATTTATTTATTTATTTATTTATTTATTATGTATTTATTTATTTATTTATTCACTTTACATCTTGATCCCAGCACCTCTTCCTCCCAGTTCCCCTTCACATGTCCTTTCCATTCCCTTCACCTCCAGGAAGGGAAAGTTTCGCCCTATCCTTCTGCTACCGATCTACCATGGAACCTCAAGTCACTGCAGGACTAGGCACCTCCTCTCCCAAGAAGCCAGGCAAGGCAGCTCAGTTAGGAAAACGGGATCCACAGGCATGCAACACAGTCAGGGGAAGCATTCTGCTCTAGCTGTTGGAGGACCACATGAAGACCAAGCTGCACACCTGTGACATATGTGTGGGGCTGGGGTGTTGCATGCTCTTTGGTTGGTTCTTCAAGCTCTAGGAGCCTCCAAGGGTTCAGGTTAATTGATGTGGTTGGTCTTCTTCTAGCATCCCTATCAGCTCTGGCTCTCTCAATCCCTCCCCTAAACCTTGCACAAGACTTGATGGGTCTGGTGTTTGACAGTGGGTCTCTGCCTGTGTTTTAGTCGGCTGCTGGGTGGAGCTACTCAGAGGACAGTTATGCAAGGCTCCTCTCAGTGAATTCCAGGCTGAGAGATACAAACCTAGCCTGAGGCTCCAAGGCAGTTGAAGGAGGAAGGCAGGGCTGCAATGGGTCCTGATTGATCCTCTGAGGACAGCTCCACACATCTCACCCTGCAGCCCACCCCAAATTAGCAGGGATTACTACTACATTCATGTCCATCTCAGAGAGTGCACTTGTGTATCCAGGCCAGGTGTGACAATTACAGCTGCCAACAATTTGTATCATTGTGACATGATTTTGACCAACAAAGAGGTATCAAAGTCTACTACCTGTCCAGTCACAGTAGCAGTTCCTTCCATTCACATCTAGAGCTCTGTAGAAACATGCCTGACTGGTGCACTCATCAAAGTTGAGTTCACAGCAGTCTCCAAGCAATCCAGGTACATAGTCGCAAAAGACAGCTGCAAGAGCATGCTTACCCATGGCTTGGTGTAGATGCTGCTGGGATCCACATTATCAACTTCCAAGTCGGTTTTAACAAGAATACAGTTGAAGACAGACACAGGTGTGTCTTCCTGTATCATTTAAGCATACAGACTCATTCATCCAGGGATCTGAAAGACACTCATCTACTTCCAAAACACAATGCCTGTCTTGGTATCCAGGGAGACAGATCCTGGAGTGGGAATAGCCATGGATTCTATCCTAGTATACAGCCCAATTTTGTCCAGGGTTGGAAGCACACTCATTGTGATCTGTCTCACAGAACCTTCCAGCATATCCAGCAGGGCAGATACAGACAGGGTGCTGAGGGGCTTTATGTGTTGAGGTACCTCCATGTTGAAAGGTGTTCCCTCCACAGGAATTAGTGGTAGTTTCAAATAGTCCCAAATTTACTGTGCAGGAGACAATCAAATTAGCATATTGCAACTGAACTTTAATGTAAAAATGACTAGCTAAAAATAAAAATGAAATAGAATGATATCACATTAGCCAGGATTTTTTTCTGATCCTGTGAACATGGGTCTTTTCACTTGCTCCATGTCTTGCATTTGTCTCTGCATGTGCACACAGGAGGAAACTGTAGTGACTCCGGCTAAAAGAAACTCTGTGGGGGAACTCTGCTTCCTGCCAGAATTCTCTGTCTTGAGACTCACCACCTGGAGCTTACAATTTTGTGGCTGGTGTTTGGGGCTCATTCCTTCCAAGCTATCATCTCTTTATGATCAAGACTCCAAAAGGATATACAAGACATGCTCAGTGTGTTTTCCTGTCTAGAAGTGTGTCTCTTCTTGCCCATTTTCCCTCTAGACTAGTCAAGTTTCATCAATGGCCTTCTCATGTTCTTCTGTATCCCTGCAAGGCAGTGATAATGCAGAAATCGACTTATTGTGGGAAAAATACACACACACACACACACACACACACACACACACACACACACACTTATGTGTGTGTGTGTGTGTGTGTATATGTATATGTATATGTATATGTATATGTATATGTATATGTATATGTATATGTATATGTATATACAACTCCTGCACCTAAGATTCATTAAACATATAGGAAGAGGCATCAAGGAGATCATAAGAGCCAGAGAGGAGGAATTCTGTTATGAGTATATGTCTCCTAGAGATACCAGGGAAACTCCATCCACACTACTAAAACAATATCACTACCTAACAACATCTGAACAATAAGAATATCAGTAGACATATTAAGGCTGAAAGAGAAAATCTCACTGAGTCTCAACACTACAGTAAGAAGTATAACAAACCAACAACGGCTGAGAAAGTGAAAATTAGTATTTCTTAGGGATGAATCCTTTAATTAGTTATCCAATACCAAGGCATTAGTCCTGACTCATATACATGCAATCATACTAAATAGACTCAGCAGGTCTTATTATTATAATAACAAAGAATAACCAAAGAACAAGAAAGGCTCAGCTAACGACTGAGTAGAAAGGATGATATGTGATGAGGTAAAATGAGCAGACATGGCATAGGAGAGGCTGGAGTGGGAGGAAATAAAAACCAAGGAAGTACAGTGATAGTATTTTAATTAAAAAGAAATTTGATGAAATGTATTGTATATATTAAGGAATAAAAATTTTTATTAATATTCTTATATTTTTCATTTTCCTTAGGAATGTATATTTTAGAATAATGAGAAGAAACTACACAATTTTTAACTCTCATGAAATACTGTTTTAACAAATGTCTATAAGTCTACTTAAATAAGGAAGAAAGCTTTATTGTACATTGTCTTCTACATCTAAGACTCCAAACTTAGGATTCTCTCTTTTGAATTTCCAACATTATTCATTTTGTTATTTATATATTCAAACACTTTAAAGTTATACTCTACACCATAAAGCAAAGGCTTGGTAGAAAAGTAGCTAAATTATTCAGAATGACCATCATTTTTCTGGTTCAAATTAAATAGACATCAAGTGGTGGAATTCAATATGAACTGTTTATATTAATATTTTCATCAATTTAAAATTCACAAAAATATAATATTTGGCTAAATCTAGTTAAGCTACTTAAAAAATATACACACAAATACACACATGTGCACCTGCACACACTTACAAAGACACAAGTATACATATGCACAGACATGCACAAACATATATTTGCACACATGATTCCCCACATACAAACATACTACTGTCTTTTTTATTTCATCAACTTATTATTTGTGAATGTGTACATGTTTAGGTGGGGACATTTTTGTGTATGCCACAGCATGTGTATGAATGTTTGGAGGTTAGAGGCCAATTTGGGGTTATCAGTTCTTTCCTTCTACCATGTTGGCTTTCTGGTTCTTATTCAGATAGCCAGGCTTCATACTGAATGCATTTAGCTTCTGCACAATATTAACATGTTTTCTTGCTTTAAATTTGAATTCAGGCTTATAAATATTTTTACTGTTGGATAAACTTTATGAAAAACCTCACACTTCATGGAAACTGAACAAACATCTACTCCATGATAACTTAAAGAAATTAAAGACTTTCTAGAATTTAAAGAAAATGAAGGTACAGCATACCCAAACTTATGGGACACAATGAAAGTAGTGCTTCAAGGTAATTTCATAGCACTAAGTGCATTCATAAAGAAATTGGAGAGATCCTACACTAGCAACTTAACAGCACACCTGAAAGCTCTAGAACACAAAGAAGCAAACAAACAAAAGAGAAGCAAACAACAGGAAATAATTAACTCAGGGCTGAAATCAGCCAATTAGTAACAGAGAATGACAAAAGAATCATCAAACCAAGAGCTGCTTCTTTGAGAAAATTAACAAGGTAGATTAAACCCATAGCCAAATTTACTAAAGGGCACAGAGACTATATCCAAATTAATAAAATCAGAAATGGAGAGACAACAGAAAATCATCAAAAATCATCCAATCCTACTACAAAAGACTATACTTAACAAAACTCGAAAATCTACATGAAATGGATGATTTTCTTGACAGATGCCATGTGCCAAAGTTTAACCAAGAGTGGGTAAACTGCCTAAACAGGTCCATATCCCCTAAGGAAGTAGAAGCAGTCATTAAAAATTTTTCAACCAAAACCAGCCCAGTGCCAGATGGTTTTAGTCCAGATTTTTACCAGATCTTCAAGGAAGAGCTACAACCAATACTCCACAAAATATGCCACAAAACAGAAAAAAAAAAGAAGAAACACTACCTACCTCATTCTATGATTCCACAGTTACTACGATAGCTAAACCATGTAAAGCTACAAAGAAAGGGGAATTCAGACCAATTTTTCTTATGAACATTGATGCCAAAATACTCAATAAAATTCTCACAAACTGAATCCAAGAATGCATCAAAAAGATCATTTACTGTGGTCAAGTAGGTTTCATACCAGGAATTCAGAGACAGTTCAATGTATGAAAATCCATGAATATAATCCACTGTATAAACAAACTCAAAGAAGAAAAATCACATGTTCATATCATTAGATTGTGAAAACCCTTTGGCAAAATGTAACACCCCTTCATGTTAAAAGTCTAGGAGAGATCAGAAATTCAAGGCACGTATCTAAACACAATAAAGCAATATACAACAAACCAACAGACAACATCAAGTTAAATGGAGAGATGCTTGAAATAATACCACTAAAAACAAGGACAAGACAGTTTCTCCATATTTATTCAATATAGTACTTGAAGTTCTAGCCAGAGCAATTAAACAATAAAAGAAGGTCAAAGGGATACAAATTAGAAAGGAAGAAGTCAAGGTATCACTATTTGTGGATGATATATATGCAACCCCCAAAATTCTGCCAGAGAACTACAGTTTATAAACAACTTCGGCAAAGTGGCTGATATAAAATTAAATCAAAACCAGTAACCTTCCTTTAACAAAGGATAAATGGGCCAAGAGGGACACTATGTCCTTCACAATAGTCACTAACAATGTAAAATAGCTTGGTGTGACTCTAACCAATCAAATGAAATATCTGTATGACAAGAACTTCAGATCCCTGAAAACATCTCAGAAAATAGAGAGAGGAGAGAATCTCAGAGTGCCAGGAGAATGAATTGATAAATGTGCAATGTGGGCTCAGGGACAGGGAAGCCTCTAGAAAGTCCCAGACACAAGGGATCTGAGAAGCTCCCAGTACCCAATGTGGATGACCTTAGCCAACACACCCAACAGTGGGGAGATGGAACCTAGAGAGAGCCCGTCCTGTAGAAGTGGCCAAATAGCCCACATTTGAGACATGGGGCTACCCATCCATCTTCAAAATTTTTGACCCAGAATTGTTGCTGTCTAAAGGAAATGCAGGGATAAAAATGGAGCAGATCCTGAAGGAAAGGCAAACCAATGTCTGGCCCAACTTGGATCTGTTCTATGTTCAGGCAACAAATCCCATTCCTATCATGGATGCCATGTTGTGCTTGCAGACAGGAGCCTAACATGGCTGTCCTCTGAGAGGCTCTACCAGCAGCTGACTGAGACACATGTAGATATTTACAGCCAAATATTGGACTGAGGTCAGGGACCTCTATAGGAGAGATAGGGGAAGGACTGAAGGAGCTGAAGGGGGTTGCAACCCCATAACAGTGATAAATAACCTGGACCCCTCAGAGTTCCCAGAGGCTAAGCCAGTCAAAGAGTGTCAAAGAGCGTACATGGGCTGCTCCCTGCCTCGCCCCCTGAAATAGCAGAGAACTACCTTGTCTTGCCTCAGTGGGAAAAGATGTGCTTAATCCTGTAGAAACTTGATGCCCCTTGAAGGCAAGTCCTAGGGAGATAAGGTGGGAGCTGGTGGGTGGGTGGGGTAGCACTCTCTCAGAAGTAAAGGAGAGGAGAGATGGAGTGATGAACTTGTGGAGGGAGGAATCAGGATTTGGAGCAACATTTGAAATGTAAATAAATAAAATAATTAGACAAAAAACACACACTTCAGTATTTTAGAGCTTAAAGGGACATACCCAATCCAAATGACTTTTCAGAAAGCTTTACTGTTTCCTTGATATTCTGTTTTTCCTATGATGAGTTTTGACTTCTTTGCTAAAATGACAATAGGATGCTAATATATCATATTATTAAATGTAAACTAGATGAGTTCTCCCTGATAGAGGAAAATAAAAGAAACACATTTCCACAACAGGTCAAATAGCTGTCTGAGAAAGATTCAAACTTTTGACCTCATCATACATTTACATGACAGTGTGACCCAAAACAAATTGAAGCATCTCTGTTATTGCAATGGTGGATAGTAAGGAACTAATTCATAAGTTTCGTAAAAGGTTGTGCAAAATCTAAGAAATTTCTCTTGATTCCTGCTCTTGGACTTACTCCAATAAAATCAATACAAAATCAAATTATAGATGCAATGTTACTAGATTATAAAATTGAACTAAATGCATGAAGAAACAAGTGTTTATGCTGGGGAATGTGACATTAAAACAGTTTACTTGGTGATAAATATATGTATTCAGAAGTTGTAAATAATATGATACAGGAGAAATTGAAATTTATTGGAAAATTATTAAATAGTGACAAAGTTTTCATTAATAATTAATTTGAGAAGTGTAAGAAAGAATAAAATTCCATTACCTGTTAAGTTTCTTAAAATTTTGTTGTCTTCAGATTAAACTACGGTATGTTCCTCCAGAATTCTGCGAAGTCTAGCAATGCAATTTCTTCATCATCTTTAAAATATATTTCTACATATATCCAACATGTTAATTTGGGTATGGTATGTATATAGTATATAGTATACCTACTATACAGTAGATATACTATAAGGTATAGATGCTATACATTTGCATATGCAAAATGTATATTTCATATATTACAAATAGTATAAAATGAACAGCTAAAAATAAAAATTTAAATATCTCTTTTAAACATCTATATTATAGATGCTAATATTGAAAAATGAAAACTAAAATGAGTTGTCTTTACCTATACCAATAGAGGTCTGTAAAAATACTATATTATTTAGATCTGCTATAAGGGATAGTTGTTTGAATTTGTTTCCTAGCTAATGACACCCAACCTTTTGTATGTGAATGAGATGTTTTCTAGTGACCTATTTGAAGGTGTGAATTAAAGTCAGCACTTGTGCTATTAAAACTACTACTTCCACTAGATCACAAAAGAAGTACATTTGCATTCACACAACCAGCAGTTGTGGAAATGGAGGAAGAGAAAGCAGATTTTGAAGCACTGAGCAGAGTTGAAGAACTATGATTCCTGGGAGAAAATCGAGAAGCGAACTTCCAGGTAAACCTAGGATTCTTCATAGACATGATGCCCTGTGTGGTCTAGAGGGCATAAAAGCAAAGGTTATCCTGGCAGCAGGCTGATTTAAGAGCAGGGGCCTTGAGATTGAATGGGTCAAGGAAGCTCCTGATGGTAGAGATACATGTTTTATAAGGAAGGGAGTTGCATCGTACAGGATACCTTCAACTCAAATTTCACTCCTTGTCCAGTAGTAAGACATTCATATTTAAAGCAAAACTTCCAATAGCAGGGTTAAAATAGGTGGCAGGACGTTATAAATTTAACAATTTCGAAAGCTTGAAGGAATCTGAGAGTTACTGAGCACTGACTATTAGGGGGATCCAGATCCTGGGAGCTATAAAAGGCATTCTGTGGTTATTTCAGAGGAGTGTGCCACTGCTTATGGGCTTAATTATCAAGGAAATGAAGGATAAGAGAAGCAAGAGACTGAACTTCCTCCTGGAATAATCTATCTTTTAAGAAGGTTATACAAGTATATACCATAAATAACATAATATTCACAATAGTTAGCATTATAATGTTCCTTTTGTACTACAAATATTAATCTTTCTAAGAAGCAGAATCATGAGACTGAAAATAAGGCAAAATTAAATTAATAAAAACAGATACCTAACAGAGATGAGACAAGGCCTAAAAATAGAAATCCTGAAAACAATCAGATATGTGAGAGAAAGTCTGAACTAACTGGAGACAGAAAATATATTTAAAAACACGAAGCAAAGGAAAATTCAAGATATTAAAAGTAAAATGTAACAATGGGAAAGAGAGCAGATAAGATAGTTGACTGTGATATAGAATAACAAGTAATAAAAAGGAAATATGAAAATTGAATTTTTTCCAAATGGAAGAATCAATAAACACATAAAATGAAATCATTAATACTGGAATTAGGGATGGGTTAAAGGAGGGATTCAAAGGAGAATAAGGAATGCAGAATAATGCAATTATGTTATAAAAATTAAAAAAATAAAATTAAGAGAAGCATAACCCATTATAAAAAAATCTTAGTAAAGAGTAACTGTAAAACAATCATAAATTTCTTAAGTGATATGCACCTGAAAATGAGAAGGAACATGAAATAGAAATATGTTTGAGAAAAAGATGTTGGCCAAAGATAACTTAAGTAAAGACTAAGATGTGACAAAAATTTATAGAAAAAGCCAGAGAAAACTAATACTAAACGAGTGGCAGCCTGAGTGAGAATGGCTCCTAGAGGACCATGTGTTTGAATATCTCATCTCCAGTAAGGAGAACTGCTGAGGAGAAATGAAGGGGTGTGACCTTGATGAGACTGTGTAGCCCTAGGGGTGGGATTGGAGGTTTCAAAATCATTGACCAGAAATAGTCTTGCTCTACTCTCTTTGCTTCCAATTTATGGATTAGATGCAACATTGTAGCTACTGCTCTAGGGTCATACCTGCCTGCATGCCACCACACCCTGCTCTAGATGAGACATAGAACTATAAACAATCCCCCGATTAAATGATTTCTTTATAGATTTCCTTGTTCATGATATTTCATCAGAGCAAGAAAACAATGACTAGGAAATCTCCCAACTAAGTTCTGCAGAACGCAAACAAATGCAAGCACCTTCAAGATGAAAAATCATCAGAAAGCAGTGAAGAAATGCCAGATATGCAAACTAACAGCTGTCTCCAAAAATACACTCTCACGAAAATACTGGAATCATACATCTTTACATATTGAGTCATTGTGAGGTTCTGAGAAAAATGTGAAGCTAAAAGTTTACAACAACAACATAAAAAAAAATCAGTAGGTGTGCAGAAATTTTCAGCATTTACTAATATGATTTATGATGACACAGAGAGAAATATCATACATAAATGACTAGTGTGTTTTAAATGTTCCCTAAATGTATTGAACAAAATTACCACTGAAGCATTGTCTTTTTATATGTGCACCTATTAGTAAAAGCAAATTAATAAGCAATATAAAATGTAAAGGAGATAAGTAAAATAATACTAAAATAAGTATTTCCTAAAATAACAGCCTTTGTTAGATTGAAAATTTTTGAACGATTTGTTAAAATATATTTTTAAATTATTGGTTTGTAAAACTAAACCATATAAGCTGCCAGAATATTTTATACTCATAAAGAAGAAAAGAGTCACAAGTGGTATAAAGTATTATGGTGACTTGAGTCCCATTGAAGTCATATACAAACAAATAGTTCAATTATTTAAAAAAATGCATATTGAATAAAATAAAGATCAGTTTTCAAAATAAAATAGCCAAAAAAATAAATTGAATTAAGAATATATATATATTAGAACTAATTATGGAAGTCCTGATGAGCTACAGTAGCCAGCATAAAAAAGTGTCCACATCAGCTGCATCAGCTCAGTCTGCAATAATCATATTATAGTTTTTATAAGCCAGGCCCAGGTAGTGGCACTATTAAATTCTGTGGCCCTGTTGGAGTATGTGTATCAATGAGGGTGTGGGCTTTAAGACCCTATCATTTTCAGGTGCTTCTCTGCAATTCGGTATTCCTCAGGTGAGAATTCTTTGTTCAGCTCTGAGCCCCATTTTTTAATGGGGTTATTTGATTTTCTTGAGCCCACCTTCTTGAGTTCTTTATATATGTTGGATATTAGTCCCCTATCCGATTAGGGATAGGTAAAGATCCTTTCCCAATCTGTTGGTGGTCTTTTTGTCTTATTGATGGTGTCTTTTGCCTTGCAGAAGCTTTGCAATTTTATGAGGTCCCATTTATCGATTCTCGATCTTACAGCACAAGCCATTGCTGTTCTATTCAGGAATTTTTTCCCTGTACCCATATCTTCGAGACTTTTCCCTACTTTCTCCTATATAAGTTTCAGTGTCTCTGGTTTTATGTGGAGTTCCTTAATCCATTTAGATTTGACCTTAGTACAAGGAGATAGTAATGGATCAATTCGCAATCTTGTACATGATAACAGCCAGTTGTGCCAGCACCATTTGTTGAAAATGTTGTCTTTTTTCCACTGGATGGCTTTAGCTCCCTTGTCAAAGATCAAGTGACCATAGGTGTGTGGGTTCATCTCTGGATCTTCAACTCTGTTCCATTGGTCTACTTAATCATCAGGGAAATGCAAATCAAAACAACCCTGAGATTCTACCTCACACCAGTCAGAATGGCTAACATCAAAAACTCAGGTGACAGCAGATGCTGGCAAGGATGTTGAGAAAGAGGAACACTCCTCCACTGTTGGTGGGATTGCAAGCTTGTACAACCACTCTGGACATCAGTCTGGCGGTTCCTCAGAAAACTGGACATAGTACTACCGGAGGATCCCTCAATACCTCTCCTGGGCATATATCCAGAAGATGTCCCAACCGGTAAGAAGGACACATGCTCCACTATGTTCATAGCAGCCTTATTTATAATAGCCAGAAGCTGGAAAGAACCCAGATGCCCCTCAACAGAGGAATGGATACAGAAAATGTGATACATTTACACAATGGAGTACTACTCAGCTATTAAAAAGAATGAATTTATGAAATTCCTAGGCAAATGGATGGACCTGGAGGGCATCATCCTGAGTGAGGTAACCCAATCACAAAAGAACTCGCACAATATGTACTCACTGATAAGTGGATATTAGCCCAGAAACTTAGGATACACAAGCTATAAGATACAATTTGCTAAACGCATGAAACTCAAGAAGAACGAAGACCAAAGTGTGGACACTTTGCCCCTTCCTAGAAATGGGAACAAAACACCCATGGAAGGAGTTACAGAGACACAATTTGGAGCTATGACAAAAGGATGGACCATCTAGTGATTGCCATATCCAAAGATCCATCCCATAATCAGCTTCCAAACGCTGACACCATTGCATACTCTAGCAAGATTTTGCTGAAAGGACCCAGATAATAGCTCTCTCTTGTGAGACTATGCTGGGGCCTAGCAAACACAGAAGTGGATGATCACAGTCAGCTAATGAATGGATCACAGGGCTCCCAATGGAGGAGCTAGAGAAAGTACCCAAGGAGCTAAAGGGATCTGCAACCCTATATGTGGAACAACATTATGAACTAACCAGTACCACGGAGCTCTTGTCTCTAGCTGCATATGTATCAAAAGATGGCCTAGTCAGCCATCACTGGAAAGAGAGGCCCTTTGGACTTGCAAACTTTATATGCTCCAGTACAGGGGAACGCCAGGGCCAAAAAGGGGGAGTGGGTGGGTAGGGGATTGGGGGGGGGTGGGTATGGGGGACCTTTGGGATAGCATTGGAAATGTAAATGAGGAAAATACCTAATTAAAAAAAAAGAAAAAAAAAGACCCTTATCCTGCTTCCTGGAAGCCAGTCTTCCATTAGCAGCCTTTAGATAGAGATGTAGAACTCTCAGCTCTGTCTGCAACATGCCTGCCTGGATGCTGCCATGTTCCTGCCTTGATTTATAGACTGAAGCTCTGGACCTATAAGCCAGCCCCAATTAAAAATCTTCCTTATAGAAGTTACCTTGGTCATGGTGTCTGTTCATAGCAATAAAATCCTAACTAAGACAAGCTACCATAAGAAATGTCCAGAGATATGACATCAGGCCAGTGAAACAGGAAAACAAAGAGGTTCTAGGGAACATTTATGAGCCAAAGGCTTTACTCTTCAAGAACACAATCTTATCCACTTGCTCATCTAATAACTACGTCTTATGAATCACAAAATTCAAAAATATGGAACAAGTATTAGATTACACTCTGTCCTACACATGACAAATTTTCAGTTTTGTTAATTAAAGGCTCTACTACCTGTTGCATATTCTGTCTCAGTGTTGAATTACACAATGTTCCCAACAGTTAGGTTCATCATCATTCCAATGTTCTGAAATGGAAAATGAGCTGCTTTGAAACATCTAGTGTGAGGAATGTTGAAATAACGTAAACATATTTCTCACAGTTCTATATCCTGAAAGTGCAATCAGTGTACATTCCTCCAGAATTAAATTAGAAGTTGGTAAGAGCTGTTCTCTACCAGACAGCACCTGCTGTGTGCTCTCACATGACCATGCTGTAATATAATGCCAATAGTCTTCCTCGGGTCACTCTATGAGTGCTGATTTCATTTATAAGGAAGGAGCACTTTCATCTAAACACTGTCAAGACCCTACCTGGTGCACTAGAGATTAAGTTTCCAACAAGAAAGACATGTTACATCCACAGACTAGCTTTCATGGTCAGTTCTAAGCATCATTCAGTTATGTTCTACAGACTTTTGGAATTATATTAGCATATAATAAGTAAATTGACCTTGTGTCTTGTTTTAAGCATATAGAACTGGACATTTGAAATAGTAGTATTAATAGGCTAAGCTGGTAAGGATGCCTTCTGATATACCTGCCATATGATAAGCGACAGGGAGCTTTAAAAGATGGGTTTTTGCCTCTGTTTTCTGACCTTGCTGTTTTTAATTCCAGCTAATATTTAATATCAATAATCACTACATTAGCATATTTTCCTCCTCGATTTCATCCATATGTCCTCTTTACAAATGTCATTCTTCTATTTACTGACTTTCTTTCTTTCTTTCTTTCTTTCTTTCTTTCTTTCTTTCTTTCTTTCTTTCTTTTTTTTTTTTTTTTTTCTGTCCTATTGGGTTTAACTCAAACTATTTCTATGACCCTGAGTTTGGAACTAACCAGCTAGTGGAGATTGCACCTCATCCTATCCTAGAATCTATTAGTTTCCAATAGCTCAGTGGTGAGTAGTAGGGCCTAGTGAGACAATTCTCCCTCCTTAGCTAAATGATAGAAAAGTCCGATTTCTGTGGACCCACAACTAATAGGCATAGTTTTTGTGAATGCAAGTTTTATATTATTGCACCGATATCGTTTGTGAATTCATGAGATTGTATCTTGCACTGCTGAAATCCTTTTTTAAAAATGTTTTAAGAATTGCCTGTACCTTGAAATGGTTTTCCTGTAGCAGCTTCTCTATAGCAGGTTTTATTTTATTTCTATTACATTTACTGCTGTATTTTTTATGTGTATATGTATGTATTTGCCTACTAGGAGCCCACGCCCAGGAACACAATTGCCCACTGTGGCCAGAAGAATGCATCCTATCCCCTGGGGCTGGAGTTGCAGAAAGTTGAAAATCACTCTATAAGGCAGCCTGGAACCAAACACTTCCTTTGCAGAAACAGTATACTTTTATTTATTGGATATTTTATTTATTTACATTTCAAATGTCATCCCCTTTCCTAGTTTCCCCTCCAGAAACCCCCATCCCATCCTCCCTCCCCCTGATTCACTGAGAGTGCTCCCCTACCCATAGTTTTAACTGTGGCGACATCACCCTAACTTTATTTGAGTTATATATTTATAAGTGATTCTGTTCAGGGTAAAGTCTTCAGAATTCATTCTGTACATACCAGCAGACTTAACAATTTGTTGAACAGGCTTTTATTTGTCTTGTTTTCTTTGCTTTTTTTCCCCTGTGTATTTCAGAAACTTTCTCAAGAATTTGCATCCCTATAGCTCTATAGGTTTATTTCTGGGACCTGTGTCTTATGACATCAATCTTGATGCATGTTTCTGTGTTAGTACTGTGATGGGTTTGTCACTATGACTCTGCAGTATGACTTATGATCATGACTTGTGATATTAGAAACCGTGTTCTCTCTGTTTACTATAGCTTTGGATATTGTGGGGTTTTATTTTCATGTGATATTTAATATTAATTTTCTGGTTTTTTGATGAATTGCTTTGGAATTTTGATGGGGATTATATTATACTGTATGTTAATGTATACTATATCTGTCTATTTCCATTTTAATCACATTTATTATAATAATCCAGGAGTATTGATGCTCCTTGTAGAGGTCTTTCATCTCTTCTGATGTATTTTATTTTTACGAGGCTAGTTTAAAGAGAATCTTTTTGCCAAAACCTTCTTCTGCAAGTTCATTATTGGTTTACAGACATTTTTTTAAACTTCTTTTGTTTTTCTACCTTTAAACGTTAATGATAATCCTCACATGCAGTAGAAACTAGCACTTTGTTAATGGTGTTGTGATGTCCTAAAGAGTTAATAAGATTTCTATGGTTAGGTTATCATCATTTATACCTTAATTGTCTTTCTACATTTTGTGGTGTATTGCCATTTGCTTCTATTAAAAGTTCACACTTATAATTAACATTCCAATACATAACTCTTTGTTTTGCTATCTAAAGGAAATAAGTTCAGATTTGGCTAAGACACTTTTGAAAACCATTGTTCACTATTGATGAAACATGTATTTTTCATAACTAGAAAAATATTTTATTTTCCTTATGAAATACTTTGAGCAGTACTGAATTATGGCAATTACCTTGGAAAGTGTTTATAACAGCCCCTCATTACACGTACAAAACCTAAATAGAGTAATTCTTCTGTGCTCTCTACTAAAAAGTATTTTTTTCTGACATATGAGGCATTTTCAAAGTCATATACTCACACCTGAATTAAGCAGTTATTACCAATACTACAATGAAGTGGTTATAAAACCCTTTATGAAAAACTCCATAAATACACCATCTCAAGGGTCCTTCTAATCTGAATAATTATACAAAGAGAGGAGTAACAGGGCAATGCCAAGAAAAAAATTGCAAAGAAAACTTGAATCTTAAAATATGCAGAAATGTTCTCCTTCACAATAGAATGAGTGTAGGACTGTTTAATAAACATCCTTGAGTGAACTCATGGTTCTCCAATTTTAGTTAATATTTTTTTACACATACACACAATTTAGTAATATTTAACCTGATCAACATAGCTAATGGGGTAGAACATTTTGAGTTATTCACTTTTTTCATACATTCTTTGGGTTGAAAACAATGTGAGAGCAAGATTTTCAGGAAACATAAAGGATATACTATCTCCACACATAAAGAAGAATCAAAATGTATCTTGTTTTTCGGAGGGGAAACTATGAAAGGGAACAACATTTGAAATGTAAATAAAGAAAATATCTTATAAAAATTTTAAAAAAATGTATCTTGTGCCACAGACCCTCTTGGCCCCTTTGTCTGCGTAGAACGGGTCTCTTGTCACAGATGGGTAGAGCGTCGGATGAATTGACAGACAGATGCACACAGGAGAGGTTGTGTAGAATCTGAATGTATTTTGTCAAATTGAGCATCAAACTGTTTATACAGAAGACAATAAGGAAGTTGGGTGACATACCTGCAAGGTACAAATGAGGTTACCGGATGCTAAATGACTCTTACACAGAACAGAGGAATGTAAACACAAAGGCCTGAAGGAACTGGGCAATAAAATAACTGAGACAGAGTCAGCCCTATCTAAGGTCAGCTATAGTCTTAGAAGCCAGGTGTGAGAACTTTTCACTCCTAAAGCAAGGGCTTTTACACCCAAGTCATGGTTCTAACTAGGGAGTTCCTTTCTAGCTAACCATCTCATGAACAATGCAATACTCTAAAACCACAGCCTGATCTACTTCCTAAACCATTGTAAATTCCCATATATGGGAGCGACTTGGCTTTTATTCTAAGTGATAGTGTAGTACCACAGGATATTCTGAATGTCACTGAATAGCAGCATTCTTATTGAATTTCAAGCCCATGGTCTTGCTCAAGGACATTCTAGGACTGTTGGAACACTGGTGAAGGCTTTAGCTATGTCAGAATTCAATCTTAAAAGGCACTTATAATAGGGTAATACTAAAAGAGAGCACGTGGATCCATACACTAGACTAACGCGGGAATGGAAAAATTAATGTATGGGTTAGACAGGACGCCAGACTCCAGGAGTGAGTTTCGGTGAAACTCTTTTGCCTCGTGAGTAGCTTCCAAGCCTCAGCATGTCAAGCTGACTCGACCAGAGAGCGTGGCAATCTTGAAATATCATATTGGAAGTACAGTAATTCCTGATTATTACATTATCTATTTCTCAAGTTAAGACCATAGATTCGTACATCTCTTATGCCTCATCAGAGAAATTTGTTTCAAAAATGACAATTAGCAGGGATACCACAACTGATCAACACTGAGGGAATAACAGATTTCAGAGTTGTCAGTACTAAAATGAGATTTCTATACCACATTCTTCCCTTAACACACAGGGATTTTCCTGGAAGGGCAAGCAGAGTAAGAATGAGAGTCAGAGATGGTGGATGACTATAAGAAGGGAGAAGTTTTCAGACACTAACTTGGAAGAAGCACATATAAAGTCACAGTCAAAACAACCACAAGCCATAGTCAAACTCAAGCCAGGCAAAAATCTCAGCATGGTGAAGGGAGGCTGACACAAAGTCCCACCCATTGCTGGTGGGATTGCAAGCTGTTACAACCACTCTGGAAATCAATCTGGAGGTTCCTCAGAAAAATTGGAAATAGATCTATCTGAAGACCCAGCTATACCAAACTTGGACACATACCCAAAAGATGCCCCACCATACCACAGAGGCGCATGTCCCACTACATTCATTGAAGCCCTGTCTGTGATAGCAAGAAGCTGTAAACAATCCAGATGTCCCGCAACAGAAGAATGGATACAGAAATTGTAGTTCATTTACACAGTGGAATACTATTCAGCTATTAGGAATGAGGACACCCTGCGTTTTTTTAGGCAAATGGATGGAATTAGAAAATATTACCCTGAGTGAGGTAACTCAGACCTAAAAGGACATGCATGGTATGTACTCATTAATAATTGGATATTAGCCAAAAAAGTACAGAATACCCAGGACACAATCCACAGATCTCAAAAAGTTTAACAAGCTGAAGGGTTCAAGTGTGACTGCTTCAATCCCACTTGGGAGAGAGAAGAAAGCAATCACAGGAGTGGGGGAGGGAGTGAGAAACTTGGATGCGAAAGGGGATAGGGAGGGTAAGAGGAAAGCATGATCAGATTTTGGATGGGGAGAACAGGACTGAGGCCCTCAGGGCCAGCTGAAAGAATGGAAACAGGCAAACTCAGGAGGTAAGATGTGAGTGGAACCCCCAGAGTGTACCAAAGACCTGGGCAATGAGAGGCTCTCAAGACTCAAAGGGATGCACCTTGGATGAGTTTTCTACAGTGGGGAGAGGGAACTTGTAGAGTCCATCTCCAGTGGAGGGACAGGACAACAAGTAGAGGGATGGGGCTGACATCCCACATTCAAAAGCCTGACCCACAATTGTTCCTGTTTGAAGGAACTGCAGGGATAAAAATGGAGAATATCATGAAGGAACGCAGGCTCAGTGACAGGCCCAAATTGGCATCAAGCTCAAGGGGAGGTCTGAGACCCTGACACTGTGACTGATGCTGTGGTGTGCTTGCAGATAGAAGCCTAGCATGACTGCCCTCTGAGAGGCCCAACAAGCAGCTGAAAGAGTCAAATGCAGATATTTACACTCAAACAACAGACAGGAGCTGGTGACCCCTATGGTTGAATTAGGGGAAAGCTGGCAAAAACTGAGGAGGAGGGCAACCCTGTAGGAGAACCAGCAGTCTCAACAAACTTGGACCCCGGATATATCTCAGACACTGGACTACCAACCAGGCAGCATACATCAGCTCATATGAGGCCCACAACACTTATACAACAGGGGGCTGCCAGGTCTGTTCTCAGTCAGAGATGATGCACTTAACCCTCAAGAGACCGGAGGTCTCAGGGAGTGGGGAGATCTGGTGGGCTGGGAGTTGGAAAGTGGGAACATCCTCCTAGAGATGGGGGTTGGATGTTAGAGGTATGGGATGCGGAACATTCAGAGGCTGAACAATGAGAGGGATAAAATCTGGACTGTAAAAGAGATTAAATATTTTTTTTTTAAAGAAAAGAAATACAAACACTGAGGTCTGGCATCCGATACTTTTACAAACTACTTGTGCACCTAAGCCTAAGGGTTCAACACAGACATGAATAGTGGAAAGAATATAAAAGGCAGAGAACCATTGAGCTTGGTATGAGATGTGTCTTCTAGGAAAGCCAGAAGCCACACTCATAAACTCTCACTAACATGACTGCCTAAACATGATCAGAACAAGGATGAACACAGAGGCATGCAAATGTGGGCAGGGTCAAGTTAGGAGACCACAACCCTACAAGAAGAACTACAGGCACATAAGGAATGCTGCAAGTGGAAGAAATGATCATTTCTGAAAACATACTGACAAGCAACATTATGGAGACTGAACAGGTTATATTAAGGAATTTATGTATACACGTATACAAATATGCATTTAAAGTAATTAATAAGAAAGAAGTCATGAATGCAAAGAAGAGTAAAAAAAGAGTAACTAGGTACTTTCAGAGGGAAGCAAAGGAAGACAGGAAATAGTGTAGTTATATTAAATGTTTAAAAACTACAAGAAATAAAAGTACCTGCTCTTTTGCTTTAAATTGTGATTAAAGTTCTAATGTCTGTACTATCTGGGTTTGCACTGTTTTTTTAGATATGAGGAGACAAACAAGAATAAGCATTATAATCTCACCCAGAGTGCAGATATATCCAAAAATAATTGATAGACTTGCTGATATCTAAGGCCAGTACTTGCCTACTCTCATGTGACTTTTATTTCTGTTTTTCAAGCATATTTAGCTACTTGGTGTACAGCTCCCATTGTGAATGATACTCTTAGTTTTGTGGGAAATATCATCAAAATATTCAGTATATCATATAAAAATAGATGCTACATAATGCAGGATTTGTCTAAAAAACAAAAACAAAACCAAAAAACAAACCAAAAAAACCTCAGGATTTTTACATATTAAACAACTGCACCAAATTAGATTTTGTGTTTTCTTGATAAAAATTTACTTGCAAGAAAAGAAAATAATACTTTACTTTTCAAGATTAATTGCTGTTCATATACCATTATTTGTTGATTTCAGCAGTCACTGCAATTTAAGCATGGCAAATACGTCATTAAGAACTATATATATAATTCACTCCATAGAAATAAATTAGGCATTCATCCAATCACATAAAAATGAAGGGTGGAGGAACTAGATGGAGCGAGCAACAACCAATAATAATGAGATGATTGCATTTTTCCTAATTCAACTTCTAGCTCCATAGAGATCCTCTCAGGAGAGAAAATTGTGCAATAAAGGAACTCCTTGAATACAAATGGGGTTTCAAATTGAGTGCTTGTCCATTTCTCCATGAATATACTATCTTGCAGGAACCTGGGTTGCCTCTGGCAATGAAAAAAGAAGAATAAACTATGCCCCCAGGGAGATAACAGAGGGCTCTTCATTTGTTACCTGATAGCTCCGCAGAACTAAGTTTCTTCTTAGGAAAAACAAGAGGGAGTTTTGTGGCTTGGGTCTATCTAGCCAGGCCCAGAGTAATTCTGAAAGACTTGGAATACAGATATTGCACCTTATCAAGGCTATTTGTTTGTTTTTTTTTTTTTTGTAAAACTAAGCCAGTGTTTATTTCTAAACATTTACAGAATAAATAATACCTGCCAGAACATAGTCATCTAGCAAACAGACAATAAATTCATTATTCCATTTTAATCTGTTGATTTTAAAAATGATACCAGTAGAAGACAAAATACTGAAGAAGGAAAATGTGTAGGAAAAATCTAAAAAAAAAAAAAAATCAATTCATCATTGCAAAATAACAATAACTACAGAGTTGTGGATAGTCCTCAGGGTACTGTGTGCATCTTGCAGGTGTGCAGCTGTGTGTTCATTTCACATGATAAAAAATGATTCCAAGATATACATAAGCAAATGAGGTTTTCAATTTTTCTTTGTAAATATCCCTCTATTGCCATGCTAGTTGATGATATGAACTTTATTCAGGGCAACAGATATTATATATTGCAAAGGTATTTTAAGGATTAAGCATGGTCTTATGAGCAAAGTTCACATGACTTCAAGCTCTATATAGTCACAAGGAAAATGCTGTTCACCCTATTCCTCCAATTTGGAGTGGCACAAAAGCATATTCTAAAAACAATTTTGTGCTTGGAGAGCTGAGATCACAGGGCATCAACTAGATTTTCCTTTTATAGCTTCATTTATGGACTATGACACCTACCAAAGGAAGTTCAACACAGTTTGCTTTCTATAAATTGAACATTGATTCTCAAAGCAATGTAAGTCAGCATATTAAAAATAAATAAAGTTGTGGAGCTGAAGGAATAGATCAGAGATTAAAATCACTGGCAGGTTTTGCAGAGGACCAGGGACTCTCACACAACTCACATGGCAACTCACAAAAATCCTTAACTCCAATTGCAGGAAAGCCTATGCCTCTTCTGTCTGTCGTCTGCCATGCAGAAACATCCATTAAAACACAGCACTCATAGGCATTAAATAAAGAAATCTTAAAAAATCATTTTATGAAATTAAAGTGACAAAAAAAAATCGTGTGGTGTTAATTCTAATCTTCACAGCCCAGAAACTGGGCTCAAGATAACTTGACTCACATTCAAAAATATTTCGTTTTTTGTTTCGTCTTGTTTTGTTTTTTAACTCAAAGACTAAACCTAGATCCTTGCTACCATAGTGTTAAATCATTGTCTCTTATACACAAACACAACACACACACACACGTACACACACGGGGGTGTGTGACTATAATTGTTGAAGAAAAATAGCCAGTGAACTTGAGAGTTTACTAACTTGAGAGTTATCAGAAGGTGGGGGATGACTGAATAGGAGGGATTTCAGAGAGGATAACTAAGAGGTGCTAAGGAAGAAGAAATGGAGAGGGCAATGTGATAAAATTCTATTTCATTAAAAACGCTGAAAAATACAAAAACATAAAATAAAAAGTATTTAATTTCATTTCGTAAATTATAAAAGAAATACTGAATTTCAAGATATAGTTGATTAATCAAATCTTCAAGTTTGTATCAATAACCATGCTACATTTATTATACAAATATATAAGTCCAATTCCTTGATGAGTTATTTACAGATCTTTCCATCAACCAATATCAAATTATCTTTTTTTTGGTATTACTTAATTGCAGGCTCCTAGTTTCAAATATTCAAATGATAATATGTATCCTGAAGTAACTGCACAAAGAAAATTTAGCAAGGGACCACTGCTGGAGTCTGGAGTTGGCGAACAAAAGAAAGGATAAGAGAAGAATACAGATGATCTGACAGTAAATAGAAGAAGGAGGCTCTGATTCCTATTCTTGGTTGTCTACTTGGTTATATTTGGAAGAAACTCCAATCCAAAAATAGAGGCACACCTGTAAACTGGATCTTGCAGCAGGAAGACAACATGTCTTTGATTGGGATCTTGAGGCTGGAAGGCACAAACTTTTGATCTAGATCTTAATGTGGAAACAGAGATACCATTTTTTTTTTTTTTTTGAAAAACAAACAAAAATTCCCGAAAACCTCTTTACTCAATGAAACCAGAAAAAGGACATGGCTCATTTCACAAAGCAAGAAGCACACATGGCAAGAACTGAAATATATTAATCCAGCTTGATACACACCTTTAATCCAGATCTTGAGGCATACCATTAATCTGGACCATTACTTCTGCTGGGAACCTACATAGGACAATGGAAGAAGAAAAGGTTGGTTTGTTCTTCACCTGCTTGTACTTACTTTGCCCACACATCTATTGGAACCTACTTCATAAGGATTCCAGCTTTTACAGACCAGCTGAAACATCCAGCCTCCTCCTCCTCCTCCTCCTCCTCCTCCTCCTCCTCCTCCTCCTCCTCCTCCTTCTTTTTCTTCTTCTATTATACATTCTGTAATAAATCAGAACCTTATTTTTAACATTCTAATGAGTTTGTGGACATCTAATTCCATTTCTTGTCTATGGCAAATAAAGTACAATGGCAGTGAGTGAACAGAATCTCTTTAGTAGGAACAAGACTTGTAAAGTTGCTCAGGGGCTCTGTAGCTCCATCATATGGTAGAATTATTTCCAGCTTTCCAACAACCTCATGGCTCTTTCCATACTGGCTGTAAAATTTTTACCCACAATAAGACTAACATAATGTCCCTCTGCCCCATACTCTCAGTAGCATTTTTTATTTTTGATTCAGCTTTACTGCCTGTATTTCTTAGATGTGAACTTGGACCATAAGAGCTACATTAATGATTGAATTGACAAGATATACACAGTGGCTCAATATTGGTACAAATATTATAGGTCCAGTAAACAACTTTCTGCTTGGATTGAAAGTCACAATAGGACACTTCCTAGGGGAAACATAGTATCTATTACTTTCCCAATGAGAATAGCAGTAAACTTCCTCTATGGTCTTTTCTTTATATTCAAAAGATTAATACATCTACCATTCTTCTTAAGAAACTTATTTTCCAGTAGGTGATAACTTACACAGAGTCTCAAAACCGAACACCATGAAGGAAATAAGAGACTATAGGGGGTATGGTTGTAAATAGCCCATCTACATAACGATATTATCCTCCTGCCTCCAAAGGTTCAGGATGATCCCAGAGTAGATAATGGGAATACTATAAGAAGCAGAGGTGATGACACTCTGAAACAAAACAGTAATTTATACATATGACACGACCATGACACACAGAAACTCAAAAAGCTATGATTATATGTACAAAATCTGGACATGTATAAGCCATTGAAAAGCCTAGTGCATATGAGGGAGGGTCTGTTGAAGACCTACACGTAGAACATGAGATATTGGTAACTGATGAATGCCAGGATAGGATAATCAATTTTTTCATGGGGATCGATTAGGGGGTCCTATAATATGTACATAGAAGCAGTGCTATGTAGATTCATTGGATGGATTTAAAAGGAACATGAAAATCTGAAGGAAAGGTAGTGTTGAAGGTAGGTGAGAAATGTGAGGAAAAAGAATGGAAAGTGAATTTGATATTCATAAAACTATATTCATGTCTGAAGTTCCAAGACAATAATACATAAAAAATAGTAATAGTTATGACAATTCACCCATAAAATTAATAATGCCTTATGATTTTATTAATTTCAAAATCAGTTATTGATTTACAAAATCATTCTGTCAATTAAAACATTAACCCATGAATAATAAAATTTATAGTGAAATATCCATGTTGATATAAGACAATTCGTATCTGTTGTCATGTGACTTCTATTGCATTGACAGAACATTCTGACCAAATACAAGCTTGTAAGAATGGATTTACTTAGATTTCATTTCTATATCACAATTCATCATTGAAGAATGTCAGGGCAGCATCTCAACCAGGTATCTGGAAGCAGAAACTAAAGGAGAGACATGAATGAGGGCTACTAACTGAATTGTTTTCTTTCCATGGTTTACACAATTTGCTTTATTACATAAGTAGAGCCACCTTCTCATGTGTGCAGTGCATGCAGTGCGCTGGGCTGCTCCACATCAATCATAAATAAATAAAAACTCCACCCAGACTTATCTATAGGGAAACCTGGTTGATTTATTTTTCAAAGTAATTTTAGTTTATTTGGAATGTGTATTCCTCTACTTCAATTTTATGTTAATCTTAAAGTATTTCTTGGTTTTGATATATATCATATTTAAATTCACTTCTCAATTGAGGTTCCTTCATTTCTTCTGCTCAGGTTATTTTAGCTTATGTCAAGTTGGAAACTGATATTAAAGATCACTTTACCTGATCTCAAGACACAAGATATTATAGTAAGACTCAAAAATGTTGCTCTAGAGAGAATTAAACATAGACTGGTAGAAAATCATTGGAAACATAAACAGAGCCTCAGAAGTATAATAAACTATTTCTTGACAAAGCATAAAAACAATTTAAGCAAGAATTCTTTCAACTATAATAATGAAACAACTGGATATCTACAGTAAAATGAATCATCATAAATACAACCTCAAAATATCTTCAAAGGCTAACTCAAAATAAACAAGGTATCTAAGTATGAAATAAAAATCATTCAAAGGTGTCATAGGTAAAAATGTTTGAAAAGCAGAACACAGAGAATAATTCTTTTTCATGAACCTATATAGCAGCAAATGCACAGTATGGACATCTCACAGTGATATTATCTGAAATATTTTATTTAACCAAAGTGAAATGTAAGCTTCAGAGTGGGCATAAATATAGGTAAACTGAAATGTTAGCATATGATTCATATGTATATTGTATAACAACTTTCTAATCTGAGTAGAAAAAAATAAACCAATTGGGAAATAGGCAAAATTTGTAGAGAAATGGTTTAATGTGGAGAAACCAGTCACACCAAATTAACACGTTATCAATGTTGCCAAAAATCAAAATTTAATCCTGGTAACCTATTACTATTTATCCAGTAGAATTAAATCTGAAAAATCATGAAAATACCAAATATTAATAATTTCACAACCACACACACACACACACACACACACACACACACTTTTTTTTTGATTGTTGAATCCCAATTTTTTGATTGATTTACATCCCAACTGCTGCCTCTCCCAGGTCTACCTTCATAGGGCCCCTCCTCACACACACACACCCCTTTCATTTTCTCCTGAGAGGGTGTGTCAGGGCCTCCCTTGGTATCTTCCTTGGTCTACCCCATGTATGTTCTTTGTTTGGTGGCTTAGTCTCTGAGAGAAGTCCAGTCTAGTTGAGTCTGTTGGTCTTCCTACTGAGTTATCTCCTTCAGGGTCTTCAATTCTTCCCATATCTCTTCCATAAAAGTCCCTGACCTCCATACAATGTTTGTCTGTTGGTAGTTGCCTCTGTTTCAGTCAGCTGCTGTGTAGACCTCTCAGAGGATGGTTATGCCAGGCTCCTGTGTCATTAGTAGTACCAGGGATTGGTGCTTCCCCGTGGGGTTCTCATTTTCAGCCGGTTATTGGTTGACTATTCCTTCAGACACTCTTGGAATTTTGACTCAGCATTACTTTTACAGGGGACAAATTTTGGGTCAAATATTTGTAACTGGGTTGGTGTTCTTATCCTTCCAGTGGTGGTCTTGTGTGGCCACAGAAGGTAGCCTTTTTAGTTCCCATATCCCCACTGTTATGTTTCTTGCCTAAGGCCACCCACATTGACTCCAGAAAGCTTCACCATTTGTGGACTTTAGGGCATCCTAGAAATTCACCATCACCACCAGTAGCAGCTGCAGATTTCTATTCATTCTCCTGGGCCTCAGACCCTCTCTCCTGTCCCTCCCCATACCTGATCCTGAGGGCCAGCCCCATTACATCCCCAATCCTGTTTCTCTCAGTTTCTTTACTCCCTCTGCCTCCTATGACTATTTTCCTCCCTCTTCTTTTATGTGAGATTCAAGCATCCTCACTTGGACCTTCCTTATCATGTAGTTTTCTTGGGTCTGCGTGGTCTATCCTAGGTATCCTCTACTTTAGTGCTAATATCCATTTATCTGTGAGTAGACACGCCTGTCCTTTTGAAACAGGGTTACCTCATTCAGAATGATATTTTCTAGTTACATCCGTTCACACGTTTTAAAAGAAATATCCAAGAGCTAAGTATGTATAATAGTAGCCATTAATATTACCTAACGCACTATTTCCACATCCCACAACACATGTTGGCAGTCAGTATGTAAGGCAGAAATTTAATTTAAAGAGTAGATATGCATGTTATTTAATGACACATACAGAAGTACATACCATGAAAACAGCTAAAGTAACATGGTTCTTTGTTAGTTTGAGTATATGCAGAAGACATGAGACAAAGTTGTAAACTTTGTGATTATTTCAAAAATCATATTTTTTATTATTATAATAAAATAAAATAAAATTTCCAATAAAAAACAGAAAGCAAGTACTAACAAGTGAAAAAAATGGTTGGCTGAGTTTCAAGACAAATAAGTACAAAACTTTTCACTGTATATTTGCTTTGGAATCAGCTTTCCAGAGAGGTGTTTCTTGACTTACTCCCTGTAGTTTTGAACTATCTGATCCGTATTACTTAGGACACGCTCCTCTTTCCTTTAGATGTTCATGTATGCATTCTAGTGACTATTTTGTTTTAAACACTGAAGAAATTACTGATTTTATTTTATGTGACTCTGTTCAATATTTCTGAGTTTGAAACGAGGTATTTTGCTTTGGTATTTTAAAATGCCTGAGAGATTTCTTGGACTCCTTTATGAAAATTATGAGATGGAAAAAATGCAACTATTAACAATAATTTAACTAAGGACGTGTGCACAGGGATTATAGGATTGAGTTCTGAGGCAAGTTAAATGAGAGAACTTCTACATCTCAATCACACCACAGTTTGCTTTCCCTATAATTATACAAAGGAATTTTAATGCAGATTATCTTCATCAGCAATGGACAACATCTGAAATAGTGCCAGACACCTAAATTATGATATAATGATGAATTCTTCATTGTGCTATTCATTTCACCAGAGCTGAGGTAGTAGAAGTAGAGGATAAAAGCGTCCAAAATCTTACTCTATTGATAAAATTATGAACTCATAAAATAATGCTTCCATTCATTTTCATCATTTAATTTTATTTATAATGGTAAACATTATTGTTAATTTCTTTATTTGAATGATCTTATAACAATCTATTACTTCGTATTCTTTATTTTCAATTATTTTTTTAAAATCAGCTTTCTGTCAAATAATAATTCATACTAATTTTAGTTGTAAAACATTTTTTAATAAATATGTACAATTATGTTTGCATTTATCTCATGAATATATTATCATGAATATACAAATTATCCATAAAAGAAAAACTTTTCATCTGTTCTTCCTAGTAGCACATCTATACTTAGAAATGAAGAGTTACAGATTTATGCAAAGTAGAGCCGTTGAGTGTGGAGCACCTTAAACAAGATCACTTCGAAACATTTGCAGTATAAATTTGAGTCATGTTCACATCCTGGGAGATGATGTTTCCACATGAGAGTAACAGCCCAGATGAGACAATCTGTTCCACTGTTTGGCTAGGTTTAAAGGTTCATTCTTGAGATGGAAGCCATTCCTGGCACAGTTAAAGTGGCCAAGAAACTGAAACTAGAAAGATCACAGGCCTAAGGAGGAAACCTAATGCTATTATTCACTAAAGGACCCCAGAAATAAGATGCTTCAATGCTGAAGCCAAACATTGCTTAACAGTCTTCAAAGAAGATTTCATCTTAGTAGGTGGTAATTAACTTACAGACAAACAGCTGGACAGACAGACAGAGGGTCAGGCTTTGGAGTGCTTAGTACAAAAAGGACTGCTTTCATCAACCTCCTTTACTCAAGGCTCAGCCATCTATGCAGAAGAGGGAAGAGAAAGATAAAAGCCAGGGCTGGCAAATTACTCCAAGATAAGAATGTCTGCAAGACAAAAATATGTCCAGGACAGCACAAAATCACTTCATGGGTTTAAATATGCTTTCGATTTTATTTGAGAAGTTCTTTTTTATTTTTCATTTGTGGCTTTTACTTCTGTTTTGGGGACTCAGAAGGGAAGTGGGTACAATCTGAAAGAATTGAGGAGAGGTAAGAATGTGCTCAAAGCAAACTGCTTGAAAACTATTTAAATAAAATAAATAAATTTTAAAAATCATGGGTTTTTTATTCCCCCTTCTAAGAAGGAGTTACAGAGACAAAGTTCAGAGCTGAGACTGAAGGAAGGACCATCCGAGACTGCCCCACCCAGGGATCCATCCCATAAACAACCACCAAACCCAGACACTATTGCATATACCAACACGATTTTGCTGACAGAACCCTGATATAACTGTCTCCTGTGAGGCTATAGCTGGCAAATACAGAAGCTGATGCTCACCGTCATCTACTGGATGTAACACAGGGCCCCCAAAGAAGAATTTAGAGAAAGTATCGAAGGAGCTGAAGGGGTCTGCAACCCTATAGGTAGAACAACAATATGAACTAACCAGTACTCCAAGAGCTCGTGTCTCTAGTTGTATATGTAGCAGAGGATGGCCTAGTCAGCCATCAATGGGAGGAGAGGCCTTGGCGAAGATTCTATGCCCCAGTATAAGGGAATGCCAGGGCCAGAAAGCAGGAGTCGATGGGTTGGCGAGCAGGGGGAAGGAGGATAGTATAGGGGATTTTTTGGAGAGGAAACTAGGAAAGAGGACAGACAGCATTTGAATAAATAAATAAATAAATAAATAAATAAATAAATAAATAAAACAAAAAATCATAACCAATTTTAACAGTCCCACAATCTTTAAAAATGTTCAAACTGCTTAAAAATTTGTTTTTGTTGTTTTGTTTGTTTTGTTTTGTTTTTGATGTTGGGTTTTTTGTTTGTTTGTTTTGTTTTGTTTTTTTTATCTTAGCAGTGGGATCCCGTAAAAGGTTTTGGGCAAAAATTTTTACTCCAAGAGAGATGAACCACAACTGTACAGTCACCATAAAAATCAAACAAAAAACAACAAAAAATAATACTTAAGTATCAGATGTGTGTGTACCCATGTGTTTGCACACACATGCATATTTTTCTGAAAGCACAGTACTGTAATATTTTGTTTAAATATGGTCTTATTACTTCATTTGGGGATTAGAAAAATTGTTTTGAAATCCAAGGGCATTTTAGTTGAATATTAATTCCTTTAGTTTCTGTTACTAGTGTATATGGATGCAGGAAACTTTAACAGAGAAGCAGTTCTGGAAAATCTTGATTGCCAACATGCTAGATTTTATTATAATCTATGCCATCCAATGGGTATCAGATTTCATGAAAGGAGGGAAAAGAGGCAGGATAGACTGATCAGATCACAGTAACCGTCCTTCAAACATTACATCATGACCGATCATGAAGAATGACATGTCACTATGTTTCCTCACCAAGATGAACTGTATCCTTTAACCAATCATAAGTCAAACAAATCTTCTTTCGTCAGCTTGTTTCTAGGTTTGTTTTTTACTTCTTCCCAGCACTGATATAAGTAATAAGAGCAACAGAACCTAACCTCAGAAACTCAGCATTCTTGGTGGATATAACTGTTCTTATTTTCCCTTTAGAAAGCTTATATGCATGGAACTGCTTTTTCTAAAGCGTATATAAAGAAAAAAAGTAGGGCCTTTACCTTGAAGGAGTTGACTTTAAGATGGTAAATAATCAGAAACATTAAAACAGAGTGTGGTATATATTATAATAAAGATAAGAATAAAGGAAGAAATCACAAGTTACCATTAAGTGAAAACCTTCAACAGGTAAAATTAAAGAGAAATATGTCAAAAGAGTTCTATAGTGATGCCTTTAAAAATTAATACAAGAATAACCTAGGAAACATAATGTTAGAAAAGTGTTCTAAAAAAACCCACAAAACAAAAAATCCCTAAAATAACCTACTTGTACTTTCATCTGATCAAACACAGAAATGAAGTCGCAAAATATGCCCACACACCTGGCCATTACCCCCTGTGGCTTAGACACTTTCTAAAAGGTTG
Source organism: Mus musculus (assembly GCF_000001635.26). Classification (NCBI taxonomy): domain Eukaryota; kingdom Metazoa; phylum Chordata; class Mammalia; order Rodentia; family Muridae; genus Mus; species Mus musculus. The sequence continues at coordinate 60,644,786 of NC_000083.6, forward strand.
GCATTGATGTGTCAAAGCGAGTAGCAGGTGGTCTCAAAGTCTTTGCTCCCTCTGGTGATGGATGTCATTTAGTTCTTAATTTTTCCAAAGAAGGTGCCCTAAGCAAATTAGCAAGCAAACCCACAAACCCTGTTTGACCACATTTATGCAAAAGAAAGGCACAAGAGCATTTTCTCCTCAGCACATACGGACACACTTACTCATTAAAAAGTGCTTCTGCTCCTCACAGGCAGGTCAAGGGACAGAAACTTGGAGCTCTATAGCTTCAAGTCTAAATATTTAGTCTTAATCAAACTAAATATTCTTTGGCTTTTCTTTTATGCAGTATCTGATCACATTCTATTACATATGGTTTTGTATATATATCCTACCTGAGAGGTATCAATTTTTTTATTTCATTTTAACACTTCTATAGGATTTGCATTATGTCCTGTATCTTAGTGACTCACAAGTAATAACTCAATACACTTGATACCTTCCTATGAACTGTTATGTTATTATTTCTATATTAGAGGGTGGGGCCTTTGAGTTACTTAAGGAGGTGAACTATAGATTTCATGGGTATTCACTGAATATGAGAACTCTGACTTTAACCTGACATTGGGAAGTCAGTTAAGTCTCATATCAGTTGCACTGTCTGCAAAGTCTTCTTTCTCAATTTGATCCTTTAGTGACTCTGCCACTTTTCATCCTATAACTTTCACAAAAAGATCACCTAAAAGTGCATCTTGTTATTCCCCTTTTGCTCATACTAAAGTTTTAATGTTAAATACCCTGATTTTATTTTAGCTAAGGATAGAACAATGAGTTTGTTAATAAGTGTCTACTCATTTAAGCTTAAAATTGAAATTTTAACATTCGTGTAAAAATTTTTATTAATATTTCCCATTTGTAAATACAAAGTATGGCTTACCTTATCTTAAAGATATTATTCTTATTTATGGGTTTATGAGCTGAAACATCAGGGATGAATTTTATTAATTATATTAAATTAATTTGCCTTTTAATAATTATATATATATATATGTATATGTACATATATATACATGTATATACATGTATATATATACATATATATATATATATATATAAAACAGATGCAGTCTGGTTACTGTTAATGTGTACATACTCTCTGAATTCTTAGAACCCACATATACTATCTACTTCTTCCCAGCAAGGGCCTTTAGTTAATGTGCTTTTGTTTTGTTTTGTTTTGTTTTGTTTTGTTTTGTTTTGTTTTGTTATGTTTTTTGTCTTACTGAGCTCATTGTCTCTGGGGTGGCAGGGTAGGAAGTTCTGTCAAATGAGCATGAGTCAGCAGGAGCAACCAGAATCAGATGGGACATGACAAGTTCTCTCCCATGAAGTGAAGATCTGTGATGATATGAGATCAACAAAGCATTGCAACATGAGCTATACAAGCACACTGTCACTGTCCTTTGAGTTCTATTTATATTCTCTCCAAACATCACGTGACCTCCAGGAGATCCTCACTCAGCAAACAATGTGAGTCTGCATCAGTAATGCATCTCATGACACATCCAGAAAACTTGTGTTTCAATAGGTTTTAACTGGTTTCATATTTCCAAAAAGAGCTACTTCTTGTCGAGTGGGACTCCTATTTAATTGCAAAGAGGTTGGTAGCTATCATAACAGTTGTGCCCCTATTGCACTTGTGGGGAAAACTTCTCTGGCATATTAATACACTGAATTGTAGTGCTTACAGTGAGATGAAGCTCTTGATGCCATTTATGTCCCAACAGACTACAAAGCCCCTACCATGAACAGATCAACAGTTTTTTTTAATTGCTCTATATACTTGTAATAATTTATGTAATAATATGATAATGAAACTTTTAATACTTGATAATTGAACTTTTAATTATGAATGTATCCACTTATGCAACACATTTTTATCTATAACGTTCAACTTTGGTACATCTTTATGAAGCCACTTATAACAAAACTAGTTCATTTATTCTAAAGTCCTGTGTCAACTTAATAGAAGAGAATGTTTAAAAAAAACACTCATGCACAATATCTCTATTAGCTAATTGTAAGCTATTTGTTATTTCAGCTATTATATAAATTCAATGACCACCCTATTGTGACACAAATAATTGTTTTCTATAGCATGATCTTTTTCTTAGAAAACATATTGTGGTCTCTGTGGTAAAGTAAATGATTTCTGATGAGAGGAGCAGTTACTGACAAAATGTCAACCTGGATTTCTGTTATTTAATACAACTACCCATCTAGCAAAAAATCTAATTCAAAATTTTATTGTTATCATATTTAGACTCTTCATTCAGATTTTGAGAAATAAATATACCAGCTTTTAATATTTCTCAGTTTAATTAGAATGCAATTGATGTCCACTGCTGCAAAGTATTAGAGAGGATTTTGCAATTATTTGTGTGTGATTATATGACATTAGTATTGTTTTGGGAAAAAGACAGCATCTCATAATTTCTGAAAAATTCATATATAAAAAAATCTAATTTTAAATATATATACATATTATACTATGCACAATAGGCTGTATGTAAATGTACATATGCAAACATATAAGTATAGGCAATTTTATTCTGAAGAATAATTGAGCAGAATTTTAATTGTATAAACTTATTTTAGTAATTTCTTTACCTAAGCATCAATTTGAGTGTTAACTGACAATAAATAAAATTACAACATGGAAATCTTATAAAACTACAAAGTCAGAAACCATAATATATAAGCTTAGAATTTGCAAGGAAAGAAGTATGTTTGTATCTAATATGTGAGGAGGCCAGGAAGAGTATTGGATCTCCCAAAATTGAAGAATAGGAAAGTCTGAGCTAGAATGGGGAAGCCAAGAATGAAACAATGTCTTCAAGAAAAGGAAGATGTGTTCTAATATGTTGTGCCATCTCTCCAGCACCTCAGAATAATTATCTTTCCAGATCTGCATTCATTAGGAATGCGGTGATGGTAGTAGAAGTGGTGGTGGTGGCGGTGGTGGTGGAATGTGTGTGTGTGTGTGTGTGTGTGTGTGTGTGTGTGTGTGTGTGTGTGTGTGTGTGTCAGAGTAAAAGAAAGACAGTGATTCAACTACTTCTCCATGCCATATTATGAATATGCTATCAACTCTTAAACACAATTTTAACTGATATGTAAATTGTTTTCTGAAGCAGCAATTTACATACATTTTTGAAGATGGCCATGTTCATTATCAAATAAGCAAACAAGCAAACAATGATAGACATGTACACGTATAATGCATACTTTTGTAATCTTTTGAAATTTTCCTTAATGTGAAAGAAAATATTTAAATGGCATAAAAATATTGGTCAATATTATTGTTTGATACATAGATCACACTTTTAGAATTCCATTGTCCTTTAATTTTCCTGAGATCTAAGGAACATGTGGACCATGGACAAGAGTTCAGGAGAAGTTGTCTTCAAGATTTGACTCTGTGGTTTATTTTGGTTTAAAGCCTTGGCTAAGTCTGTACATTTACTTTGTCAGCCACAAAATAAACCCATTACAAGAGCATCCACTTAATAATATTTCTATGTCCACTTATAATTAACTTACAAACTGTATAAGCCCACCTGCAAACAGTGTAGAAAACAATTGCTAGATTAATCAAATACTTTTGAAGTAAATCACACTTTATTTGTAATATTTTTCTTTTAAAAAGATGTATGTGCTTGTGTGAGTATATGTGTGTATGTGTCTATGTATGCATACAGGGGTGCAGTCATAGATACACATGTCTCTTCATGTATGTGAAAGCTAGAGGAGCAATCTGTAGAGCCATTTCTATGACCCAAAGAAACACAGGCTCTAAAAATTGAACTAAGTTCCCTGGGTTGTGAAATAAGAGCCTAGACCCATTGGGCTATCTTGCCAAGCCATGTAACACTAATTTGCCTAATGTATATAATCTATAAATAAATCATGTTAAATATTTTCTTTACCTAAATATTTGTCCCATTTATTCAGAAATAAAATTCTGTAATTGAATCTGTCTAAGTCATTAAAACAAATAAAGGATTATAAAAATGGCAGTAGGAAACAAAGTGTTAACTGTCATTGAAGCCCTCTCTGGCCTTGACCTGACACAGTCCGTATTATGCATTGTGAGAGAGACATGCTCACCACAGTGGAACAGACAAAACTGCCTGAAGACCATGGAGTGGAAAATAAAGGGCACTGAACAGTGCTGGACCAGACACTGTGGCAAAGGCTTTGGGAGATTATCAAATAAAATGATTGGAAACTTTTAAGGAAAGAAGATATTAATTCTGTTCAAAAATCACTAACAGGTGATTTTACCTTAGTATTATTTTATGATATGGATTTTTATATCATTAGATTTATAACAATTCAGCCATATATTCGAGTATGTACTAAAATACAACATAAGTTTTGACAGATTTTTATTGCAAGTAGTGTGAGCAAAAAAAAAAAAAAAAATAGAAACAGTTGCCAATTTTTTGATTCTGCCTTTTTTCTTTTATTATTCTTTATTGCTCCTGCAAATAGATCTTTTATTTTAAGTCATTTGGTTGGTGAGGCAGATGAATGTGAAATTGAATTATAAATACTTCAAGATTTCAAAAAGCAAGCAAATAAACAAACAAAAAAATTCTAGAATCCTTCTGAATTTCTTCTAAAATCTTAAGTTTTCTTTGTTTCTTCAATCTGAACATAAAATCCATTTAAGACAAATATATATTCACTAATATATATATATACATATATGTATAAAACTACAAATATACATGTTTAAATAATATGTATATGTACACATATAAGTATAAACATATATGTGTATAATACTTTACATCAACAAATATGTGTATGATACATATATGTATATTTGTGTGTGTATGTGTATATACATGTGTATATGTATGCATTGTGCATATGCTTATGTGTATATATATATGTATATATATATGTGTGTGTGTGAGAGAGAGAGAGAAAGAGAAAGTGAGTGAAATAAAATATGCAGAAAATTCAACAGAATGAAATAAAATACTCAAAACCACCCAATAAAGGAAATAAAAATAATCACTTGTGAAAGGCAACCTTCTTTCAAAAAGGACCTTTGTGTTTGATCTCAGTCACAGATGGATTGATTAGGAAATAACCACAGGCAATCATTTTGAGCTAAAATTGAAAAATGTTGAAAAAGTCACCTGTATGTTTTATAAACCTGAAAGCAATAGTACTCATTGAAATGGAATGTGTCCTGATTCTCTCACAAACCAGCATACCATCATCACTGAGAGAAATGCTCAGAGCACAATGCTTTTCATCAAGGAATGAGCTCTATTCCTCTGCCTTCTGAAACACTTCCCAAGAAGCCTACTCTCTTTCAAACTCATAGAATTATGAAGTAATTGAATTATTAGGCTACTTGGATCTAGACTCAAACAAAAATGAAGCTCCCAGATATTATAATATAGAGCTTAGTGAATTACAGCAGATTTCTTCTTATAGGACCCTGGTAAGTAAAACCAGCTAACTACAGAATCCATCTGCTTACTTCTATAGTAAGTATAAAGAGCTTTTTCCCTTGATTAGCATATTTACATAAAATGTTGAGTAAAATTTGAAAAAGCAGATATTTGACACAGTTTATATGAAATAACTGAAAATTTGTAAATGGAGAATACACAGCTGAGGTGTAGATCAGTAATAGATGCGTCAGCATAAAAATACAAATAGTAAAATATCCTACATCAATCACCATATTTGGTTTACAAAGAATAAAAGAATCATATTACTTTATATTTATTTAAAACCATATGCAATACATACAAGCATATATATTTTACAAGAAGCTATGCCACTTGAGATGATGAATACACCATAGTAAGTATAAAACAACGTCCTAGTACCTGACATAAGAAATTGGGTCAACATAGTCCAAAAGACTCCTAAAACCTTATATCAAATAGCCCTTGGTTGTCTTAGTGAGGGTAAGTCCCAATTATTTATGACAGTGAACACCGAAGACACAGAACTCAGATTATTTTAGTTGAGTCCTTGAATTCTGACAGCCTCATCCCTGCATCTTAGCTATGTGGGTACCAGAAAATACTATGTGATCTATTAAGCTAGAGAAGTAACTAATAGTCCTACTCAGTTATGCCATTTATGACCTACAGTAAAACCATGGTAAGATATCCCTAAAGGTGCAATAGTGGCACCCAAATCGTGGTAACCAACAGCTCTCTCGTTGGACTTAAAATCTATTCAGCAAAAGAGAAATCATGTCTGCTTCTAGATTCCTAGTCACATATGTGAAACCAGTAAGGTCATGTCATGAACCACAGAAAATAATCGACTACAGCCATCCTTATAGACTTGAATAATTTCTTACCATAATGTAAATATAATATAGATACCCACAGATAAGAGGAGCTATCACCCCTAATAAATGAGCTCCTTTTTACAGCCAATGAAGACCATCACAGAAAACCATGACTGGACACATTCAAGTAATCATGTGGGGTCCATCTCTAAACTCCACATCTATATCAAATTTATATATACATCTATATCACAGTTGCTGCAGCTATGGCTTAGGGAACGTCATGGAAGGAGGGTAAGAAAAATTTTATAAGCCAGAATATGCAAAGACTGCTGTGACAATTTTCCCATTAAGTGCTACATAAACTGGATCAGGACAATGACCATATCAATAGGGATGATGAGTGGAAGGAGAGAGATAGTATGGTGATTCTACCCTTACACACACACACCCCAAAAAATATGTAGATAAGAATATTACTTCCTAAACTAGAATCATTTTTGCCAGTTTGAGTCTGTAATTGATTATCCAATACAAAATGTTTAACTCAGAAAATGTATACATACAAACAATAAAAATTTGGCTCAGATTATATAAATGCGCGCACGCGTGTGTGTGTGTATTTATATGTGTGTGACAAAAATGAAAAGAGAAAAATAGGCTACTAATTTGAGGTTGAAGCCATACAGGAGAGATTAAAAAGAGAGTACCTGGCAGGGGATGGAGGTAGGAAAGAATAGGGGGAGAATGATGTAACTATTTCAGTTTTAAAATGCATTTTACAATAACATGATTCATTAGGAATGAAAGACAAAAAGGAAGAAAATGCAGAGTTAAATAATCTATAACAGAGGATAGAAACCTTTAAACGTGTATTTTTAAAAGAGGTTAATGATATTTATTAAGTAAAAAGAAGATAATTTTAGGGCTGATGAGATGGTACCAGTTATCAAGTGTTTACACTACAAGAGACATGAGTTCTCATCCTTAGTACTCAACTAGTTGTGTGACTCCTTTCTAGGGAGACATGAATGAGCATACAGACACTCCAACACCTGTAAATTATCATAGGAAATGCCCTTAGTTTGCATGATGATATAAACCATAAAATGTGTAAACAAACACACACACACACACACACACACACACACACACACACACACACACACATATATATATATATATATATATATATATACACACACATATATATATATATACATATGTATACATACATATTTTGAATGTAGAAACATAGTAACATACATCCTTTAAAGTGAAATCATTTGTTATAACATAAACCCATCTAGAGAATAGTAAGTTAGAAGACCTTGGAAGAAGGTAAACATTTCACTGTCTCACTTTTTAAATTTTTAAAATATTAATAATTTAATATTTTAAAATTAATATGTAAATAGAAAATATAGCGATATTTAATAATGAAGAGAGAAGATAAAATAGAAGAATATTATTATAATATACAAACTTTGAGTTGGAATATGTACTAATTTTGCAGGCCCAGAAGAAAACACATTGACGAAATCAAGTGCACTGTGTGTAAAATTTACTGTAGTGTATTCTCAGCCTTCCATTGACATAATGTTTAAATTAAGTATCTATTTAGAGATACAAAAACACACATGTACTGATGTGCATGAACAAACACACATGCACACAGATATATACAAATACACACACACAAAATATCAACAACAGTAATCACTTTGTATTTTGTTCCTATTTTTTTAAAAAAGTATCTAAAATATTTAAAGTTTTGTGTCTTTTATTACTATATAATGTCAGAAATAATTGCAAACATAGTTGAGTTTTCTTGACCCGATGGAGATTTTCTTATGAAATAAAGTACATTTTACATTTTATTACTCAATCACTTTTATATATATAATATCAAATAATAAAATAGTTCATGATACAATTACATATTATAGTGTCACATTATAAATCATAAACTGTTGTTAGTCTCATATTATCGACGTCATCAATGACATGATATAAACATTATTTCTTTTAAAGTTCTTAAGGGTTCAAAACAAATCACAGTACCTATCAAAGTTGTTATTCTATTTAGATATGAAATTAAGTTTGTTTCCTTAAAAAATTCATATAAATATGTATTATATTCTGATTATTCCCTTAATCCACTCTCTATTATATGCTCCCATCCCTATCAGCACTTTTCCTTCCCTATCAGTACGACTCCAAACACAGGACATTTTGTCTTTGTTATCAACTGGCTCCACAAGATATAAGAGTGAGTTGCTGGTCTACACCATTTGTCATTCTTATTTTTTTATTGGATATTTTATTTATTTATACTTCAAATGTTATCACCTTTCCTGGTTTCCCCTCCAAAACCCCCTTATACCATCCCCCACCGCCTGCTTCCATGAAGGTGTTCCCCCATCCACCAATCCACGCATCCACTCTCATCTCCCCACCCTGGAATTCCCCTACACTGGGGCATCAAGCCTTTACAGGACCAAGAGCCTCTCCTCCCATTGATACAAGACAAAGCAATCATCTGCTACATATGCAATTGGAGCCATGGGTCCCTCCATGTACACTCTATGATTGGTGGTTTAGTGCCTGTGAGCTCTTGGGGGGAGGTCTAATTGGTTGATATTGTTGTCCTTCCTATGGGGTTGTAAAACCCTTCAGCTCCTTCAGTCCTTTCTCCAACTCCTCCATTGGAGTCTCTGTGCTCAGTCCAATGGTTGGCTGAGAGCACTCACCTCTGTATTTGTCAGGCACTGTAGGAGCCTCTCAGGAGACAGCTATATCAGGCTGCTGTAAGCAAGCACTTTTTGGCATCTACAATAGTGTCTGGGTTTTGTGACTGTATATGGGATGGATCCCCAGGTGAGGCAGTCTCTGGATGGTCTTTGCTTCAGTCTCTGCTCCATACTTTGTCTCTGTATTTTCTTTAGACAGTGAAATTCTGGGTTAAAAATCTGGAGGTGAGTGGGTGGTCCTATCCCCCAACCGGGGGCCTTGCCTAACCACTGGATGTAGTCTCTGCAGGTTCTCCCTTCCCCCTTTTTTCGGCATTTCAGCTAATCTAATCCCCATTGGGTTCTGGGCATCTCATGATGTCCTGGCGTCTGGGACTTGCTGGTGGCTACCCCCAGTTTTCCATTTGCAAACATATAAGACACAATTTGAGAGGATCAGGAAGAGGGATATTTATTGGAGTTGTTGGTGCAGGGGATGTGTATGGTAGAATATGGACTTAGGTAATACAACTGAGAATTTAGAACAAAAAGGACAACAACTGAAAAATAACTCGTGGTTGAGCTCTGAAATTAACCTGTGGCAGGGGGAGACAGAGAAACAGAGTGACAGAAGGACAGAAGAGACAGACAGAGAGAGACAGAGAGACAGAGAGACAGAGACAGAGGCAGAAGGAGAGACAGAGTGGTTGACTCTAGACCACTGCACAAATAATTGAAAACAAGATTAGAACCAATTTATATGCTCACTTTCCCATGTTTAAAGGAAAACCATACCAATACCCAAAATGAAGATATGTTTAGATGCTGTGAATGAGAGTGTGACTCAGTAAAAAGTATTCTATCTGGAAAGGAAAATATGACAGTCTTTAAAGAAAAAGTAAGCATATTTGCAGAAAGTATTTTTCAAACATGGCATTTTTCTTGAGTTGAACCATTTAACCATATAAAGGCACATATATTATTTCTTTGTATGAGATATTTATAATTGTCACAATCAAATAATCTGAATTTAGAATGAGGAGTTGTTTAATGAGTTCTATTCAGGTTATCAAGATTAAAAATGTTACAAAATTATATAGTTGTAATGTTTGTACAACATTATGGAAGCAATTAAAACAAATGAGCCATGACCTTCAAATAGTTAAGATGTTAAATTATGCAGTGTATACTTTACAACAATATAAAATGAAATTGTGATATTGTCTGAGTACTAGACAAATTCTTAATGTTATACATACATTCTGACTTCTATAAAACTGACTATATGACAAGCCACGCATAAAGGAAAAATTCTACACAAGAGTTAACATCTTTTATTATTAATTAATTAATTTATTTATTTATTTATTCATTTATTTATTTTACATTCCTGATTTTATTCCCCTCCCAGTCTACCTTCCCACTGTTCCACATCGCATACCTCCTCCTTGTTCCCCTACCCCTGTCTCCACTTGGATGTCCCTACCTCCCACTCCACCAGACCTCTAAACTCCCTAGTGTCTCCAGTCTCTTAAGGGTTAGATGCATCTTCTCTGACTAAACCCAGACTTGGCAGTCCTCTGCTGTATATGTGTTGGAGACTCACATCAGCTGGTATATGCTGCCTGGTTGGTGGTCCAGTGTTTGAGATATCTCGGGGGTCCAGGTTAATTGTGACCACTGGTCCTCCTACAGAGTCACCCTCATCCTCAGCTTCTTCCAGCTTTTCCCTAATTCAGCAACAGGGTCAATATCTCTGTCCATTGTTTGGATGCAAATGTCTGCATCTGACTCTTTCAGGTGCTTATTGGTTCTTTCAGAGGGCAGTCATGTTAGGTTCCTTCTTATGAGCACACCACAGCCTCCCCTGAGCTCAATCCCACTTTGGGCTTGTTGCTGGACCTTCTTTTCCTCAGTCTCTTCTCCATTTTCATCCCTGCAGTTCTTTCAGAGAGATACAATTATGGGTCAGATTTGGGAGGGAACTTAGATAAAGTGCCCTACAGTGGGGAGAGGGAACTTGTAGAGCCCACCTCCAGCAGAAAGTCAGTACATCAAATGAGGAATGGAGTTTCCAAGAGCTAACTTCTTAATGGAAGCTTTAATAACCAGAAGAACCTAAGGCACTATACTATAGGACAAAGAAGACAACCTAAATACTCTACCAAGGAAAACACTATGCCATAGATGGCATTTTTTGTTATTAAAGTTGTCAGGTTAATAGAACTAAAGATAGATCCCACAGCATAATAAAGTGTGTCCATGACAAGTTCACAACCATCATAGTTATCATTGTGACAAGTCACCAAACTTACATTAAACTAAGACTTCTAAATATTTCCACACCAAGTCTGTTTTTTTAAAAACAAACCAAAAATAGCCAGATATTAACTGTCACAATATAAACAAAGAGGCTAGCATTTCTAGACAGTCGATTGAAGCCTTCAGAACTCAATAGAAGTGCCATTTTAAAAATATTTTTATTAGGTATATTCCTCATTTACATTTCTAATGCTATCTCAAAGGTCCCCTATACCCTCCCCCCACACTCCCCTACCCACCCACTCCCACTTTTTGGCCCTGGCATTCCTGTGTACTGGGGCATATAAAGTTTGCAAGTCCAATGGGCCTCTCTTTCCAGTGATGGCCAACTAGGCAATCTTTTGATACATACGCAGCTAGAGTCAAGAGCTCAGGGGTACTGGTTAGTTCATAATGTTGTTCCACCTATAGGGTTGCAGATCCCTTTAGCTCCTTGGATGCTTTCTCTAAATCTTCCATTGGGGGCCCTGTGATCCATCCAATAGCTGACTGTGAGCATCCACTTCTGTGTTTGCTAGGCCCCAGCATAGTCTCACAAGAGAGAGCTCTATCTAAGGTCAAATCTAAGTGGATTAAGTAATCACACATAAAACCAGAGACACTGAAACTTATAGAGGAGAAAGTAGGAAAAGGCCTCGAAGATATGGGTACAGGGGGAAAGTTCCTGAATAGAACAGCAATGACTTGTGCAGTAAGATCGAGAATCGATAAATGGGACCTCATAAAGTTGCAAAGCTTCTGCAAGGCAAAAGACACCGTCAACAAGACAAAAAAACACCAACAGATTGGGAAAGGATCTTTACCTATCCTAGATCAGATAGGGGACTACTATCCAATATATATAAAGAACTCAAGAATGTGGAATCCAGAAAATCAAATAACCCCATTAAAAATGGGGCTCAGAGCTGAACAAAGAATTCTCTCCTGAGGAATACCAAATGTCAGAGAAGCACCTGAAAAAATGTTCAACATCCTTAATCATCAGGGGAATGCAAATCAAAACAACCCTGAGATTCCAGCTCACACCAGTCAGAATGGCTAACATCAAAAATTCAGGTGACAGCAGATGCTGGCGAGGATGTGGAGAAAGAGGAACACTCCTCCATTGTTGGTGGGATTGCAAGATTGTACAACCACTCTGGAAATCAGTCTGGCGGTTCCTCAGAAAATTGGACATACTACTACTGGAGGATCCCACAATACCTCTCCTGGGCATATATCCAGAAGAGGTCCCAACCGGTAAGGAGGACACATGCTCCACTATGTTCATAGCAGCCTTATTTATAATAGCCAGAATCTAGAAAGAACCCAGATGCCCCTCAACAGAGGAATGGATACAGAAAATGTGGTACATTTACACAATGGAGTACTACTCAGCTATTAAAAAGAATGAATTTATGAAATTCCTAGGCAAATGGATGGACATGGAGGGCATCATCCTGAGTGAGGTAACCCAATCACAAAGTAACTCACACAATATGTACTCACTGATAAGTGGATATTAGCCCAGAAACTTAGGATACCCAAGATATAAGAAGTGCCATTTTTAACTGATAATTTGTTATGAATTTGGTTTTAAACCAGTAAATGAACTGAAATTTATGATACTTTCTTTAATATCACTGTTTCAGATAAAGTTCGACAAACAAGTTAAAGTAAAATGTTTAATGAATAGAATATATTAAATAAAATGAAATCAGAATGTATTTGATTTGAAAAAAGAGATGAGAACTAGTTAAGTGAGAGACTTGTTTTAAATCATGTTCATTTGCTGTATTTTGGCAAGTGATTTTTTTCTACATTAATTAAATTGGTATCATTTTGTTTCCTAATACTTTTTCTTTTTTAAAAATAGTCACATTAACTACTTTTCAAATATTGAGCATGTTATTGATGAATACTTCTAGTCCTCAATTATATTTTTAATATTCTTTTCCCATTATTTTATTGAGAAGTTTTAAGTAGTACTCATTAAAGGCATTGGTTTGTAACTTAATTTTATTGAGATAGGTTGGGAATTCTTCTAATGTAACATATGACTACAGATTTGAGCTCTTAAAGATGTTCATGGGCTTATACTTTATTTCTTCATGCTTTCATCGTTCTTATTTCTTTAAGTAAATTTACTGCATTATTGAATATTCCTATTAATCACCCATCAAGTTATTTTCTTTTTTTAAAGATACTTATTCATCTCCTTTGATGAATATTTTCCCGTTAATTACATGCCTTGGAATGGTTTAAGTGTTGGAAGATAAATATTTTACTATAACTCATAGTTTAGAAGCTTGAAAAATATGCTTTCTAAGTTAAAATTATTGTTTTCTCCCTGTAATATGAATATCTGATATTTCAGTGTTTGTCATTATCTTGTGTCTTCTGAGACTTGGCTTTACTTCAGGCAAACACAGAGATTTTTCAATTTTCCTATATATCCTGTGGTTTATGCCTCAGTCCCCTAATTAGCACCAACAAAACAGACATAGCCAGAACTGAAGGTGAAAAAAAAATGGATATTTGCCCTTTAAAACATGTGGATGAAACTAGTCTAGTGAAGGAACACATAGCAACCATGTATAAGGATACAAACAGTGGCCTTGCATCATCATCTCCAATTCTGTAACATTGTGACTGATCATGGGTAACAGCTTGAGAACAACACAAAGATCTATAATTCTTTGCAGGATAGCATACTTGTTTGTTCCATGGTTGCCATGTACTGAGTGCCTGTTGGTGTTGAAATATATTTGCATCTGCTTATCACAACTTCTGTCATCCACTTTTGTTAATGGGTTCAAGTAAAGTTGTACTGGGCATGATGTCACACAGCTATGGACACAGCACTAGAGTGGCTTACCAGAAGAGGGGTGATGTGTGTTGATGCCAGCCTGATATATGCTGTAAATTCTAAACAAGCTGGACTGCATAGCAAACCTTTATCCCATTAGAAAACAAAAGAGAGCAAAAGCTTAGATTGGACAAAATCAACTGTACTTAATATCTAATATTAGAATATTAGTTAAAAAAATTAGTAGGCCTAAGAGTTCAAAAATAATTTCATCTGATAGACTGATTGTGTCAATGTTATATATGGAAATCCATACCAGGGTTTTTTCAAAATGCTATAATTTTTAGAAGTTTTTGACTTAATAGAAACTGGTTTCTAAAATCAACTTTCATTTTTGTTAATTTTCTGTAATATGCCACAATCTTTCTATAATTGACCCTGTCTGTTGTCCTCTATTATTGTACTGCATTATTCTTATATACTTTGATAAATGTGTATTACATAGTATGTATAAGATTTTTCAATATTAATCTTCCTACTGAGCCCAGTAGAGGCCTCTAAGGGCTCCAGGTGCTCTCCATGCTTCAGGACCTCAGGATTACCTCGGGATCATGGGAGAGTGGAACACAACATCAGCTCCAAAGAAATGTGGAGGTTCTTGTGCCAGCAGGAACAGGGACAAAGGAACCCTACCCCACCAGAGGCTGGAATACATTCAGGTCAGGACCAGCCTCGCCATCTTCTGCTTGAACCCAGCCAAGGGCATCTAGGGCACCAGATGTCTTTCCACGCAGCAGGACCCCTAGCACACCCAGGACCTCCTGATCACCCAAGAGCACATGGGCGATAGAAGCAACAGAGCTTCTTGGTCAGGGTCCTGTTGGGCCTTCATCCTCAGGCAGGAGGCAAAGCTGAGACCCAGACCACTGGGCACATTCCTTGCCAGAGGAGAGTCTACCTACAGGGAGAGTTCTGACCCCAGAACTCAGGATGTGGATCAAGCTCCAGACTTCTGGACACCTGCCCTGAAAGAGGACAGCTTGCTTGCAGAGAGTGCTCTGACCACTGGAACGCAGGAGAGAGTTGGACTCCCAGGAGTGCTGACAGAGGCTAAAACAATCTCAGGAGAATCAAGCTCCAACCAGAGACAGGTTGAACATTAATTCCAGAGATTTCCAGATGGCGAAAGGCAAACATAAGAATCTTACTAACAGAAACCAAGAATACTGGGCATCATCAGCACGAGTACGCCCACCACAACGAGTCCTCGATAACCCAACACACCCATAAAGCAAGATGTGGATTTAAATCATATATCATGATGGTAGTAGAAATTTTAAGAAGGGCATTAATAACTCACTTAAAGAAATACGGAAGAAGACTGCTAAACAGGTAGAAGCCCTTAAAGAGGAAGCACAAAAATTCATCAAGGAATTACAGGAGAACACTGCTGAACAGGTAGAAGTCCTTAAAGAACTATAGGTAAACACTGCTAAACAGGTAGAAGAAACACAAAAATCCCTTAAAGTATTACAGGAAAACACAACCAAACAGGCAATGGAATTGAACAAAACCATCCAAGATCTAAAAATGGAAGTAGAAACAATGAAGAAAACCCAAAGGGAGACAACTCTGGAGATGGAAACCCTAGGAAAGAAATCAGGAACCATAGATGTGAGCATCAGCAACAGAATACAAGAGATGGAATGGAGAATCACAGGTGCAGAAGATTCCATAGAGAACATGGACACAACAATCAAAGAACACACAAAACACAAAAAGATCCTAAATCAAAACATCCAGGAAATCCAGGACACAATGAGAAGGACAAACCTATGGATAATAGGAGTAGATGAGAATGAAGATTTTCAACTTAAAGGGACAGCAAATATCTTCAACAAAATTATAGAAGAAAAATTCTAATACCCAAAGAAAGAGATGCCTATGACATACAAGAAGCCTACAGAACTCCAAATAGACTGGACAAGAGAAGAAATTCCTCCCAACACATAAGAATCAGAACAACAAATGCACTAAATAAAGATAGAATATTAAAAACAGTAAGGGAAAAAGGTCAAGTAACATATAAAGGCAGGACTATTAAAATTACTCCAGACTTCTCACCAGAGACTATGAAAGCCAGAAGATCCTGCACAGATGTTAGACAGACACTAAGAGAATACAAATCTGAGCCCAGACTACTATACCTGGCAAAATTCTCAATTACCATAGAGGGAGAAACCAAAGTATTCCATGACAAAACCAAACTCATACAATATCTTTCCATGAATCCAGCCTTTCAAGGGTAATAAAGGAAAAACACCAACACAAGGACGGAAATTATGCCCTAGAAAAAGCAAGAAAGTAATCCTTTAACAAAACTAAAAGAAGACAGGTACAAGAATACATTCCCAACTTTAACAACAAAAATGACAGGAAACACCAATTACTTTTCTTTGATTTCTCTTAACATCAATGGACTCAATTCCCCAAGAAAAAGACATAGACTAATAGACTGGCTACACAAACAGGGCCCAACATTTTGCTGCTTGCAGGAAACCCACCTCAGGGATAAAGACAGACACTACCTCAGAGTAAAAGGCTGGAAAACAAATTTCCAAGAAAATGGTCCGAAGAAACAAGCTGGAGTAGCCATTCTAATATCAAATAAAATTGACTTCTAACCCAAAGTTATCAAACAAGACAAGGATGGGCACTTCATACTAATCAAAGGTAAAATCTTCCAAGATGAACTCTCAATTCTGAATATCTATGCTGCAAATACAAGGGCAACCAGATTCATTAAAGAAACTTTAGTAAAGCTCAAAGCATACATTGCACCTCACACAATAACAGTTGGAGACTTCAACACTCCACTCTCACCAATGGACAGATCCTGGAAACAGAAACTAAGCAAAGACACATGGACGCTAATAGAAGTTTTGAAACAAATGAATTTAACAGATATCTATAGAACACTTTATCCTAAAACAAAAGGATATACCTTCTTCGTAGTACCTCATGGTAACTCTTCCAAAATTAACCTTATAATTAGTCACAAAACAGGCTTCAACTGATACAAAAATATTGAAATTATCCCATGCACTATATTAGATCACCACGGACTAAGGCTGATATTCAATAAGAACATAAATAATAGAAAGCCAACATTCATGTGGAAACTGAACAACACTCAACTAAAAGATACTTTGGTCAAGGAATTAATAAAGAAAAAAAATTAGACTTTTTTTTTTTTTGGTTTAATGAAAATGAAACCACAACATTCCCAAACTTATGGGACACAATGAAAGCAGTCCTACGAGGAAAACTCATAGCCCTTAGTTCCTCCAAAAAGAAACTAGACAGAGCATATACTAGCAGTTTGACAGCACACCTAGAAGCTCTAGAACGAAAGAAAGCAAACTCACCCAATATGAGTAGATAGCAGGAAATAATCAAACTTAGGGCTGAAATCAACCAAATGGAAACAAGAAGAACTATTCAAAGAATCAACCAAACCAGGAGCTGGTTCTTTTAGAAAATCAACAAGAAATATAAACTCTTGACCTGACTAACTAGAGGGCACAGGCACAGTATCCAAATTAACAAAATTAGAAATGAAAAAAGAGACATAACAACAGATCCTGAGAAAATCCAAAACATCACCAGATCCTAGTACAAAAGGCTATAGTTAACAAAACTGGAAAACCTGGATGAAATGCACAACTTCCTAGACAGATCCAGGTACCAAAGTTAAATCAGGATCAGATTACTGATCTTAACAATCCCATCTCATCTAAAGAAATAGAAGCAGCCATTAATAGTCACAAAAAAAAAAAAAAAAAAAAAAAAAAAAAAAAAAGCCCAGGACCAGATGGGTTTAGTGCAGAGTTCTATCAGACCTTTAAAGCAGATTTAATTCCAACTCTACTCAAACTATTCCACAAAATAGAAACAGAAGGTACTCTACCCAATTCATTCTATGAAGCCACAATTACTCTGATACCTAAACCACACTAAGATCCAACAAAGAAAGAGAACTTCAGAATAATTTCCCTTATGAATATCGATGTAAAAACATTCAATAAAACCCTCACAAACTGAATCCAAGGACATATCAAAACGATCATCCATCATGACCAAGTAGGCTTCCTTCCAGGGATGCAAGGATGGTTTAATATACGGAAATCCGTCAACACAGTCTACAATATAAACAAACTCAAAGACAAAAATCACATGATCATCATATTAGATGCTGAGAAAGCATTTGACAAAATCCAACACCCCTTCATGATAAAAGTCATGGAAAGATCAATAATTCAAGGCCCATACCTAAACATAATAAAAGCAATATACAGCAAACATCAAAGTAAATGGAGAGAAGCTGGAAGCAATCCCACTAAAATCAGGGACTAGACAAGGCTGCCCACTTTTTCCCTACATATTTAATATAGGACTTGAAGTCCTAGCCAGAGCAATTTGACAACAAAAGAAGATCAAGGGGGATACAAATTGGAAAGGAGGAAGTCAAAATATCACTGTTTGCAGATGATATGATAGTATATATAAGAGTCCCTAAAAATTCCACCAGAGAACTCCTAAACCTGATAAACAGCTAATATCCAATATATATATGTATATATATATAACAAGCTCAAGAAGCTGGACTCCAAACATTCAGATAACACCATTAAAAAATAGTGTACAGAGCTAAACAAAGAATTCTCAACTTATGAGTACCAAAGGGCTGAGAAGCACTTGAAAATAGGTTCAACATCCTTAATCATCAGGGAAGTGCAAATCAAAACAACCCTGAGATTCCACCTCACACCAGTCAGAATGGATAGGATCAAAAATTCAGGTGACAGCAGATGCTGGAGAGGATGTGGAGAAAGAAGAACACTCCTCCATTGCTGGTGGGATTGCAAGCTGGTACAACCACACTGGAAATTAGTCTTGCAGTTCCTCAGAAAACTGGACATAGTACTACTGGTAGATCAAGCAATACCTTTCCTGGGAATATACCCAGAAGATGTTCCAACGAGAAAGAAGGACATATGCTCCACTGTATTCATAGCAGCCCTATTTATATTATCCAGAAGCTGGAAAGAACCCAGATGTTCCTCAACAGAAGAATGGATACAGAAAATGTGGTTCATTTACACAATGGAGTACTACTCAGCTATTAAAAACAATAAATTTATTAAATTCTTCGGCAAATGGATGTATCTGGAGGATATCATCCTGAGTGAGGTAATCCAATTGCAAAAGGAGTCACTTGATATGCACTCACTGATAGGTGGATATTAGCCCAGAAACCTAGAATACGCAAGATACAACTTCTAAAACACAAGAAAATTAAGAGGGAAGACCAATGTGTGGATACTTCATTCCTCCCCATAATACGAATTATAATATCCATGGAAGGAGTTGCAGAGACAAAGTTTGGAGCTAAGATGAAAGGATGGACCATCCAGAGACTGCCCACCTGGGGGTCCATCCCATAATCAGCCACCAAATACAGACTCTATTGCATATGCCAACAAGATTCTGCTGAAGGGACCCTGATATAGCTGTCTCCTGTGAAGCTTTGCCAGTGCCTGGCAAATACAGAAGTGGTTGCTCACAGTCATCTATTGGATGGAACACAGGGCCCCCAATATAGGAGCTAGAGAAAGTTCCCAAGAGCTGGAGGGGTCTGCAACCTTATAGGTGGAACAACAATATGAACTAATCAGTATCCCCAGAGCTCATGTCTCTAGCTGCATATGTAGCAGAAGATGGCCTAGTCGGCCATCATTGGGAAGAGTGGCCCCTTGGTCTAGCATACTTTATATGCCCCAGGAAAGGGGAAAGCCAGGTCCGAGAAGTGGGAGTGAGTGGGTTGGTGAGCAGACCGGGGGGAGGGTATAGAGGACTTTTGGGATAGCATTTGAAATGTACATGAAGAAAATATCCAATAAAAAATGTGGGAAAAAAACTTTCTAACCTAAAAAAAAAGATTTTTCAATATCATATTTCATTTTTTCATAACCCTTAATCTTATAATCACCATATATTATTCATTTTATTTATATTCTGGGATACTTTATCAACTATATTATCCTCTTACTAGAAAATTTTCCCCTAGGCAGCTTCCCCAATAATCCTTTTATCATGGTAACACCTTCATCAAAACGTAGTTTGTGTATATGTGGAGCAGAGAGTATATGTGTATAAATGTATTCAAGTTATGTACCTTGATACCTTCATTTTCCTTCTAAATTAAGTTGTCTTTATAGAGATGTAATTTGTTAGTATGTATTTATTTTTCTGTAATTTACCTTGATGTAATTCTACTGAAAATCAAAGACTATAGTGATTATTACTGTAGTCTAATATAGTTACTGAAATGTGTGCTTTGTCTGTAATTTAATTTTTACAGATTTATTTTTTATTTCCTTTTTGTATAAATGTGTTCTTAGCATGTATTTATTTCTGTGTTCTGATTGTATGCCCAGCAACTACGGATACCAAGACAAGGTTACTCTGGAGTTGGAGTTACACACTGCTGTGGGTTGTCAGGTGGGTGCTTAAATTCATACCCAAATCCTCTTGGAAAGCAACTAATTCTCTTAGCTTCTGAGCCACCTTTCCAATTCCTTAAATATATACTTTTTATGGGAGATGGATATGTCCATAGACATGCTTTTCACCTGTGAGAAAAAGAACCAAGTCAGTGGTATTGTAAAAAACAATATTGATGCAAGTATGTTTTGTGGTGGTATGGAAGTCCTACTAGCAGGTCTTACACTCATATTGACACACTGACTTTTATGAAAATTAGTTCTACATCTCAAATATTACATTAAATATCAGATTATGTGTGTGATATAGGACAAACTGGGAAGTATGAAAAACTCTACCAGAGTTGTTCTGACATTTAAATCTCCCCTTGTTTCCCAAAACTTCATTGATGGCTCTCATAGCTGAAGTTTTCCAGGCTTTCTGCAAAGCATCCTAAGACTATGCTTTTTTGTTTTTTTTTTTTTTTTTTTTTTGTTGTTGTTTTTTTTTCTGTTTTACTGTGATATGTCACTATGTTCTCCTCTGTTACTTCAGTAATGATGTTGACGTGAGTCTTTTATAACTATGATTTTTCCCTGAATCCTGTATTTGGTGAATATATTTAAAGTGATTTAAATGTTTTCACGAATGGAGAACAACTGACTGTGAAACAAGAAATGTTTGTCACTTATTTTAGTTATTTACAAAAGTTGTTATTTGTAGCTGATTCTGGAACACTAATTTGTGACTCTATTGAGCAGTCAAAATTCAGATTCTTTCATTGCTAAAGGGTCTTATATAATGTGATTGACATTTGTTTCCTGAGTTGGACATAGTAGCATGGTTTATTTTTAGAAATTATTCACATTAGTTACTCATGTAATGAATCATCCTAATTTATTTTAATGATGTTCATTGTCTTGTGATTATTTCATAAGAGCAAGAATACATTTAGGAAATAAATTGACTTAAAATAGCTTAAAAATAAATTCACAAAATCTATGGTTAATTCTAAAATCCACACAAATATGCCTTATCGTCTCTTCATAATTTAAAAAAAAAAAACTACTATGGGATGAATTTAGCAATTGATGTTCCAAGAGAAGAATGGCAGGAACAAAAATAGAAAATAAAAGATTTGTGTTCATATGCTTAAAAGTATGGTACAATAACAACTACTTTCAATTTAATAAGAATTTATTTCCAGATACCCTGAGATGAAAATGGCAAACATGACTCTACCTATGCCAAAACATGTTTATAATAAATTTTAACATGAAGTGGGACATTAGTACACTTGCAAAGACTTTCATGTCTGTCCCATATTTATCAATCAATGACTATGGCTAAATGTATGATATCATTTTACTTTACTATACTTTTTATGCTTGATAATTTTTGTTTAACTTAAATATAAGGTGTAACACTTATTAAAAGTCTTTTAAAATGCAATGATCAAATTGTACTTAATACCAAAAGTCAGTAAGTCAATGACGTGAAGAGGTGATACTTTGTCTAAAGTTCTCAGAGGATCCTATGTACTTTATCTTTGGAATAGACCCATGGAGGAAGTATACATTAAAAGCCTTAATATTTTGCTTATATAGAGCGAGTATGAAAAGTAAAATGTGGGTAGTTTTCTCCTTTTAAGTATCGAGGCTACTTTAATTTTCTTGATGATATACAAATTGATAAAGAAAAGAATTTTAGGATTTTTCTTTTGGTCATAAAAGTGCTATTGGCCAGGGTACAACAGTTAGACTTGCAATATCTTAGACTGGAAGACTACATAAAGACCTCTTTAATCTGAATGATCTTTCTTTCTTTCTTAACTTCTTCCTTCCTTCCTTCCTTCCTTCCTTCCTTCCTTCCTTCCTTCCTTCCTTCCTTCCTTCCTTTCTTCCCTCCCTCCCTCCCTCCCTCCCTCCCTCCCTCCCACTGAGGCCAAACCAGGCAGTCCTCCACAACATATGTGCTAGGGGCCTCAGCGCATGTATGCTGACTAGTTGGTGGAACAGTCTCTGGAAGCTCCCACGAGTTGGGGTTAGTTGAAAATGCTGGTCTTCCTATGGGGTCACCCTCCTTTTCAGCTTCTTCAGTCCTAACCCTAATTCCTCCATAGCAGTTTCTGACTTTAGTCAAATGGTTGGGTGTAACTATCTGCTTCTGTCTTAATCAGCTGCTGGTAGGGTCCCTTGGAGAATAGCCATGCTAGGCTCCTGTCTGTAAGCACATCATAGCATCAGGAATAGTTTCATGCCTTGGTGCTTGCTTGAGATAGATCTCAAGTTGAGCTGGTCACTGTACTGTGTTCCCCAAAATGGAGTCTCTTCTCCATTTTTGTCCCTGCAGTCCTTTTAGACAGAAACAATTCTGGGTCAGAAATTTTGACTGTGAGTTGATAATCCTGCCCCACTACTTGAGTCCCTGTCTACTACTAGAGGGGGACTCTTTGAGTTTCCTCTCCCCACTGTTGTGCATTTTAAAGGCATATAAATTGGTATCTCCCATTGAATCCCAAGAGTCTCTCACGTCCCAGGTCCCTAGAACTTTCTAGAGGCCCTCCTACTTCCACTCTCAGAGGCTGCATATTTCCATTCATTCTTTTGTCCCTCTAGACTTCTCTGCTTCCTCCTACTCACATAACTTTTTCCTTTCTTCTCGTAGTCAGGTCCCTCCCTCCCTTTGCCTCTCATGATTATTTTGCTCCCCCTTCTAAGTGAGATTGAAGCATCTGCCCTTAGGCCTTCCTGCTTGTTATACTTTTTATGGTCTATGGGTCACATCCTAGGCAATCTGTAAGTTTTGACTTATGTCCACTTATTAATGAATACATATACATGTCCTTTGGGTCTAAGTTACCTCACTCAGGATAATATTTTCTGGTTCCCTCCATTTGCCTGCCAAACTCATGATATCCTTGCTATAAACTGCTGAACAGTATTCATTGTGTAAATGAATTATATTTTCTGTATCCAATCTTCAGTTGAGGAACATTTGGATTGTTTTTATTTTCTAGCTATTATAAGTAAGACTGCTATTAAAATACTGGAGCATGTGTCCTTGTGGTATGGTGGAGCATCATTTGGCCAAATGCCCAGGAGTGGTATGGCTGAGTCCTTAGGTAGAATTATTTCCTTTTTTTTTTTCTTTTTATTGAGAAATTACCAGAATGATTTTCAGAGTAGTTGTAGAGTTCTACAATCCCACAGTCAATGGAGGAGTATTTCCCTTTTCTCACGTCCTTGCCAGCATGTGCTGTCCCTCCAGGTTTTTGTTCTTAGCCATCCTGGTTGGTATAATGTAGAATCTCCAGGTTGTTTTAATTTGCATTTCCCTGATGACTAAGGTTGTTGAACATTTCTTTAGGTGATTCTAAGCCACTCATTGATGAGTAGGTATTAGACCAAAAGTAAAGAATACCCATGATATACCCCCACAGATCTAAAGAAGGTAAGTAAGAAGGAAGGCCCAAATGAGGATGCTTTAACCACACTTAGAAGGGGAAAAAATAGTCATGATGCAGAGGGAAGGGGGAAACTGGGTGGGAAAGGGGAGAGAGAGGAGAAGAGGGAGAGAGGATCAGATATGGAGAAAAATAGAAGAGAGACCCAAAGGGCCAGAAGAATGAATGAAAATCTGCAGCTGCCTTGGGGTGGGTGTTAGAAGGTAATCTCTGGAAAGTCCCAGAGAATTGATATGGGCATGGTTATCAGGAGTCAGTGTGGATGACCTTAGCTAAAGTGATCAATAGTTGTGATATCAAAGCTGAAGGGACCATCTTCAGTAGCCACACAGTGAAGGTATGGAGACATAAACCCATCTTTGAAACTTTTGAGCCTTCTGAGGCTCTTTGCATTTAAATCAGTAAATACTGTGTCCATTTCTACCTGCATAATCATTAATGTAAGTTATTTCATCTGAGTGAAAAAAAAAAACTAAATTACAGATGTCAGCTGCTTTTGTTAAGCTACATTTCATCATGTCTAAGCTTCATTCTGCTCTGTGAACGCTCATTATTCTATACATCTTCAGAAAGATTAATTATGCCAATCAGACGATGACATGTTGTTATCTTACCAAATCAATCTCATAGTGATTCTGTATTACAGAGCAATTCAAATGTAGAAAAAAAAGATCTTAAAACCACTGAAGTTTTCTGCATCGAAGACATTGAACAGAATACTTTCAATTGTATAGAAAATAGAGAATATAGATTCATTATATTTTATATTTAATTGAAAAGCAATTTCCAGAGATAATTTCACCATGCATATGACATATGTGAAAAATGCAAAGTGACATTCAGTGACAGCAGCATCCAGGAGCAGTGGCGAGATTTCCTCTACTTTCTATTTTCCTCTGTGACCATTTAAACTCCCATTGCCTCATCTTCCTATGTTCTGATCCCTGTAGTAGATTTGTTTTTTACCAAACCATGAGAATGCTTTTAGGATTTCTTTAAAATACAAAGATAAGAATAACATCTATATTTCCCTCCTTGAATTATTAGAAATTCAATATTTTCCACTTAAATGTATCTTTTTTCTGTTTTTCATTTATATAAACATAAGTTTTTTGTAAAATATATCATGATCTTGGTTTGCCTTCCCCCTTTGGATTTGTAAGACAAGCTCTTTCACAGTCTCCAGCAGACCATAAGTAGGATAGATGTTGGGGTAGGCCAACTCAAAGCCCTGGATCTGGGCCTGGAAGACAGCCCCATTGGTCATTTGAAGAAGTCATAGGGTCACACACAAATGAATTAGCTTGTATTTTTATATGTTAAATGGAGCTATTTCACAGAAGATGACAATTCTCTCTCCAAGAACCGCAGTATGTCTGGGAAAACTCCCAGACATGACCAGTCACCAGGCAAGGGATACTTTCCATCTCATTCTTGTCAAAAATGATTCTAATAGACTCCATAAACAATATAGGCTAAGGTCATGTTCTTTGTTTGCATATTAGAATTTGAAGTTACAGTGGTGGTGCACGCCTTTAATCCCAGCACTTGGGAGGCAGAGGCAGGTGGATTTCTGAGTTCAAGGCCAGCCTGGTCTACAGAGTGAGTTCCAGGACAACCAGAACTGCACAGAAAAACCCTGTCTTGAAAAACCAAAGAATTTGAAGTTAAGACCATATTAATGAAGTATCACATACATTGGACACAGGACTTGGGGGAATCAGGATGGAACAGACTTGGAGGCCACTTACTTTTTTGAGGGCTAGACTCAGTATATTGGAATGTACTATACAATTTTCCAAGGAAGAAAAGCAATCAGTAATTCTATCAAACTGCAGTGTCTATGAACACAGTATTGGTCAGCCTGGCAGATACACCCATGGTGGAATAGTATGACATTTTTATCTTTGGGGTAAATCTTAGCTCTCTATTTTGACTTAAGGTCTGCTCAATTAGAAGGAATTCATGTATGGTACTGTAAAAATGGCTACCACCCCTGGCTCTTGCTGGAGGCTATAGAAGAAACTAGACTGATATAATATTTAACCATATTATAAACACTTACTCCTATGATCACACATGAGTGTAACTCTCCACAGATAATTAGCCCTCTCAAATAAGTGGAGACCCTACCCCTCAATGGAGAGCAGTGCAGAGATCTGTAACGTTTCAAAATGGAGAGTACAATGATTTGGGATGTGGTAGTTGTTTAAAATAGAGATTTCCACCATAACCACAGACCTTTGGTCACTTATTTGACCTTTGGTGTTGTCATTTGGGAAGATTTAGGAGATGTGGCTCTTGAAAAAAGTATGTCATTAGAGGTACACATAGAATGTTCAAAGCCTTACAACATATCTAGTTTGTACTCTCAGCTACCTAATGTGAGCCCTGATCTTTCTGTTTTACCATCATTCCTGCCATTTGCTTCAATATTTCATAGCAAGGTAGATCTGCATCCTTCTGAAACTGTAAATCAAAATAAATTCATTTTGTCAGTGTAAATTTGGTCATATTGGTTTATCACAGCAGCAGTGAAGTACCAAATGCAGGTACTCATCTCCAGTGTATTTTATCTGTGGTGAAAATAACTAGATCTTGTGTCTCTAGTTTAATATGTAGCAGAGTTTGGCCTAGTAGACCATCATGGGAGGAGTGGCCCTTGGTCTTGCAAAGATTAAATGCCCCAGTAGAGGGGAATGCCAGGGTCAGGAAGTGTGAGTGGGTAGGTTGTGGAGCAGGGTTGGGGGAGGTTATAGGGGACTTTTGGGATAGCATTTGACATGTAAATGAAGAAAATATCTAATAAAATTAAATTAAAAAATAATAATAACAAAAAAAAGAGGATACCTACACATAAGGCTTAGGGAACATGCAAGAAGAAACAGGCAGAAAATATTACTGTAATAGCCATTGGACCAAGATGCCTACAGTGAGATAATATTTTCTAGTCATGACAGGGATGATGCACCAGTATCTCATTAATATGGCTCCCTAAACATGGATCACATGACGGTAATATAACTCAACATACCAAAGAAATTCTGAAGATTTTCCTAGTGACTCATAGCTATGTGAAGTGATACAGGAAGTCAATCAATGGGTGCCAAGACAGGAAGAAAACTTTTCCCCAGCTATGTCTTGATGTTCTTACCCCAAGTAATCAACTCTAGAAGGGTGTAGCCAAGAGCAACTCTAAGAGGGCTCACTAGTATGTGTGTTCATGTATGTATATGTATGTGTGTTTATGTGAGTTCATGAGGGAAATGTGGGAAACATTCAAGTAGTTAAAGTGGGGAGAGAAAGGAGAGGGTATATTACCATACAAATTGTCATGTATGATTTTTCCATTTGTAATTGTTAATCAATTGTTTAATCATTAATTTTAATTGTTGATCAGTAAATAATATATTTAAGATGCTAGGTTATTCAACATCCATATAATAAAAATGTTTTTTGTTGTTGTTTTGGTTTATTGTTTGGTTTTTTGGTTTTTTCAGAATCTAATTTCTGGTGGGAAGTAAAACACGTTGATTTCAGTGAGGCATCGGAAGGTATAAAATATAATTATCCCATACGTAAAGAAGTTGGAAATTCGCTGAGTATAAAAGGTCACTTGTGTGAAAATTATTTCATAGGAAGTATCATGAAGAAAAAATTAGTGGTCTTCTATCACAGTCCCAACATAAAAATCAATATTTCCAATCAAGAGACTATTTTCAATGAATTTTGAACACATAGTAATTACAATTGTGACAAAACAAAAGGAGAGAAAACCAAGTCTTACCAAGTTATTACTAGTTTTTCTCTTTCTAAAACACTCAGTGATATAGACCAAAGAGTAACTACATGAAATACAATATTGGGAAAAATAGTTATAATTATGGAGGATTTTTAGAGTGTGATACTAGTGGTTTACTGAACTGTTGTATGTTATCTTGCAACACTGTCATTTAGGAATACCAGGAGTGACTTTGCTGTGTAAAATGAACTGTTACTAAGATCTTATGTGCTTCATTACAGGTCTTAAAGTGCCAAAATGTGATTTTGAGATCCTTAGCTTCATATGCACTGGGGTGATTTGAAAGCAATGTACTCTATGCTTTGAGCAGTTGAAAATGTTTACACCAGTTATTGACTTTGTGGGGAGCCTTAGGAGCCATAGCCTTTTAGAAAGAAGTATGTCTCTATGGCTGGATTTAAGGTTTCAAGAGACTCACGCTGTTTTATTTCCTCCTCTTGACTTGCAGTTTGCAGTTAAAGATGTGAGATATCAGCTACTCGTACTGACACACCTGGTGTTTGCAACAATGCGAACCCCACCATGATGAGTATGGACTTTTAGCTCTTTAGAAGTAAAAGCCTAAAATAAACCTAAATGAACTAATCTGCATGGGTTGGGGTAGGTGTTTTTCAATTAAGACAATCATTGAGCCCATTGTCCTCTCCTGAAGGAGCATGAAGAGAAAAGTGGAGAGTTGTTAATCATGACATTGGCTCTCCTACAAAAGGGCAAAATATTGAAATATATTATTGTTATCAATAATATACTATTATATTTGCAGTATTAATACACACCTATCGAGAACCAATATAAGTATCTACTCTGGTGGCTGCATACCATTGACTCACATGTGTTAAACTTTAATTTTACATATGTCTATGCAATAAATGTTTATATTTTCCTACTGGCTAGATTAGATGGCTATGAAGGTAATGGTACCTGCTGCCATTAACAGCCTCAGATCTTTCTTCATGACAAAATGGTGAAAAGAAGCAAACCAAACCCTGCAGGGTTTTGTCCTACACAGAATGTTGACGTATAATATAAATTACAACATAATATAAAATAATATAATAAAATATACGAGTTCAGAAAACAAAAAATATTCAGGAGAATTTTTTTCACTTAGTCAAAGGAAAATATACTTGTATATCTAAATTTATCTTCTTTGACACAACTAAAAACAAATAGTGGCAAACAAAAATAGTATGAGACCAGGATTTCTGTCTCCTGAAATAAACTCTAAAACACTCCCTACTCTCTCTCTCTCTCTTTAATTTTTTAATTAAATCAAAAATATATGTGTGTGTATGCACAAATTCTGTGTACATATACATATATATGCATATTACATGTATGTATACATTATATATACACACCCATATGTGTATATATATATATATGTATATATATATAGAGAGAGAGAGACAGAGAGAGACAGAGACAGAGAGAGACAGAGAGAGTATTTGAAGTTAATACTGTTGAAATGGCCTTAGTCCATTAAACTTTTCATATCATATTTGAAACACAGGAAATGGAATTATATTCTATATAGTAATAGTTATTTTATCAAATTCTTAACTTTGGATATTAGAAAAAAGATTTTTTTTCTTTGATCATGAGCATAATTACCCAACCCCACATCTACTGAAGGCCCTACCATGATATGCTATGCTTCCTATAACAACTATCATAAGCAAGCAATAAGGTGATATGGTACTTTACTAAATGATAGGATTGACTGAAAATTCAAATTGTTTAACATTAAAACCATTCCAGCTACATAAATATAGCTTATTGTCCTAAATGGACAAACATGAGATATGTAAATATTTCTGACAGTAGGTTCTGAAATATTATATTTATGCTTCAGAAGCAAAATGTATCCTTTTAACATTTTTATTTTTGAAATAATTATAAATTGTGGTTTGTATTTTCAAGGTTTGATTTTTCTACTTTCACTGGGAGTAATTTTTCAGAGACGTCTATGTACTATGAATTAAAGAATAGCTATTGAAGAAATTAAGCATTCTTAAAACTACACTAAAATGCTAGGTGTATGAATTGTAATTTTACTGTTTCTTTACTGACTTTACTAACCAGATTGTTAATAGTTTATAATCGATATTTTTGTTTCCTTAGTCACAAAAGCAAAAAATACCTCTTAGTATGATCAATAAGTTAAAATTATTGGAAATCTGCTTCAGTTTAAGGGACCAGAAGAGAGCTGTATCAATATATAAAAAAAAATATTTGAATGATTTCTACTCAATAGATTATATATTCGATACATATTCAAATAAATTACATTCTGCACAGAAAATAATCATTTGAAATATGTAAAAGGTAGTTGTACAAGCATTTGAGATGTTCTAATTAGAAAGAAATCAAGTGTAAGATTTATAAACTATTCTCACATTTTGATCAAACAATTAAAATAGAGCTCAAATGAGAAAGTTCCAGACAACTATTCCATCAAGCTAAAAGCAGGCATGCAGGATGGGTAATTCCCTGTTATGTTCTCCCTGAAGTCGCCACTAATTTTTTTTTACATTATGTTAAATCAAATCAGAAGGGCAGATTTACAAACCCACAAGGAGAACTGAGTAAGAACTGACTTATGAAAATTATTAAGTATAAGTCTAAAGTATTGTGGTCAGGTGGAAGGTTAAGAACCATGAATATTGGAAAACCATAAACAATAAAAAACTGCACGTTGTTTCTGGAATGTATGAATAAACTTTTATTCAGTCTATATCGGTAGGAATGAAGTATTTTTGTGAGGTGACTAAATATAAGCATTATTGAAAATATATTTGGTTTATTAGTTTTATGTAACTAATAACACACAAACTTTAAGAAAATTATTTTCCTAAAATATAAACTAAAATAGTAATATAAGCTTCCTGATATCCCTCATAATTTATTATCAAAATGATAAATGTAAATGTTATTTTGAAAAAAATTATATACACACCTTTTGTCTACTAGAAGCAAATGATTTGCAAAGAAATAAACTATTTTTTAAAAATTTGTATTGGTTATTTTATTTATTTACATTTCAAATGTTATTCCACTTCCTGATTTCCCTTCCACGAACCTCCTATGCCATCCCCCTATCCCCACCCACCCACCCACTCACCCACTCCCACCTCACTACCCTAGCATTCCACGATACTGGGGAATCAGCCTCCATAGGACCAAGGCCTCCCCTCTCATTGATGCCAGATAAGGCAATCCTCTGAACTCTGTGGTTGGAGCCATGGGGTCCTTCCATGTGTGTTCTTTTAGGTGATTTAGTCCCTGTAAGCTCGGGGGTGGAGGGAGTTCTGGTTAATTGAATAGTTTAATCAAGTCCCATTAGTATTTTATTCAAGTTGTTTATTCATTAAAATTATGCAAATTAAGCCTAGTAAATATAAATGAACAGTGTGACTACTAGCATCTAATATTGAAGCATCTTATATTAGCCATTAAATTGGCAGAGTTAAACAGGAAGTGGGGCATCATGGGATGGGTGGTAGGTGGAGGGGATAACCGTGAAGTAGGATATAATTTGAGATGTAAATGAATGGACTGATTAATTAAAAATAAAAAAGTATATATAAAAATTTTAAAAGGTGAATACAAGTAACCAATGTTAGCATATTTGCTATTTTCTTTTTCTAAAACACTGTTTAACATAGTCTTGTTTCAGTGATTTTTTTTTTTTTTGTGGGTCTTTGCATGCTAATTATAGCAGTACTTCTAGAGCAACTGTTGCAGGGAATATTAAAAAAGAGCAGCAAGTTCCCATGCTATACCTTGTTAGGAGCGGGTGTGGCGGCAGTCCCAAAGGCACCAGGGACTGTAGCTAAGTCGTATGACTTGCACCTGACTTCCTCATATAAGCCACAAACATCTTGAGAGCTGCGCAGGTGCACCAGGATACCGGTGAATCCAGTTTGATGGAGATATGCCCCTGCTGCCCTGATTAGCTGAAGCTGTGTGCCTGGTGAGGCGGCGTGACCTGCTGTGCGTGGATGAGAGTATAAAAGGAGTGAGAGGCCCAGGGTTCGGGGGAGATATAAACAAGAAGAATCAGGACTGAATAAACTGCTGTTAGAAGGACTGGTGGTCGTGTCGTTCTTGCTGGTCGAGAGCGGACAGACAATACCTGGCTATTCTCTGCTCCAGAGGGGTCTCACCAGCCGGTTCTTAGCTCCTAGAGACTCTCTGACTCAGAGTTCCAAAATCTCCCCACCCAGTTCGCTACGTTCCCACGGGCATGTCACTACCATGCCAGCCCCATGCTTCAACGCTCCCCCCAACCCATCTTTGTGGTGCACATCTGGCAAGCTCACACTTTGCAGCTATACCTTTCTTTCTTGAACCCGGTTGAACCTCTGCATGAAGGAAAACCCCACACAAACTTAGTTCAGAAACAGTAGTAACTCAATCACTAGGTACAAAAACTAAAATCCTAATTTTGTAAGCCATATTAAATCTAAATCCTCTGAGCGTGAATCCGCTATGAGGAGACAGGAGACAAAAGTATCTACATCTTGCCCTCTCAGTATCCCCATCCAAAAAGTTCCTAACTCTCTCCTGCTTCTTTCTTCCTTGTCCAACCCAGAATTTCCAACTACTCACCCAGTGATAGGATTGTTTATTCATTGGGGAAAGGTTCACAGGAAGTCAACTGAGTACTTGACTCATTCCTTGTTCCAGAGAACCCTCCTGACAAAGTAGAAATAACATGAAAATATATGCATCACCAGGGCTAACCACAATAACTAACACTTCAGCATTCTACATACAAACATATGACATTTTATCCAGGCATCTTGAAACTTACATAATCTACTTCAATTTTGCTTTAGTTAGAAATTGGTACAATTATATCTTGGGTATTCTGAGCTTCTGGGCTAATATCCATTTATCAGTGAGTGCATATTATGTGTGGTCTTTTGTGATTGGGTGCCTCACTCAGGATGATATCCTCCAGATCCATCCATTTGCCTAAGAATTTCATAAAATCCTTGTTTTTAACAGCTAAGTAGTACTCCATTGTCTAAATGTACCACATTTTCTGTATCCATTCCTCTGCTGAGGGACACCTGGGTTCTTTCCAGCTTCTGGTTAGTATAAATAAGGCTGCTATGAACATAGTGGAGCATGTGTCCTTATTATATGTTGGAGCATTATCATACCCAGATGACGCCCAGGAGTGGAACTGCTGAGTCCTCAGGATGTACTAAGTGCAATTTTCTGAGGAACTGCCAAACTGATTTACAGAGTGGTTGTACCAGCTTGCAATCCTACCAGCAATGGAGGAGAGTTCCTCTTTCTCCATATGCTTGCCAGCATCTGCTGTCACCTACATTTTTGAACTTAGCGATTCTGATTGATGTGAGGTGGAATCTCAGGGTTGTTTTGATTTGCAATTCCCTCATGACTAAGGATGTTAAACATTTTTTAGGTGCTTTTCAGCCATTCAGTATTCCTCAGTTGAGAATTCTTGTTTAGCTCTGTACCTCATTTTTTAATGGCGTTGTATGGTTCTCTGCAGTCTAATTTCTTGAGCTCTTTGTATATATTGGATATTAGCCCTCTATCAGATTTTGGGTTGGTAAAGATCTTTTCCCAATCTGTTGGTTGCCCTTTCGTCTTATTGATGGCTTTCACAAACTACATGAGACAAAGGAAGACCAAAGTGTGGATATTTTGATCCTTCTTGGAGGGGGTATCCATGGAAAGAGTTACAGAGACAACGTGTGAAGCAAAGACTGAACAAATGACCATCCAGATACTGCCCCACTTGGTAATCCATCCCATAGACAACCACTACAACCAGACAATATTGTAGATGCCAACAAGATCTTGTTAACAGTAGCCTGATATAGATGTCTCCTGAGAGGCTATTCCAGTGCCTGACAAATACAGAAGTGGATGCTCATAGCCATCCATGTGACTGAGCACAGGGTCCCCAATGAAGGAGTCAGAGAAAGGACCCAAGGAGTTGAAGGAGGAATAATAATATGAACAGCCCCATAGGAGGAATAATAATATGAACAAAACAGTACTCCCCAGAGCTCCCAGGGACTAAACCACCAACCAAAGAATACACATGGTAGGACTCTTGGCTCACCAACTGCATATGTAGCAGAGAATGGACTAGTTGGGCATCAATGGAAGGAGAGGCCCTGGGTCCTGTGAAGGCTCTATGTCCCAGTGTAGGGGAATTCTAGGGCTAGGAAATGGGAGTGGGTGGGTTGGTGAGCAGGGGGAGGGGTGATAGAATAATGGGTGGGGGTTTTCAGAAGGGAAACCAGGAAAGGGAATATCATTTGAAATGTAAATAAAGAAAATATCCCAGAAAAAAAGAAGTTGGTACAAATACATATATTAGAAGTGCAATTCATCCTTTAGAAAAGCTTAACACTACACTCTGTGTCCAGAAAATGTAGTCTTTAATCCTGTAAGATCATACATCATCTTGAATAGTCTGGTAAAATAGAGAGTCCATATTAGAGAAAAATTTAATATAATAGTCTTAATTCTCAACATCTCTCTCCAATGCCTTCTTCAGCCATCATTTCATCTACTATCACGAATAGATTTATGGCTTATCCTCAATACATAATCCAGTAAGAGCACAGTTTCTTAGCTTTTATCACAGGCATGAGAAAATTCTTAATGGCTATGCAAATCATCCAGTTACCACTGATCAAAATTTATTCAAGCTAAATTCTTAAACTAAATCATATCACATCATATGACCGATATTTTAAAGGTAGAATGATGGGGAGAGAGGCCCCTTGGTATTGCAAGCTTTATATGCCCCAGTACAAGGGGAATGCCAGGGCCAAGAAGCAGGACTGGGTGGGTAAGGGAGCAGGGTGGGGGGATGGTATAGGGAACTTTTGGGATAGCATTTGAAATGTATATAAAGAAAATATCTAATAAAATAATTTGGTTTGTAACTACAAAAAGAAAAAAGGGAAAAAAGAATGATAGCTAAAAACAAAACAAAACAAATAAACCAAAATCTGCTAACCCCCTAAACAACTTATATTGAGCAATCATGTGATTACAATGAAAACTATTCCTGTATTCAAGGATGAATTTCGTACCTTCTCCATTGATCTTAAGTCTGTATTGTCTTCAGTGCCCCAAATTAACTTAATATTTAATTCATATATTTCTTAAGGGGTATTATATAAAGTATATAAGTAGTTTTATACATTCTGCACAATGAAGGCAAAACGAAACCAACTTTATTTTATTAGCTATTTTCTTTATTTACATT
This sequence comes from Mus musculus, assembly GCF_000001635.26. Classification (NCBI taxonomy): domain Eukaryota; kingdom Metazoa; phylum Chordata; class Mammalia; order Rodentia; family Muridae; genus Mus; species Mus musculus. The sequence goes on from NC_000083.6 coordinate 60,680,028, forward strand.
TCAAATGTTATCCCCTTTCCTAGTTTCCCCTCCAAAAATACCCTATTCCCTCCCCCTGCTCCCCAACCCACCCACTCCCATTCTCAGTCCTGGCATTCCCCTATACTGGGGCATAGAACTTTCACAGGACCTAGGGCCTCTCCTCCCATTGATGACTGACTAGGCCACCCTCTGCTACATTATACTGCTAGAACCACAAGTTCCACCATGTGTTCTTTGATTGGTGGTTTAGTTCCAAGGAACTCTGGGGGTACTGGTTAGTTCATATTGTTGGTTCTCCTATGGGGCTTCAGACCCCTTCAGCTCCTTGGGTACTTTCTCTAGCTCCTTCATTGGGGACCTTGTGGTCGTCCAATGAATGATTATGAGTATCCACTTCTTTCAATGGGGAAAATACGTGAGATTTTTATTCTATGGACATGGTTCAGTTTGTAGAGTGCTAGCCTAAAGTATGTCACTGTATATCTGCAATATTAAAACCCTGGAGTAGAAGCAGGTGTTCTAGGGTTTCAGTGAATATGGAGTTCAAGTTCAGCATGAACTTTGGAAACTGTCTTGAAAAATATAAAATATGCAAATGTATACATTCATAAATGTAGAAACAAAACTCTTAAAGAATGATTCATCCATACATGAAATAATATGTAACATCAAAAGTTATTAGAAGGATATAAAGTCAAAAAGTATGGAAATTACCACACATCTACTAAATTAGTTAAAATTGTAAAAAGTAATTTGTAAACAGGGCTGAAACACCATATACTTGTAGGGATATGGAACAAAGAAAATCATAGCAAAGTTTACAGGAAGGCAAAATCGCTCCAACAGGGACAGACTTATAAAAAAACAAACTAACAATTACAGTGTAACAGTTGTAGCATTTAGACAAATGTCAGAAGGAAACTAAGAAAAATTTCTTTTTCCAATTGTTGCATTTTTTACATATTATTTTTTAATTATTGCAGAATCAGTTTTTATCCAGAAAGTATATAGTTTTTGAACAAATACAGCTTATAAATATTAAAAATGAGAAGCTACATCAAATAGATGTTTTACTATATATGAATAATAAAAATTTAGTGCACCTGTAGCATAAAATATATTTCAATCAATATAATATTATATAGTATGTATTGAAAACAAATGGTATATTAAGATAATTTTGGATTGATAATTATTAAGACATACAACCAGTAAAACTCACCAGTGAAATATGCTGTGTTAGAAATGAGGTCACCAATAATTATTCACCTTCAGTATCTACTAGAGTTTTTGGAAAAATATTTTTTCTAGGATGGATATAGTTGTCATATTGGAGGCTGACTTCTGAATAAACTCTTCCTTCCAAGATCTTTCTGAACTCTGGTTAGGTGGTTCAAATCTACAGTTATGGTCCAACCTCCTTCTCCAAGATGACTGATTCAAACTGGCTTATCTTGGCCTCTGACTGAATTGCTCTGCTTGGCCTCAAACTAACTGTGTCAATCTATTCTAATCTTCAACTACTTCTCCTTTTCAGGCTCATTCTGTCTTCATCTGAAACTTGTTTTTGTAAAACTGTCCTAGAAAAAAAAAATTGTCTTCTCTCTCTCTCTCTCTCTCTCTCTCTCTCTCTCTCTCTCTCTCTCTCTGTATTATTCTATTAAGTGATCTCTCTTTCTTGCCTTGTTGCTGTAAGAGGTAGGTCCTACCTCTGATTCATTCTGTCAAATCTTTCTCTGATTTAGTACTTTATCTGTCCCTCAATTACAAGTGTTTAAACATGACTACTTCTTTCTACAAATCACTTTTACTTATAATGTTTGAGTTTAAAATTATGTACTGTATTCAAGCCATGGGGAATGAAGGTATGTCATTTCAGATGGATCACACAGACCTAAGTAGAAGAATTTTCATCAAGTAATATGGCTTCTTTGGTAAGAAATCATGCCCAAAGCGCTATATGTTCTGGCTGAATGAAGATACACCCTGTAATATAGTATGATCTGGCTGGAATACATACACATCCTTAGTATACATTTTAATACCAATGAATGTAAAGTTAATTTATAGAAGGGAGGAGTTGTGTTTGAAAGTGAGATCTAATCAGAAGACAGTGAAGTTGAGTGCAGTTCAGTTGAGTCCTGTCCAGGCAGTTGAGTCAGTTGGGAGTCAGTGCAGTGAATTCACTGCAGTGCAGTGGAGATGGCTCTTGAGTTCATGAAGTTCAGTGAAGGTCAGCAGAGTCAGTTGTAATCATAAAATAAGGAGCCAGATGATCAGAACAAATGGCCAGAATTAGTTTGAGGCCAAGCAGACCAATTAAGTGAGAAGCTAAGAGAAGCCACTCTGGTGTAGGCAGCTTGAAAAGGTGTTTGAGCTAGACCAGCTCACTTAAACCAGCCAGCCAGAGTTCAGAAAGAAATAGAAATAGTGAACATATTCATCAGAAAGCCTACAAGAGGACAGTATGTGAATGAAGGTTCTTTTACAGACCTAGAAGTTCTTTGGATATGATTCCTTGTCAACACAACCTTGTTGCTCAATTAGAATCCCTCTATAGACTTTGCTACTACAACTTTAGAAAATACCTCACCGTGTGCATGTTCATATCCCATATAGAACTGGCAGAATATTTGTATATACTTATCACCCCTAGTATACTTATAGAGTAACATGCTAATTTTATGACTGTCTATAATCAATATTCTTTCACTGAAAGCATAATAACAAAAATAAATCCATAATGTATGATCAGAATAAGTATAATATATTTCCTGAGAATTTGTAACATCTGGTGTATTAAATCTGTGGATGTGAAGCCAAAGGATATGGTTAACTAAATACATAAAAATTAAAAATTATAACATTTTTGAATTGGCATAATATACAGCAACACAGAATAGATAAGTGACTATTCACATCTGACTAAAAAGAAGTATATGAAGGAACCGTGAGGTGACAAAACCATTTTTTTTTCTCTTTTGATGCATGGAAGTAAGCATCCTGATTTTGATATTTACCTTACAGTTTTAGAAAATGTTGATAAAACAACCTGAGTGAATCATGCATCAATCTCTCCAATATGTCTGAGGACCACATGTGAATATGCAATTACCTCAGATGTTAAAACGTTCAATTAAAAGAAAATCAATTACTGTTTTTTCACTCATTGATTTAGATGCAGATTAGATTCTGAGTTCATGCAGTGTGACTGGGTGTCATCTTCCTTTTCATTTGCAGCTTTTCAGTTTCCGTTTATTTACCAGTAATTTAACTTTCAGCTGTCACTCTGGGTTCTGTATCTAGATTTGAGATAACCATGGTTTGTTTTGCTTTGTTTTCCATAGTTTTTACTTTGTGTCTCTACTCCTTCTGAGGACCAGAGGATATTGATATATATTTTTAAGTTTGGAATCTTTTTTATTGTGTGTTAGTATAACTCTTTGAAAGGGTATTTATAGCTGAACACTAGTTCAGGTGTGTTTACATCTGACTTCCATCAGTTGTCTCATTTTTCATTTAGCATAGATCATCAATCTATATATCTACACATCTGTCTATTTATCTATCTGCTTTGTATCTGGATTAATTTATCAAACAGATAACTCAGTATAGTTGCTTATTAGGGGCCATTTAAGATTGGAGAGATGTCTCTGTGCTTAACAACCTATGATTCATTCTCCAAAATTCCAGCTCCCTTCTGGCCTATAAGGGCATATGTATACATGTGAACAGATACAAATTCACATACTCCTAATTAAATGGAAGAAAATGACCTTTTAAGGTGGATTAGTTTTATGTGAAAAATCTAAGTGTGAATATAAAATGTACAAAATCCACTAGTGATAAAATGATGTGCCTTGCAAGAAATGCAAACTAATGTGTTGTGGCTCCTAATCTTTAGGTAAAAATCTTTTCCTATTCTATAGACTGCCACATTTTCTACTATGGAGTAAATCTCAATAGTAAATAAACTTAAATGATAGCGTTATGTGATCTGCGATCTCAAGGCACTGAATTAGCTTGACTGCAACAAGACTTTTGTTGTTGTTGGTGGTGGTCTTTGTTTGCTTGCTTGCTTGCTTGCTTGCTTGTTTGTTTAATGCATCAACACCAGAAGCAACATAGGCAGTAAACAACAAGATAATTTGGGCTTTTACAAAATTAAGACAAATTATATAACTGTTGCCATTATATGGGTGTTTTGGAAATAGAAAAATTTAAACAATATAAAAATATCATATTTTATATTATTCTTAATAAACAATAAAGAAAATGAAATACAAGGATTAAAAAATGTGCAGATTTGAGATAACAGAATATCCAGCTTGGGAAAGCAATATAAAGCAAGCATTCTAGAAATCTATGAGTCCTATTATTTCTTTGGCTGGAAAGAAGACTTTTAAAGCACAGAGAAAAGTTAGCCAACAGTAGAATGTAGAAAGCTCAGAACAGGAAACAATTACTAACAGACTGTAAGAATAACAATTCCCAGACCTCACATAGAGCTGAAAATCATTCTGGTTCTTACTAGCTAGAGAAGAGAGATTCTCACAAGTAATGAGGGCATCACTAAAACAAGATAGGATACAGCTTAGCAGTATAGCTCAATTTGTTCTGAAATTAAAGGCAACTATATTCCTGCACAATCATGTGTGCAAGCACACACACACACACACACACACACACACACACACACACACTCACATACATACACACACACATGCACGCGCGCGCGCACACACACACACACACACACACACACACACACACCTAGCATTCAAAATATTTTGTTGTATATCTTCAGGTCGACATGTACACACATTCCAAGTATACTTGACAATATTGACAATAAAATGCTCTGTGAGCTTCAGCATGTATCCTGAATCAAATCAGAGCAGAGCAAATGGTTTTAAACAGATTAACACCTTTTTTCGTACGATAAACTCATCCTCTTGCACGTGAGATGTGATCTGAAGGAACAACTTCATAAGACATTGTAATTGTTAAAAATATGCCAGGTCAAAGTTTTAATAGTTCCTAATAGAGTCCGTGTGATAGTGGCTTATTGATTTGGCCTTTAAATGTGTTAAATGTTTTTCAACAAGAAATAGATATTTAGACAAAGATCAAATAGTGCTAGAATGATGGAAACTTTATTATTTGGATTAAATGGAAGTCATGTTTTGGGAATCTCCCAAGCCATCTAACAATTGATATAGCTTCCATCCATTTGTCTATCCTTCCTTTTTGGCCACCCATGAATCCCATCTATTTATCTGCTCATTAAACATTCCTCACACCTTTACTCTCTGTTTTCTTTCTGTTTTTCCTCTACCCCTAGAATCCTTGCTTTAAAATAACATAAGTGGATCAAAAATCAGAGCCAAAATGTATTTATACAAATATGGCATTTCACATTTTTCCAGTTCTTAGGTTGTGTAGACTATGAGATAATTTACTGACACAAATTTATTGATGGAAGTAAAGTTTTTTAAATTAGAACAGTGTTACGCAGAAGTTATATCTCTTGTTATATTATTCTCTCTCTCTCTCTCTCTCTCTCTCTCTCTCTCTCTCTCTCTCTCTCTCTCTGGTTACATGAATATATCCTTCTATAATGAAAGCAAACTTAAAATACACTGATCTCCAAGTCATAGTCTACTGTCTGATGCATAGAAAATTGCTCTCTCTGGCTGTTGCACCAGGTATATTGGCAGAGTAAGTGGACAGTTCAATTTATGTGGAAAAATTATTGTTAAACCTATCCATTAGACATCATTATGAACTAACTAGTACCCACACAGCTCCTTGGAACTAAACCACCAGCCAAAGAAAACACATTGTGGGACTCATGGCTCTAGCTGCATATGTAACAGAGGATGGCCTAGTTGATCATCAATGGGAGGAAAGGTCCTAGGTCCTGTGAAGGTTCTATGCCCCAGTATAGGGGAATGCCAGGGCCAAGAATGGGAGTGGGTAGGTTAGGGAGGAGAAGGAAGGGGAAGGGGATAGGGAATTTTCAGAGGGGAAACTAGGAAAGGGGATAACATTTGAAATGTAAATAAAGAAAATATCTAATAAAAAAAGTAAAAACAAAACAAAAAACTATCCTTTAGATTGCAGAGGAAAATTTCCAAATTCAGTTTTTTTTTCTTTTACTTTATATACAATAAATAAAATAAACACTTGGTTTGTTGCTGTTGTTGTTGTTTGGTGGTGGTGGTGGTAATCTTGTCTTGGTTCTTCATTATTTAACAAAGTGATACCAATTCACCCTGTTCATAATTGCATAGAAAATGTTTAATGAGGTCTAATGTCCTTTTGACTAGAAGAATATATTTGTATTAATGAACAGTAGTCCTGATCAATTCCATTGGTCACAGATGTTTATCTATTGTCAAGCTGTTCTGAATGATTGCCAGTAGGGGAGACAATATTTCCATTGGGTATTTCAAAATATTTTTAATCACCGTATTAATATCTCATCTGCAGTCACAAAATCTCTCTTTGCTCTTCTTCACTTTTCTGACGTAGCGTCTTTTTTTTTTTTTTTTTTCCCTCCTAGTGTTCAGGTCTCTACCGAATCTATCTGGACAATCCCAAGTAAACCGACCACTTTAAAACCCATTCCATAGCAGCTTTAATTCTGTTGACCTTTCTAACTCTGTATTGTTATGCATTGTTTATACATTACTTTTACAGTTGTCAAGGGAAATTTATGGTCAGTCTACCTACTATGAGTATCCCTTTATGATTTGTTTGAGAGACTGATTATCAGATTTTAAGAAAGACTTTGATTGTTGCTGTTGTCATTGTGTCTGGTAATGAAGTAAAGGACGGGGTTCTGCATTGCATCTCTTAAAACATTTATTTATTTATTTATTTATTTATTTATTTATTTATTTATTTTTCTGAGAATGAGATCCACTTATATAGCATATTCTTATTGACTCACCCTTATCTTCTTTCCAGTCCTGTCTGACTTCTCCTTGCCTCCCTTCAAGTTTCTTGCCCATCTTTATGCCTTGTTCATTTGTTTGATGACCCACTGAGTTTACCCAGGGCTGTCTGTGTTTCTAGAGCTTTGAGCATACCCTGAAATTTCCCCAGTAGACATCCAACTGAAGACAAGGTTATCCTTTCTTCTGAACCTGTCAGTGGCTCATATTTCAGCAGGAAGAGATTGGGCCCCGAGAGCCTTCTCTATCTTTATCTAGCCTTTGATAAACCCAGTATTATGCAGTTCTACTACAGCAATAACAGCAATTATTTAGTTCCTTGTGGTGAAATTGAACATTAACATCCATACATTAATTTAAGTATAAGAGATAATTTAGTGGCTACATTATCTATTACAACGGAATATAGTACTAGTAAAATAGGGGCCAGGGATAATATATTAAGTGTTATAAGAATGTTTCGCCATTTGTAAAACATGTTTATATTTTTAATTAAAAACAACAAGGAAAACTCATTAATTCTCATGGAATTATACTGAAAATTAAAAGCCCACTATGGGATGAGTAAATTAAAAAGTATTAAACATTTTTAAGATGGATTAATTAAATGATAAATCTTAGCAAATATAATCATATCAATATTACATGTTTCTATAAAACAAAGTAAAAGAAGTAACCAAGAACTTGGTGTAGAAAAGGACAATAAGAACCCATTTTGTACATTATCTGCTTCGGTAGCCTATGTATTATGCAGATGTTGCCTCTTTTTCATCTTATACTTGAAAATTGAGCGTGCATTTTGACTTGTATAACATCTGAGGAACACAGTGATTTTAAATAAAGATAAAGCACTTTCATTTTATTGGATTAGTTACTTTCTGTTCCCATTAATTTGATGACGTTTATAATAAAATAGCACATATTTAGTTGATAGCGAATTCAAGAGATGATTTAACTTGTCACAACAAATCTGCTCTTGTGGAGCTGTATGGTGAACATTTCGCTTTGATTTATGACACCGATGTAAAATTGTGATGCTGCCTTATTATAATAGGTGCAGATACAAAGTGGCATTATTGAATGTAGCTATAAAAGGGAACTTCAGGAGCCTGCTAACTGAAAATTCATTAGTATATTTTTAACATTTACTAATTATGACGAGTTTCTATTTCCTTAAATGGAAACAAGACTTATATTTATTGTTTGTTGTATTTCTGAAAAATAATTCAAATTTAATGAATATTATGAAAGTGTGCTTGTTTCATTATGTTGACCTTCAGTTTAGATGAAGCCACATTTGCCAAGACACTCAAGGATTAATATCTCTCCTATAAGAATGCCATTTTGGGAATACAAAAGGAAACTTCATTATCAGGTAGAGTTCACTCTGCTTATAAACCCACATGAAGGCATTTAATTATGTACTCTAATGTCTTCCTCAATTATTTGATAATGCCTTTATCAATTTTATGATAGACTAATTGTACATCAATTTATCATCAATTATTTTTATAACACAAGGGGAGGACTTGCCAGATACTCAATTACAACTCTGGATGTGAAGATCACAAATGCATTTTCTGGCATTTGTGTATCATGCTAGATATACTGAAAAGTCTCTCTGAACTCTGAGAAATGTGAAAGTCAGAGCACAGACAGCATTGTGTTTTCAATTAGTATTTTAATTATGCTTTGTGAAATCAGCGATACCTTTTCATTTCATAAAAACAAATGAAGTAAACCACATCAGACTTATCTACTCCTATGGATAGTCATTTGTATGATAAACCCTTTTGATATATGACTGCATTACCCAAACCCAATTGTCTCATGCTGTTCATGAAAGCCAGTAATAGGACACAGGCTGTGATGCTATTAGCACAATTCAATAACAGAATATTAGAATGTCTGCTAAATGCCACAAATGAATTCCAGAATTTTATATATTGCTAGTATTAGGTTGTAACATTGAACACATTGCTCCTGTTTTACAGGTTTGCCGGTAAATACTGTTAGTACAATTATAGTTCTTACAAAATTTAATCCAACTTTTGCCTTAAATCACAGAAGTCAACTCATCACACTAAACAGCATTTTTTTTTAAATTCTAGAAGTGGTTTGATAACTCATTAAAACGCTAACTCCTTTAAGAATTTCACACTAATAACATACTGCTAATCTAAGGTCTAAATGTTAAACCACAGAAAATTTTATTAAGTTCTTTCAAGATATGTCAAGGCCCAGGGTAAGAATTTTCATTTGTAAAATATTTTGATGAATAAAATTAACATAAATTGAAGTCTCACGCAGAGATGGACTCCAGTATTGCAACCTTGGCCATACTTATATGCATAAGGTGTTATTTCTGACTCCCAGTCCCATTTAAATAATGTTGTTCTCAGCCTTAAATCAAGAGTAATTTATATCTCACTCCAAGGCTTAAGGATTGTTGCAGATGAAGAGCTGAAAAGTTTTTAACAGCCAAATGAGGTAGAGGACTTCAAGGAAAGGTGTTTGTTTGTTTGTTTGTTTGTTTGTTTGTTTGTTTCGATACAAGGTAAATGTAGAAATGAATTCACGCTGATTGAGGCTGCAGGCACAGGATTTGTGTACACTGACATCTGACATGACCCCACAGTGGATGATGTACGAACGTGAATAAGTGGCACCATCCCTAACTGAGATGTTGAGATGTGGTAACTGTGGGGAGAACTGGAGTAATTTTCATTCTGCTTTTTTATTTTTTATTTATTTATTTTATTTTATTTTATGTTATGTTATTTTATTTTTTTAGTCATGCAGCACACCAGAGCAGGTGTCAATCCTAAGACTGCCGAACAACCCAAACCGGAATCAAAGAGAAACGAAGAAATACAATGCATTTAGAGGTGGTAAATGGAGACAAGCCCATCCAAAACTACCACATGTAATTAACGAAGAATTAACCAAACAATTTCTTTTTCATTTTCATAATAATGATTAATGTTTTATCTCTAATTTAGTTACGATATTACTTACTACAAAACTCCCCTTATACATTCCATGGTGATCTAAACTATAATTAAAGGACATATTTTAATTGTGTATTATTAAATGAAAGCCTATATATTCATCTAGGGTGGCATCGTGAGAAAAGTATTACCATTGTTGATTTTTCATCTTCCAATAATTTCATGCTTAGTTATTTTGTTTCTTCTTTCATAGCTTTATAAGACCTTCAGTGTGTACATTGAAAATGACATGGGAAATTTCAAATTGCTTTGGCTACTGCTATTGATCAGTACTTTCAATGAAAACAGAAATGGAAAACTGGAAAAGATTGCACATAAACCATGCAGGCTTCCAAGCCAAAAAAAAAAAAAAAAAAATTCACAATCTCAGAACACGTTGGGCCGAACAGACTGAGTGTAATTGAGGTATACAGCAGTGTCCAGCATTAAAAGGCATTAATAACATTGGCCACGTCACTATAAAAACAGGGTTTTTCACTTTGTAAAAGCAAATACATTTGCAGAAAGCAAGCAGGGCATGGTGGCACACGCCTTTAATCCTAGCACTTGGGAGGCAGAGGCAAGCAAAATTTCTGAGTTCCTGGCCAGCCTGGTCTACAGAGTGAGTTCCAGGCCAGTCAGGACTAAGCAGAGAAAACATGTCTCAGAAAAAAGAAAATAATTGCAGAGAACAAATTGTTTTTAATAATCAAATTTAGTTTTTACATCTATATGAAAGATTAAGCTGTAAAATTACTGTTTAAGTGCAAGAACAAAATATAATTTTATAATGTGGAAGAGCCCGACTTAGGACTAAGGTCATGCCCAGATACTAAAAATTATACCCGTACAAAACCTGACCCAATGAAGCCCACGATGTAGGCTTCAGAAGAAAGAGTGCTTTTATCATACCCACGCATGTGCCAGGTTTTTCTCAGTACTGAAAGTATTATACATGGACTTTTTGGTCTTCATAAACCTAAGTATGGAAAATCATCCATAGTAACTACTTTACTCATAACATGTACACATTTTCTTTGGATTGATATTTATGCATGCCATCACCTTCCTCTATTAACAGTAGTTTCTGTATGAAAAATACAATGTATATATTGTTGGCTCTTACCCAAGCAGCCATACTATCTTGGCCTCCCTTACAAAGTTCCATGTCTTTTATTCTCATACATGACTAAATCTTCAATCCTAAACTAAATTGTCTACTGTACATGCATAATGATAAATCCTCAATCCTGCTGGGGGGCATTCATCCAACATCCCATTAATAATTAAATGGTCACTAGCAAATTTGTTTTACACTGGATGTCAAGAATCAAACCATTTTTTTCTTAATACCACTTTTAGCAAAAATGATTTTTATCTTTTTCTTCCGTTGCATTAACAGTAAAACTAGATTGCTGATTGAGGAAAATGTTATTCCTTGGCACTGTTTAATCCTCTTTTTCTATTAATTAGCAACAAATGTCTATATTTTCTTATTAAAATTTGTTGGAATAGTAAGTCCTGGGCGTCTAGGTTAAATGTATATGATGAAGTTTACCAATAAAATATATGCACAGCATGCAAAGTAAATGGCAATTTGTAAACTGTTAGTGAATGCGAGAGCCTGAATCAAGTCACAAGTATATACATGTACATATACAGACACACATTTACATACACGTACTATGTATTATATGGTTTAATATTTATCCCATGAATATGAATAAAAAATGTATTTTTATTCATTTTAATAATATATGCTCATCATCTCATTTCACAACCAATTGAAAAAGATGTATATTGTTTCCTTTGCTGTTGTCTGACAGTGCTTTAGGTACCTTTAATTATGCAATATTTAACAACATGTGCCCCAAGACCTTATAATAAAGAAAATATTGAACAATATGAGATATTTGTATATCATATTTTAATAAAGATATTTAGGTGACTGTCATTAATTATTTAATTATCTAAAAAGCAAAAATCTTGAGGATCTTATGATTCAAACATTTATTGAGAAGAAATAATTTCTTCAGAGATTCAGTACTCAGTTTGATAAAATGTTGATTGATATTTGGATCAGTTGAAACTATTATGGAAAGTAGCTACTGTAAATAGAAAGAGACTTTACCTTGGTATTGAGAAAGGAGGGAGGAATGATATAAAGAACTGTATAATTTCATATTATGTGACATTAATTTACTAATGTTTATATAATACTGTATAGCATGTTTTGTAGAGCATCTTATTCAGTACTATAATATTGGTTTGTTATTGAAATAAAATAATATAGTAAGTTGTAAAACCTAAAAAGATAACATGTATGAGTTTTTAGCCTATACCTTGGGTGGAATGTGAAAACGATTAGTCTAATATGATGTTTACTTTAATTGTATTGTCATCTAAAACAGAGCCTATAATAGGCATAAGAATTCATAATGCTGTATTTTCACCTATAAACTATGACTATCCCTTCAAGAAACAAAGGAAAGACAGTATTTGACCTGATAAACTCAACAATGTATCAAAGATTCCTAAATGTGTTTACTTTATGAGGTATGTCTTTTAAATTCACAACCCATAAGCTAAATATGTCATATTAACTTCTAATTTTTTAAAACTACATTGAAGACAACCTTATTTTCTTGATTAGTGGTGTTTACTGAATTTCAATGCAAAATTGACTCAAATCCCTTTCATCATATATAGACCTCTTACATATAAAACACTTCTTAGCTATCAGATATAATTTACCCACTTGTAATTTAAGAGTGGTTTTATGTATATACTCGTTATCCAAATATTATGGTTAAATGTAATTAGAGTTGCTTTTAAATTCAATGTTCCACAAAATCGTAGATTCTGAGTAGGATGCCTCAGCTGAAGAATTGTTTTGATTGCCTTAATTGGTGTGGAAAGATTTACCTTCGCTCTGGACAACACTTTCCGGTAAACTTATAGAAAAATGAGAGAATGAAAATCATATAGAAACATACTTCTCTACAAGCACCCTAAACAACGCCTTTTGCCACACACACACACACACACACACACACACACACACACACACACACACACAGAGTCAAAATTGACTTTATTCTATAATTGCACATTTTTTTCCAGACAGTAGTTAATAACAAGATGCTACTGCTGAAGACATCTCACAGTTGAGCCAAAATAATCACTACGTGGAAGCTTCATAATAAGTAATGGTAAGTAGATGGTTACAAAGAGACATTATCTCTTGCCTATAGCAGGAAAGCTTCACACAGGAACTCAAAGATGAACATCATTAATATGCCTGTCCAAGCCTATGTCACCCTGAATTCCAGCACTAAAAGTAATGTTGGGTGCAATCAATGGTAGGACACGTTGCACAACCCACAAGAGCTGTCTTTCCAAGTTCATCCAGTGTTACCCAGCTATAGGAGCTTTGTGTGGCTCTGTCTCTGCTCCATGACACTCAGACATATGTTGTTCCAGTGCAGCCTCCACTCTTTCAAAAACTCTCATTATTTTCAGTTCTTTATCTTTCTTTTCTAATGAACCTTGTTCTGAGTTTCTGAGAGAAGTGCCAATTCACCTTCAAAATATAGCCTCCCCTAAGTCAATCATATTCCAGAGGAAGACCACATTGGGCAACACAAATTGGCAATGAAGTAGGGGGAAAATTTTTTAAAAAGGAAATAATGTTAGGCAGGAAAGGCAAGGAAGGAAAGTAGATCAGGAGAGAGTAAGAGAGTGAATATGATCAAAACGCACTGTACAACATTCCTTACGAACTAATAAGAGAGAGAAAGAGGGGATCATTTCTGTTTTGCTTATTTAATTTCCCTCTTAAACTCCAACCTTCCCTATTGCCACCAAGTTAATTTACTTTATTACTGTTATTGCTACTTCCTGGACTGTTATCAAAACTATCATTTCCAGGCTTTCACATTGACTAAAGAAGAGTAGTTCTTTTGTTGTTGGTGTTGTTTTGTTTGTTTGTTTGTTTTTGAGACAGGGTTTGGCTGTCCTGGAACTCACTCTGTAGACCAGGCTGGCCTCGAAATCAGAAATCTGCCTAACTCTGCCTCCCAAGTGCTGGGATTAAAGGTGTCCGCCACCACTGCCCTGCAAGAAGAGTAGTTTTACATGACTTAAGTATATTGCTTTCCTCAAAAAGTAGCAATAACTTCTCAGCTGCATTATTAAATATCTCTTTAAAATACGCCTAGTCTTTTAACTGTGTGTTCCTGAAAAATTAATTCAGCAATACAATCTATTCAATCCTTTTTTTTTTTTTAATCAAAGTGAAGAAACAACGAATAAGGAAAACAAGGTCCAGCCACAGGCTCAAAGTTGGATCCAACTCACGGCCTGACACTATTACTGAGGCTATGGAGCGCTAACGAAAAGAACCTATCATGACTGCCCTCTGAAAGACCCAACAAAGAGCTGAAAGAGACAGATGCAGGTATTTGTGCCCAACCAATGGACAGAAGCTGCTGGCCCCTGTGGTTGAATTAAGGAAAAGCTGGAAGAAGCTGAGGAGGGTGATACTGTAGCAGGAAAAGCAGCCTCAATTAACCTGGACCCTCAACCACACAAGTAAAACTAAAATGTAACCCCAAATTTTGCAGTCCATTGTCTAGATTCTAGGACTCTCCCAGCATATTCTGGGCCACAAATGTCTTACAAAGTTCTACTTCTTCAGCTTTATGACCCATACCACACACATCGTTTGTTTCCTAAGCTCAGGTTAGCTCTTCTCTATTGTGACCTTCTGTGAACACCCTATAGTCTAGGCATCTCCATTATACTGTGGTCTTCTCTGAAACTCAGTCTACACTAAGAGCCTCCTGGACTCTTATGCAAGGACTCCAACAACAACATTTGCCCAGCTTCAGCTGATCTCCAATCAAGGAAACTAAGGTTTCCACTAGAGTTGAGGCTCCACCTTTTTTTACATACACACACACACACACACATATATATATATATATATATATATATATATATATATATATATATATATATAACATTTCCAATGCTATTCCAAAAGTCCCCCATACCCTCCCCCCCACTTCCCTACCCACCCATTCCCATTTTTTTGGCCCTGGCGTCTCCCTGTACTGGGGCATATACAGTTTGTGTGTTCAATGGGCCTCTCTTTCCAGTGATGGCCGACTAGGCCATCTTTTGATACATATGCAGCTAGAGTCAAGAGCTCCGGGGTACTGGTTAGTTCATAATGTTGTTCCACCTATAGGGTTGCAGATCCCTTTAGCTCCTTGGCTACTTTCTCTAGCTCTTCCATTGGGAGCCCTGCGATCAACCCAATAGCTGACTGTGAGCATCCACTTCTGTGTTTGCTAGGCCCCGGCATAGTCTCACAAGAGACAGCTACATCTGGGTCCTTTTGATAAAATCTTGCTAGTGTATGCAATGGTGTCAGCGTTTGGAAGCTGATTATGGGGTGGATCCCTGGATATGGCAGTCTCTAGATGGTCCATCCTTTCGTATCAGCTCCAAACTTTGTCTCTGTAACTCCTTCCATAGGTGTTTTGTTCCCAATTCTAAGGAGGGGCATAGTGTCCACACTTCAGTTTTAATTCTTTTTGAGTTTCATGTGTTTAGCAAATTGTATCTTATATCTTGGGTATCCTAGGCTCCACCTTTCTTTAAAAAGGCTACAACCCTTTCACACAAGGCTAAAACTCAAATGCATTTCCTGACCTCTTATGCCTTAAAAATTAGGATTATATGGAGGTTTTGTTGTTAGATTGGTAGTTAGATTTTTTTCCCCTTCTGGACCACAGTTTTGTGTGCTGTCCTAAGGGACTACTTTCCAGATGATCTCACTTCAATGATTCTGGCTATCTATTAATGGACTAATTGGTTCCCTCAGGCCAGCATCTATTCTATTATTTCACTGAATAAAGTATCTCATTTTCATAGATTCTTAATTAAAAATATCACTGCAATAGTCATGGCTTTCTCCCGAACTTTTCTAAGTCTGGCCTCTTTTGTCTGTATTTCTTTTCTCGTTCTTATTTTCCAGGCTGCGGCAGACAACCCATTCTCCTATTAGCACTCAAATTTCTATGTAGCACTAAGATTCTGCTATTAGCACTCGAATTTCTATATAGCACTAAGGTCCATGTTTCTCCTACAAAATAAAATGGTCTTGAGAACCACAGCAATATCTACTCTCTGGAACTATTCTATGTCCTTGTCTGCCTTCTGTTGCTGTGATAGAACCAAAACCAACTTGTGGAAGAAAGAATTTATGTCATATTAAACTTTCAGAAAATAGTCATTATCTATAACACACAAGCTAGGAACTGTTAGGAGGAACATGGAGAGCAAGTCTGGGAGAAGCATTTCTCCCTCATCTCTGGTTTAGTTTCTGTGTCCAGACTATTTTCTTTAGCTCCTCCCTTTGATGAGGAACTATTGCCTGTACCCATAAGATGAAATGATCCTTTTCTACGGAGGTTGATCTTATTAAGTTCTTGATGAACACCTCAGTAAGCAAAGTAAGGCAAGTTAGAGGCCTTTCATTTATTAGCTGCACTGTTTAACATGATTCCATTCAGTTTAGTTATTTTATTTGTATGGTCCTGTTGTTTGCACACACTGTCTGGGCCATGCCACTCACATCTTACAGCCAAGAGTTCTATGTCCCTCTAGTTCATAATATTTGAAGTATTATACTAAAATTGACTTTAAGTTCTGAGGAAATTACAAAGTATATATCATAAAGTAAAGATGAGCCAATCTTTGAGTAAATCTTTTTTACACATTTCCCAAAAAGCAATATTCAAGACACAGCTGTGTGAAGACAAATCTTCACATTCTTAATTCATACAGTTTCATTTTCTTAAGAGGATGGAAAAATTATGCTTTCCAATCCATTTTCCAGGTGATCCTGTAACACGTTTTTACTGGTGACTCTAGAGGTTTTTGAAAACTTCAAGGAGCTGTGGACAAAAGATGTCTTGTGCTTTTTGTAATGGGACGGAATCCATGTATTTTCATTAAATTAAGAAAGCATTTTAGTGTGATTTTTTTTGTCTCTGCTCTAATTTCTATGTCTTCTTGGTCAATAATTTATTGGGAAAGAGTGGGAAATTCCAGAAATACACAAACATGTAACTCAAGTCATCACATTTAATGGTGAAATAGTATATGAATCTAGGTGTTCTAAAGTAGGGTTATTTTCTGTAAGCACTGAAAGGCCCACTTTATACTCATCAAAGGAAAAATCCACCAAGATGACTTCTTAATTCTGAACACCTATGCCCTAAATGCAAGGGCATTCATAGTCATTAAAAACCCTATAGGTGGAACAACATTATGAACTAACCAGTACCCCGGAACTCTTGACTCTAGCTGCATATGTATCAAAAGATGGCCTAGTCGGCCATCACTGGAAAGAGAGGCCCATTGGACACGCAAACTTTATATGCCCCAGTACAGGGGAACGCCAGGGCCAAAAAGGGGAAGTGGGTGGGTAGGGGAGTGAGGGTGGGTGGGTATAGGGGACTTTTGGTATAGCATTGGAAATGTAAATGAGCTAAATACCTAATAAAAAATGGAAAAAAATTACTAAAGATTAAAGCACTTTGAATAATAATAATAATAATAATAATAATAATACATATATATATACATACATACATAATAGTGGGACATTTCAGCAATCCACTCTCACTAATTGACAGGTCATCAAAATAGAACTATACAGAGAAATAATAAAAGCAACAAAGATAATCTTTAATGGACTTAATAGTTAACTACAGAACATTTCAACTAAACATAAAAGAGTATAATTTCTATGAGGGTGAGCCCCCACCAACCCACCCACTCTCGACTCCCTGCCCTCACATTCCTCTATACTGGTTCAAGGGTTGGGGTGGATCAGTAAAGGGGATAAATTTGAAATGTAAATACATAAAATATCCAATAAAAATGACTATAGTATATGAAAAAAAGATTATACTTTTTTCTTAGGAACTCACAGAAACTTCTTCAGAATTAACTATATAATCAGTTACAAAGCAGGCTTCAACAGTAAAAACAACAGAAGCCCTACTACAAATTCATGGAACCTGAATGAGAATTTACCAGTGACTACTGAATCAAAGAAGAAATAAAGAAAGAAATTAAAGGCCTTTTTAGAAGTCAATGAAAATGAAAGCACACAAACTTATGGAACACAATGTAAACAATGCTAAGAAGAAAGATCATATTGCTAAGTAATTTCATAAGGAAATTGGTGAGGTCTTGTTTTAACAACTTACCAGCACACCTGAAAGCTCTAGAACAAAAAGAAAAAGAGAGCACACCCAAGAGGAGTAGATGGTAGAAAATAATTAAATTCAGGGCTGAAATCAATCAATTTGAAAGAAAAGGAATTATACAAAGAATCAACAAAATCAAGAGCTGGTTCTATGAGACAGTCAACAAGATAGACAAACCCATGCCCAAAATAGCTAAAAGGCAGAGAGACAGTATCCAAATGAACAAATCACAAATGAAAAGGGATAAATAACAACAGACACCGAGGAACTTCAAAGATTCATTAGGTCTTACATTCAAAGACTGTTCCACAAAATTGGAATAATCTAAAGGAAATCAATGATTTTCTGAATAGATCCCAATTAACAGAGTTAAATCAATATCATGTAAACTGTTTAAATAATTCAATGATTGCTGTAGAAATAGATGCAGTACTTAAAATTCTGAGAGGGAGAGAGAGAGAGAGAGAGAGAGAGAGAGAGAGAGAGAGAGAGCGAGCCCAGGATCAGATGGTTTTTAGCACAGAATTCTACCAGACTTTCAAAAGAGAGATAATACCAATACCTCTTAAACTAAAATAGACACAGAAGGAATATTGTCAAAATCATTCTGTGAGTCTGCATTCACCCTGATACTTAAACCACACAAAGACTCAACAAAGAAAGAAAATTTCAGTCCAATCTCCATTATGAAGATTGTTGCAAAAATATTCATGGAGGGACCCATGGCTCCAGATGTATACATAACAGAGGATGGCTTTGTCTGGCATAAATGGGAGGAAAGGCCCTTCGTCCTGTAAAGGCTCTATGCTCTAGGCTCTATAGGGATATGTCAGGGTAGGGAGGCAGGAGTTGGTGGGTGGGTAGGGGCACACCCTCATAGAAACAGGAGGAGGGGAGATGGAATGGGGCTTTCTGGGAGTGCGGAAATAGGGAAAGGGGATAACATTTGAAATGTAAATTAATAAAACATCTAATAAAAATTTATAAATAAAATTTTCAGGCAAATGGATAGACATAGAAAGTATCATTCTAAGTGAGGTAACCCAGATGCATCCATACATGATATGAACATTAGCCATATAATACAAAATACCCACTCTACAGTCCATAGACCTAAAGAAGCTAAAGAAGGATTCAAGAAGGTTGCTTGACTATCACTCAGAACAGGAAATAAAATTAATTACATAGTTACTATAACACCAGAATTGTTTTGAAATCAACATTACAGACAATGATTACCCATTACAAAAATAGGTCTGTTGGAATTTAATATTTCTCATGTTAACATATTGTAGATAATAAACAAAATTCTATAAGCTAATTTTAATTAATAATGTGATTATAGGTATAGAGCAAAATTGTGTTTTATTTCTAATTTGTACATTCTGAAATTCTAACATATGCCATTGTCTTGATTCATAATATAAGAGAATATATAACCTTTGGATGAGCTATTTAATGATATTAAACATAATTTGTTTCTGTAACTCAAAAAATAATATGTGCAATAAATTCATCATATTTTTTTCATTAAATGTGGGCTTAAGATAATTGCAACAAAATACTATATTTGCTCAGAAGAGTAATAGCCTTTATAAAATTCAGGAATCTATAATTGTTGGTAATTTACTTTTAAATGCTATGTTAAAATTTGTGCTATAGACTTATAAACCAGACCTTTAGTTTAATTTATTTGATAATTTTGAATAACATAAATATTCAGTGTCATGAGATCTTTAGGATAATTGTAACAGAAATAACTCAATATACTTATGTTTTATCATTTTATTTCATCTAAATTGTATTCTACAAATGTATATTGTTTAAATATATTTATTGTGTTTTTCAATAATTTAGACACAATTGTTTCCCAAACATGTTCCTAATTGAATTACCACAAAGAGATGGAAGATAAAACATTTAAGATTATAGTTTTAGATTTCTTTATATTGGTAAGTTATGCTGTCTTTATAATGCAGCATAAATCATTTTATATATTAAATGTCAATCTAACTTTATGCAACAGGAATTTGAGAAAAAGGTGATTTTACTTCTTGCTGATAATATTTATTTATATCATAAATATCTTAGATTTATATGTATTTTTGTTTACAGAAAATAGATTCTTGTCTTACATGTTGTTCTTTTTTTTTAACTCTTGTTCTTACAGTTTTCACTCTCTCTCCCATTCCCATTTCCTTTGTATTTCCCCTCCCATCACCAGACTCCCTTTCTGTCTCTCACTGGAGAGTGCCCTAGTCAAGAAACAAAGAGATCTTACACTGACAACTTAACAGCATTCCTGAGAGCCCTAGAACAAAAAGAAACAAACTCACCCAAGAGGAGTAGAAGGCAGGAAATAGTCAAACTCAGGGCAGAAATTAACCAAATAGAAACAAAGAAAACAATACAAAGAATCAGCAAAAACAAAAGCTGTTTCTTTGAAGGAATAAAAAAGATAGATAAACTCCTAAACCAAATTAACTGAAGACCAAGAGGCAGTTTCCAAATTAATAAAATAAGAAATGAAAAGGGAGACATAACAACAGAAATAGAGGAAATTAAAAAAAAAAAAATCATCAGATCCTACTATAAAAGCCTATACTCAACAAAACTGGAAAATCTAGATGAAATGGATGGTTTTCTAGAGAGATGTCACGTACCAATGTTAAATCAAGAGCTGGTAAACTGTCTAAACAGGTGAAAATCACACAAGGAAATAAAAGAAATGAAAAAACATCCCAACCCCCCCCCCCCAAAAAAAAAAAGAAAAAAGAAAGAAAGAAAGAAAAGCCCAGGGCAAGATAGATTTAGAGCAGCATTCTACCAGATCTTCAAAGAAGAACTAATACCAATTTTACTCAAGCTATTCCATAAAATAGAAACAGAAAGAATATGATTCTATGAAGCCACAATTACTCTGACACCTAAACAACACAAGGACCCAAGAAAAAAGGAGAACTTTAGACAAATCTTGCTTATGAATATCAATGCAAAAATACTCAATAAAATTCTTGCAAACCAAATCCAAGAATATATCAAAACCATCATTCACCAAGATCAAGTAGGCTTCATCCCAGAATACAAGGTTATTTTAATATATGAAAAGCCATTAACATAATCCACTATGTAAACAAACTCAAAGGAAAAAATCACATGATCACCTCTTTAGATGCTGAAAAATCATTTGACAAAATACAACACTCCTTCATCTTAAAAGTATTAAAGAGATCAGGAATTCAAGGCCCTTAACTAAACAATAAAAGCAATTTGCTACAAACCAATAGCCAATATCAAATTAAATGGAGACATACTTGAAGCAATCTCGCTGAAATCAGGGACTAGACAAGGATGACCACTCTCCCCATATCTATCAATATAGTGCTCAAAGTACTAGCTAGAACAATAAGACAACAAAAAGAGATCAAGATCAAAGCAATCCCCATCAAAATCCCAACACAATTCTTTTGTTTTTCCATTTTTTATTAGGCATTTAGCTCATTTACATTTCCAATGCTATACCAAAATCCCCCATACCCACCCACCCCCAATCCCCTACGCACCCACTCCCCTTTTTGGCCCTGGCGTTCCCCTGTACTGGGGCATATAAAGTTTGCAAGTCCAATGGGCCTCTTTTTCCAGTGATGGCCGACTAGACCATGCTTTGATACATATGCAGCTAGAGTCTAGAGCTCCTGGGTACTGGTTAGTTCATAATATTGTTCCACCTATAGGGTTGCAGATCCCTTTAGCTCCTTGGCTACTTTCTCTAGCTCCTCCATTGGGAGCCCTGTGATCTATCCAATAGCTGACTGTGAGCATCCACTTCTGTGTTTGCTAGGCCCCGGCATAGTCTCACAAGAGACAGCTACATCTGGGTCCTTTCAATAAAATCTTGCTAGTGTATGCAATGGTGTCAGAGTTTGGATGCTGATTATGGGGTGGATCCCTGGATATGGCAGTCTCTTCATGGTCCATCCTTTCATCTCAGCTCCAAACTTTGTCTCTGTAACTCCTTCCATGGGTGTTTTGTTCCCAATTCTAAGGAGGGGCATAGTGTCCATACTTCAGTCTTCATTCTTCTTGAGTTTCATGTGTTTAGCAAATTGTATCTTATATCTTGGGTATCCTAGGTTTGGGGCTAATATCCACTTATCAGTGTGTACATATTGTGTGAGTTCCTTTGTGAATGTGTTACCTCACTCAGGATGATGCCCTCCAGGTCCATCCATTTGGCTAGTAAATTCATAAATTGATATTTATATTTAAATTTATTTAAATATATTTACATATATATATCAATATATATTATATTAATATATATATAATATATATTATAAATATATATTAAATTTATATTTTAAATTGATATTTATTATACATGGATACAGAAAATGTGGTACATCTACACAATGGAGTACTACTCAGCTATTAAAAAGAATGAATTTATGAAATTCCAACACAATTCTTCAAAGACATGGAAAGAGCAATGCTTAAATTCATCTTGAAAGCCAAAAAACAAACAAACAAACAAACAAACAAAAAACAATAAACAACAACAACAAAAGCCAGAATAGCAAAAACAATTCTTTTGTTTGTTTGTTTTTTCGAGACAGAATTTCTCTGTATAGCCCTGGCTGTCCTGGAAATCACTCTGTAGATCAGGCTGGCCTCGAACTCAGAAATTCACCTGCCCCTACCTCCCAAGTAATGTGTTTAAAGGCATGCGCCACCACATCCAGCTGTGAAAACAATTCTTAACAATAAAAGAACAGCTGTGGGATCACCATTCCTGACCTCAAGCTGTACTACAGATCAATAATAATAAAAACTGCATGGTACTGGTACAGAGACAGACAAGTTGATCAATGGAATAGAATTGAAGTCCCAGAAATAAAACCACACACTTATCATCACTTGAATTTTGACAAAGGCACCAGAAATATATAATGGAAAAAAGAAGGCCTCTTCAATAAACGGTGCTGGACTAACTGGCTGTCTGTAGGTAGAAGAATGAAAATAGACCCAATTTTGTCACATTGCACAAAACTCAAGTTCAAGTGGATCAAGGACCTCAACATAAAACCAGATACACTAAATCTAATAGAAGAGAGAGTGGGAAAGAGTCTTGAACTCATTGGCACAGGAGGAGATTTCCTAAACAGAACTTCAATAGCTCATGCTATAAGTTCAAGAGTTGATAAATGGGACCTCATAAAACTGGAAAGCTTCTATAAGGCAAAGGACATAGTCGTTAAGACAAATATGCAACCTACTGTTTGGGAAAAAGTCTTCACTAACCCCAAATCCAATTTAGGGCTTATATCCAAAATATATAAAGAACTCAAGAAGCTATTCACCAAAACAAAAAATAAAATAAAATAAAACAACAAACAAACAAACAAACAACCCAATCAAAAAATGGGTTATAGAACTAAACCAAGAATTCACAACTGAGGAATCTGGAATGGCTGAAAAACACATAAAGAACTGTTCAAAGACCTTCGTGAAATGAGAAATGCAAATCAAAACGACACTGAGACCCCAGTCAGAGTGGTTAAGAATTAAACCTCAGGTGACCACACATGTTGGAGAGGATGTGGTGAAAGGGGAGCATTCCTCCATTGCTGGTGGGATTGCAAACTGGTACAACCACTCTGGAAACCAATGTGAAAGTTATTCAGAAAATTGGAAATAGATCTACCTGAAGACCCAGCTATACCACTCTTGGGAATATACCCAAAAGATGTCCCACCATGCCACATGGGTTCGCATTTCACTGTGTTCATAGTGGCCTTATTTGTGATAGCCAGAAGCTGGAAACAACCTAGATGTCCCACAACAGAAGAATGGATACAGAAAATGTGGTTCATTTACACAATGGAATACTACTCAGCTATTAAGAATGTGGGCATACTGACTTTTGTAGGCAAATGGATGGAACTAGAAAATATCATCCTGAGTGAGGTAACTCACCCAAAAGGACATGCATGGTATACACTCACTAATAAGTGGATATTAGGTAAAAATTAGAAAAAAGAAAAGGAAAGGAAAGAAAACAAAAACAAAAACAAAAACAAAAAAGAAAAGAAAAGGTAAAGAAAAAAAGAAAGAAAAAAGAAAACCATACAGAATACACAAGATATAGTCCACAGAATTCAAATGGCTCAACAAGCTGAAGAGCCCAAATGAGGACGCCTCAGTCCCACTTGGGAGAGAGAAGAAAGCAATCATAAGTGGGAAATAAGGGAGGGAGGGAGGGAGGGAGGGAGGGAGGGAGGGAGGGAGGGAGGGAGGGAGGGAGGGAGGGAAGAACTTGGGAGGGAATGTGGTTGGGGTGGCAGGGCAGTGGGGATTAGAGGGGGAAAAGATCTGATATTGGGTGAGGAAAAAGTACAGAAGCCCTGAGGGCCAGCAGAAAGAATGGAAACAGGCAATCTAAGGAAATAGGAGGTTGGAGGGGGGGTTGCCCAGAATCCACCAGAGACCTGGGAGGTGAGAGACTCCCAGGACTCACAGGGAGTGACCTTTGATGAGGTGCCTGACAGTGGGAGAGTGAATTTGTGGAGTCAACCTCCAGCAGGAAGGCAGAACATTTGTGGGCTTGCCATCCCACAGTCACACTTATGACCCATAATTTTTTCCATGTGAAAGAATTACAAGGATGGAAATGGAGACGAGCCTGTGGAGAAGAAGGTCCAGTGACAGGCCCTGAGTGAGATACAGCTCAAGGTGAGGTTCCATTGCCTGACACTATTACTGAGGGTATGGAATGCTCACAAAAAGGAATCTATCATGACTGCCCTCTGAGGGACCCAACAAGCAGCTGAAAGAGTGAGATGCAGTTATCTGCATCCCACCAATAGACAGAAGCAACTGATCCCTGTTGTGTTGGAGAATGCTGAAAGAAGCTGAGGATAAGCATGATTCTGTAGGAGGACCAGTGGTCTTGGTTAATCTCATCCCCAAGACCTTTCAAACACTGGACCACCAAACAGACAGCATACACCAGCTGATATGAGGCCCCTAACACACATACAGGAGAGGACTTCCAGGTCTGTGTAGATTAGAGATGATACACCTAACACTCAAGAGACTAGAGGCCCTAGGGAGTTTAGAGGTCAAGTGGGTTGGTTGTGGGAGCATCCATGTGGAGATGGGGTGGGGTGGTGGTATGGGATGTGGAACAGTCCGAGGGTAGATGAGGAGGTGAGAAATGGAATACGGAGTGTAAAAAATAAATTACAAATAAAATTTAAATAATAATAATTTTAAAAAAAGAAAATAGATTCTTGTCTCACATGTCATCCTTACAGTTTGCACTCCCTCTCCTCCTCCCGTTTCCTCTGTATTTCTCCTCCCATCACCCCACTCGTTTTCTGTCTATTATTGGAGAGTACAGGATTCTAAGAGATAATGATAAAGTGTATCAAAATAAGATATGCTAAGATAAAACAAAAACATGACATAAGATTGGACAAGACAAGCAAAAAAAAAAAGTGGTTGTTAGAATTTCAATGGATTTAGCAGTGGCTGTGAGCAGTGTGTTTATTTTTAGTATGGATTCTTCTAATTTAACAATCTATGGTACCTTAATTTTGTATATATTATATTATATTATATTATATTATATTATATTATATTATATTATATTATATTATATTATGTATTGTATTTCTATTACTCTTTTTTAAATTGTATATTGTGGAGACCTTTGCATTCTTTTCTGAGGATTTGCTGATGTCATTGCTTTGCATAGAACTTTCATCTTTTTGATTAAATTTATTCCTGGGTTCACTTTTTATTGCTCCTGGAAGTGACTTTGCTCTCTTATTTTTTCTGATAATTAGTTATTGGCTTATATGATTCTATTGCTTTTTATGTTTAATTCATATCCTGGAATTTCACTGAATTCATTTATTGGTGTTATTTTGTATGATAATGAAGGTTTCTCCATATAAAATAAAGTCATTCACAACAGTAACTATTTGAGTTCCTTATTTTCCATTTGCATGCATTTCATTCTATCTCTTACTGATTCCTCTCTAGGACCTTCAATGTGCTGTTAGCATGTGATGAAAATGGAGATTTTGGAACATTCTAGAACTTAGGAAGAAATCTTTGGCTTTTTCAAAATAATGTTCTCTCTTTGATTATAAATATGGATGTTACCATACTGTAGTATATTCCTTCTGTAATTTGATTGAAACCTTAAAATGAAGTCATGTTAAAAATTATTAAACAACATTTATGATGTAATCACATGGCTTTTCCTCTTTAACCATCTAAGTGTCAAATCATATCACCCTAACAGACAGAACCCACTTTACAGTCTTTTTAGGCTGCTACTGGATTTTGTTGGTTAGTATATTACTTAATGAAAATTCAATACTCAAATATCTGGGGCTTTATCTTCCTCTTTCATTGTATTTACAGCTAGGTCTAAAGTCTCAGAAATATTAGCTTCTTAAAACATGTTTGGAGTAATTCGTTTCTCTTCAAGACTTTCATAACCTAAGAAGTATTACAACTAATTTCAAAAGTGTCTGATGGAATATAACAGTGAAGACACCTGGTTCTGTATGGCAGGAGATTCCATTGCTGGTTGAACATCTTTTGTCATTAGTGGCAAGTTCAGGTTTTCTGTTCCACTGTGATTCAGTCCTGGTAACAGTAGCAATTTGACAATTGTCTAGTTGTTGGAAAAGTTGTTGCATCATTGTAATGATATGTTGTAATTCTTTGTGTTTCTTAGCTGTTAGTTAAAACTAACTCATACAGGCTCTTAAAAATACTTAAGTTTTTGTTTGTCTCTTATCTTATTGATAATTTATTCTTTCATAAAAATGTATTTCTTTCACATCTTAATTATTAATTCGATTTTACTAAGTTGATATTATTTATGATTTTTCTTTGAGGTACAGTGACAGATTAGTATATGTTCCTGCTTTGTAGACATAGTCATTGATTATTGTAAACTGTTCTTAACACTAATTTTGCTATATTAATTTGCTAAATTAATAGAAAATGTTAATATTTATTATCCTGGTTTCTCTTGGTTGAAGAGGTTTCTTAGTTTCGCTTTTGTATTCTTGACTTATCACATGCTGTTGCAAGAACAAGTAATTTCAATTCTATCTGTTGTCTATTTATCCTCTATCTCTTACTATCTGTCATCTATCATGTATCTATATATCTACCATCTATACATTTTTATCTCTCTATCATCTATCTATCTATCTATCTATCTATCTATCTATCTATCTGTCACCTACCCATCTATTTATCTATTCATTTATTTACTTGGTATAACTATAGATTAAATCTAGGTATTACATATGCTAGATAAGTCCTTTGCAATTATATTATGATCTTAGTCATTACTCCTTAATTTTATATCTTTCAAAAGATATCTTGTTGTTGTACAGTTTTCAAAGCATAGTAGTTAAAACATACATATGTTATGATTCAGTTATTAAATACTCTTGAGACTTATTACTTTATATTTTAAGATTTGTCCGAGGTAATGAGCATAAATATTTTTGAGAAAGAAATACAATCTTCAATTTTCCATTGGATATTTTGAAATTAGGTCTAAAATGTGTGATATTTTTGTTCACTTTCTCAAAATTCCATCCATGGTTAAAGTTAGTTTCTAATACCCTCAAGTAATATTTTAATTAAATATGTCTCTGCTTTGGGTCAAGTAATATTTATTTAATGTATTTATGTGAAGTTTAAAATATATGTCTAGAATTTCTATTTCCTTTATAACTAAATGACAGTCCTTATTCCTTGTTACTAAATTTAAAATAAAGTGTATTTTATTTCTCATGAGTATGGGTCATATTGATTTCTTTGGAAGATAATTGAGTAGACTGTAATTAAAATCTCTTCATTTCCTGCCTTTTTTTATTTTAGAATAAAGTTACAAATAATAAAATTAACTATATTTTAATCATTGTTGGTATAATATCTCTTTGATCTTTATATCATAGTTTTTGACCCATTTACAGTTGAGATTTTTATTAAGATTTTTAAGATAGTGAATGCAAACATTGCTAACTTGTTTTCTATTTATATTATAGGTTCATTTTCCTTGCAATCTTCATTAAGGATCAAATGCGTTTTTCTAATGATTAGTTTTCCTGCTATTTAAGTTAGTTTGGTATATGGTATGTATTTGTTTTGTATATAATATTTCAATTTATTTTATTTTATTTTTAATTGGATATTTAATTTATTTACATTTCAAAGGCCATCCTCCCTCTTTCCTGGCTTCCCCTCTGTAAACCCCCTATTCCATCCCCAATTACCTTGCTTATATATGGGTGCTCGCCCACCCATCTACCCATTCACACCTCACCACCCTAGCATTCCTCTACACTGTGGCATCAAGCTTTCACAGAACCAAGGACTTCCCCTCCCATTGATGTCAGATAAAGTCCCTTCAGTTCTTTCAGTTTTTCCCCTAGCTCCTCCAGTGGGGTCCCTGTGCTCAGTCAGATGATGGACTGCAAGCATCTGCATTTGTATTGGTCAAGATCTGGCAGAGCATCTCAGGAGATATCCATAAAAGCTCCTGTCAGCAAGCACTTTTTTATTTTTAATTTAAGGATTTATTTGTATTAGATATTGTCTTCATTTACATTTAAAATGCTATCTCCAAAGCCCCCTATACCCTCCCTCCACCCTGCTCCCCAACTCACCCACTCCTTATTCCTGGCCCTGGTATTCTCCTGTACTGGGGCATATGATCTTCGCAATACCAAGGGCCTACTAGGCCATCATCTGCTACATATGCAACTAGAAACACAACTCTGGTGGGTACTGGTTAATTCATACTGTTGTTCCTCTTATAGGGTTGCAGACCCCTTTAGCTCCTTGGGTACTTTCTCTAGCTCCTTCATTAGGGGCACTGTGTTCCATCCAATAGATGACTGTGAGCATCCACTTCTGTATTTGCCAGGCATTGACATAGCCTCACAAAAGAGAGGTATATCAGGGTTCTTTCAGCAAAATCTTTCTGGCATATGCAATAGTGTCTGGGTTTGGTGGTTGTATATAGGATGGATCCCCAGGTTGAGCAGTCTCTGGATGGTCTTTCCTTCCATCTCAGCTCCAAACTTTGTCTCTGTATCTCCTTCCATGGGTATTTTGTTCCCCATTCTAAGAAGGAGCAAAGTATCCACACGTTGGTCTTCCTTCTTAACTTTCATGTGTTCTGCAAATTGTATCTTGGATATTCTAAGTTTCTGGGATAATATCCACTTATCAGTGAGTGCATATCCAGATGCCCCTCAACAGAGGAATGGATCCAGAAAATGTGGTACATTTACACAATGGAGTACTACTCAGCAATTAAAAACAATGAATTTATGAAATTCCTAGGCAAATGGATGCATCTGGAGGAGATCATCCTGAGTGAGGTAACCCAATCAGCAAACAATTCTTGACATCCACAATAGTGTCTGGGTTTGGTGTCTGCATGTGGAATGGATCCCAGGAGGAGTAGTCTCAGGATGGACTTTCCTTCAGTCTCTGTTCCACTTTTGTCCCTGTATTTCCTTAACAGGAGCAATTCTGGGATAAAATTTTGCAGATAGGTAGGTGGCCCCATCCTTCAACCAGGGGCTTTGCCTAACCTCTGGATATGGTCTCCACAAGTTCTCCCTCCCCTTTGTGAGGTTTCAGCTAATGGCATCCCTGTGGGTTCCTTACTTTCCTGGAATCTGGGACTTTCTGGTTTCCTCAGTTGAGAATTCTCTGTTTAGCTCTGTTCCCCATTTTTTAAAATAGGGTTATTTGGTTCTCTGGAGTCCTTTGCCTTACAGAAGTTTTGCAATTTTATAAGGTCCCATTTGTCAATTCTTGATCGTGGAGCATAAGCCATTGGTGTTCTGTTCAGAAACTTTTCCCTTGTGCTCATGTGTTTGAGACTTTCCTCCACTTTCTCCTCTATCAGATGCAGTGTGTCTGGTTTTATAAGGAGGTCATTGATCCAGTTGGACTTCAGCTCTGTACAGGGAGATAAGAATGGTTTAATATGCATTACGTGTTGACTATCAGTTAAACCAGCACCATTCGTTGAAAATGCTGACTTTTTCCCACTGGATGGTTTTAGCTTCTTTATGAAAGATCAAGTGACCATAGGTATATGGGCTCATTTCTGCATCTTCTGGTCTATTCCCTTGATCTACCTACCTGTTCCAATACCATGCAGTTTTTAATCACTGTTGCTCTGTAGTACAGCTTGAGGTCAGGAATGGTGATTCTCCCAGATGTTCCTTTATTGTTGAGAATAGATTTTGCTATCCTGGTTTTGTGTTATTCCAAATGAATTTGAGAATTACTCTTTCTAACTAACTCTATGAAGAATTGAGTTGAAGTTTTGATGGTGATTGCGTTGAATCTGTAGATTGCTTTTGGCAGGAGGGCCGTTTCCTATATTAATCTTGCCAATCTAGGAGCATGGGAGATTTTTCCATCTTCTGAGGTCTTTTTCATTTTATTTCTTCAGAGACTTGAAGTTCATTATTTTTTGTTGGTTTTTGTTTTCTTTGTTTGTTTGTTTTTTTGAGACAGGGGTTATCTGTATATCCCTGGCTGTCCTGGAACTCACTATGTAGAGCAGGCTGGCCTCAAACTCAAAACGCCACCTGCCTCTGCCTCCCAAGTGCTGGGATTAAAGGTGTGTGCCACCACAGCCTGGTATTGAAGTTCTTGTACAGATCTTTGCTTGTTTGTCTAACAAGTCACACCTATGTATTTTATACTGTTTAGTGACTATTGTGAAGGGTGTTGCTTCCCTGCTTTCTTTCTCAGCCAATTTTTCCTTTGACTATAGGAAGGCTACCAATTTCTTTGAGTTAATTTTATATCCAGCCTCTTTGTTGAAGTTGTTTATCAGTTGTAGGAGTTCTCTGGTTGAATATTTGGGGTCACTTACATATACTATCATATCATCTGAAAGTAGTGATTTTTGACTTCTTCCTTTCCGATTTATATCCATTTGACCTCCTTTTGTTGTCTACTTGCTCTAGCTAGAACTTCAAGTACAATATTGAATAGATAGTGAGAGAGTGGGCAGCCTTGTCTACTCCCTGAATTTAGTGGGATTGTTTCAAGTTTTTCTACATTTTGTTTGATGTTGGCTACTAGTTTGCTGTATATTCCTTTTACTATGTTTAAGTATGGGCCTTGAATTCCTGATCCTTCCAAGACTTTTAACTGAAGGAATTTTGAATTTTTGTCAGATGCTTTTCAGAATCTAATGAAATAATCATTTTTTCCCATTGAGTATGTTTATGTAGTGGATTATATTGATGGATTTCTGTATATTGAGCCAATGCTGCATTCCTGGGATGAAGCCTACTTGTTCGTGGTGAATGATTGTTTTGATGTGTTCTTGGATTTGGTTTGCGATAATTTTATTGAGTATTTTTGCATTGATATTAATAAGGGGATATAACTTTTATTATTCAAAGTCACTATGAAGGGATAGAAAGTTAAAATTATAAATATATGAATGAAGCAAAATGAGCAAACAAATAGAGCAATACTGTGTCTTGGAATTAAGCACAATGTAGATTACTATAAAGCATAAGGCAATGTATTCAATTGTTAGTAGCTCAAATAAATTAACCTGTTTCTGGAAAAGGTTGCTCTGACTTCATTCCACTTCTCTCTAGATTGGGAATTTTTTGTTTTTTTTATTATTATTATTTTTTGTTACAGTTTTATTTTGAAATAACATGTTAGTAAAGACCATCTAGAGACTGCCATATCCAGGGATCTATCCCGTAATCAGCTTCCAAACGACGACACTATTGCATACACTAGCAAGATTTTGCTGAAAGGACCCTGATATAGCTATCTCTTGTGAGACTATGCCGGGGCCTAGCAAACACAGAAGTGGATGCTCACAGTCAGCTATTGGATGACTTACTTAGTAATTGTTTTCTCTAATAGTCTTGATTTTTTCATGACATTAATGCTTGCCATGTGACTAATAGACTATTCTGATTATATGTAGTTACTTAGACCTGAGGCACTGATACTTCCTATGTTGACTGTTTACTACTTTATTTTATTTTATTTTATTTTGTTGGTTATTTTATTTGTTTATAATTTAAATGTTGTCTCCCGTCCTGGTTTGCCCTCTCTGAGCCCCCTATCCCATCACCCCTTCCCCTGACTCTATGAGTGTGTGTGCCCACCCACCCACTCCTACCTCACCCCCTAGCATCCCCCTATGCCAAAGTATCTAGCCTCCCCAGGACCCAGGGGCTCCCCTCCCATTGATGCCAGGTAAGGCAATCCTCTGTTATATCTGTAGTTGGAGCAGTGGGATCCCTCCATGTGTTTTCTTTGATTGGTGGTTTAGTCTCTGGAAGCTCTGGGGGGGCTCTGGTTAGTTGATATTGTGAAGGAGTCAAATACTATCCATTTATGTGCATATAAGTAAGTGATTTTCAGCACCATTGGAGTTTCACAGATAGATGAACCTATGGTGACCTATGGGAGTATCACACCCTAACTGGTTTGTGGCAATGTACAATGAATCCTGTCTTTTCCAAACAGAATTCTTAGCCTTTGTGAAGCATGGACCCATGTGTAGGTCCCCCCCCCAAAGGGCCCAGCTGATTTCTGACTATCCTATTTATAAAATTAATATATTCTCTTTCTAGTCACTGAAATCCTGCCATTCAATATGCTGCCTGGGTTTTTTGAACTGGTAGATATTGACAACCAACTGCCTGCCTACTAAGACTTCCTAAGTACCTATGAAATACTGTGCTACACTTTCAAATTCTGTGTGACAACATGCCAGGACTGGCAATGAACTTCTATACTTTGGACATAACTTCATTCCATTTCCTAAAGAAAGCAACATCTCTCCTCAGTGTTTTGCATAGAACTGAATGGATTTATATTTACTTATTCCCATCTTAATGTTCAACTGGTTTAATGACTACTTCAAAACCAGAGACCGCAATTTTTCATCCATCTATTCCATCCTTTGGGAAGGTAGTCTAAGACACAAACAACTGCTGATCTAGTCTCATGAGGAGTACATGGCAATGGAGGAATGCTCAGTTGCCATTTTGCTCTTAATCTCTATGCAGCAATTTTAACCAGAACAAAACTAATCATAGTGTACTAATTAGTTCCACCAAACTTTGTGCAGCACTATAGGATGCTAATGTCCTAGGTAGGGCTCACAGTGCTAATAGAATTCTAAGCAGAAATGAACAGAACATTTTATGAATGAAATATGAGATTTTGTCCCTAAATCTTGGGACACAATCTGAAGCTGTTTCTATTACCTCAACTTTTTTAAAAAAATATTTTATTAGGTATTTTCCGCATTTACATTTCCAATGCTATCCCAAAAGTCCCCCAATACCTTCCTCTCCACTCCCCTACCCACCCACTCCCCCTTTTTGGCCCTGGCGTTCCCCTGTACTGGGGCATATAAAGTTTGCAAGTCCAATGGGCCTCTCTTTCCAGTGATGGCCGACTAGGCCATCTTTTGATACATATGCAGCTAGAGTCAAGAGCTCCGGGGTACTGGTTAGTTCATAATGTTGTTGCACCTACAGGGTTGCAGATCTCTTTAGCTCCTTTCTCTAGCTCCTCCATTGGGGGCCCTGTGATCCATCCAATAGCTGATTGTGAGCATCCACTTCTGTGTTTGCTAGGCCCCGGCATAGTCTCACAAAAGACAGCTATATCTGGATCCTTTCAGCAAAGTCTTGCTAGTGCATGCAATGGTGTCAGTGTTTGGAAGCTGATTATGGGATGGATCCCTGGATTTGGCACTCTCTAGATGGTCCATCCTTTCAATCCAAACTTTGTCTCTGTAACTCCTTCCATGGGTGTTTTGTTCCCAATTCTAAGAAGGGGCAAACTGTCCGCACTTTGGTCTTCGTTCTTCTTCGTTTCATGCGTTTAGCAAATTGTATCTTAAATCTTGGGTATCCTAAGTTTCTGGGCTAATATCCACTTATCAGTGAGTACATATTGTGTGAGTTCCTTTGTGATTGGGTACCTCACTCAGGATGATGCCCTCCAGGTCCATCCATTTGCCTAGGAATTTCATAAATTCATTCTTTTTAATAGCTGAGTAGTACTCCATTGTGTAAATGTACCACATTTTCTGTATCCATTCCTCTGTTCAACTTCTGAATCATTACGTAACCACTCCTTGCAGGCTCCTTGCCTGAAACGCATAATCACATCATGACAATGAAGTTCCAGTTTCCTATACTTAAAACTTGTCTCCTTCATTTCAGGGAAGTTGAATTGCTCTAAACAGACCTGGGAAAGGAGTTACTGTTTACATAATTTTGTTGTCCTTTTAATTAATTAACTAATTAATTAATTTCTTTTACAACAGAACTATAGTTTCTCCTCCTTTCTATCCTCTAAGATCCTTGCCCACTTCACCCGTCAATTCCCCCATCTACTCTGCGTCTTTGTTCTTCAGAAATAGGCAAGCTTCCTATAGATATCAACCATCCATATAATACCCAGTCTTAGTAAAACTAGGCATCTTCTGTCCTGGTAAGTCTAGACAAGGCAACACAGTAGGAGGAAAGGGTACCAAATGTAGGCAAGAGTCAGAGACAGCTCCTACTCTCATTGTTAGGAGTTCAATAAAAACATTAAGCTACACAACTGTAATATATATGTGTATTATTAATTTTTAAAATCATATTTATCCCTAAAAGACTCTCTTTTGTCTTTTACATCTCTTAATTTCTTGTAGTCTTTGTTGTAATTTTTATAATCTACATTAGTGTTGTTTATTTGAAGATATAGAAATAAAGGGAGCAATGTGTATTCACATGGAAGTGTGGCTTTGAGTATATATTTAATACCCTTTCTTCTTTCCTATTTTACTTATTCATGTAAAAGACAGAAGTATTAATAATATTATAAGTCATTTTACTTAATCATCTTATACTTGATCCATTCCTTTTGGGCCTGCTATTAAGAGTTAGTTTCTGAGAGCGACTAAGCAATTTTTCCTGCATCTATATGTTTGTGATGAAATGAACCTAATACATCTGATTTGTTTCAGAAACTTGATGAAGCCATTGAGTTTTTTGCTTCTTTACCTTGATGGGATTCCTTATAGGATGGATATTTAGACAGCTGGTTTTTAAAGGAGCATCTTTCAGAATAGCATATTTCACCCCCATGTTCCTTCTACTATGGAAGGTTTTATCAAAGAAAACTACCACACAGTAGTCCACTGTTCTCTCCTAATATCAAATTTTCTTTTATCACTCTTCCCCAGTTGTCCCTGAGCTTTAGACAGGATAACATAGACAACCATGGTCCTTGATATCTAGAAGGATATCAAATTTCTTTATATTTTTATTTATGCATTTCTACAACATGCCATATGATGAGTCTTAGTGATAGTGTTTATTATCTACTTATTTGAACCATCTATTTACTAATTGCTATGAAAAAGAAAAAAATGACAAAACATAAAATGGCAAACAGGAAACTACTCAAAGAAACAATGACTTTACTAGGTTGGGAAATACTTTAGTCAGTATGTTGTATTTATATACCAATGCTGTAGCCGCTGTTTTTCTGCTTGAGCTTATTACTACAGCCACCTCTATGGCTACAGGTTCTGAGCACATTCCAAATCCTAGCTGCAAATACCCTCCTGTGAATTGGTCTGTGCACCAAATAAAATAGCAAGTCCTATCTACCACTCCTTGTACTGTTATTGCTTTTACAAATCTTGACAGCCACTGTCAACATGAAACATAAAATCCATATATCTGCAGAACCTGTGGCCATAATGGTCTTCAGAAACTTAGTAGCATCTCCTGGCACCACAAGAGTAAGACCATAGGGAAGAGACACTCCCAGTCAATCTCAGCATTGAAACATTTGGGTTCTTCAGCAACATAGTCTTATCAAATACTTCTAAAACGCCCCCAGCAGCAATGGCAATGACTTTTTCACTGTTTTAGATACTTCCAGGTACTCCCTGCCTGACAATTCCTAGGGAAATACCTAGTTCTAGTACTTTCTGTAACCCTATGTACTTGAGATTTTCTGGTTTTAGCCTTTAAGATACATTTGTTTACTCTTTGTGAAGCACGTTTTTACTCTTTGGAGGATAAACTCTCCTAAACAGATATTTAAATCTTAAAAACACTTGAGGGTCAACAGTATATTATCAATGTACGATGAAATATATTCTACTTAAGACAGGCAGCTGACAACTTAAAGTCATGAAGCCTTACCTCAAAATGAGAAACAGAGCTGTGGATATAACCTTGGGAAAAGACTCCAAAATCTCATTGTTATCCATTATGAGAAAATATTAAGTAATCCCAGGAGTTCACAGCTAAGAAACAAAAACTAAAGCAAAACATTAGCATAGTTTAATAAGGCATGAAAAGATTCTGTTTATTTATATTAATTATCTTACAGTCTCATCCTGGGACATTCTTAGGATGTATCCAGTCATTTTTTCAACCATTTTGAAGTTAGTGGGCTTGACTCTAGCTGACTACTCTGGCCTAGGACTGGTAGCAGAATTCTCTGTCATCACCTTGGCTTTGTCTATGTCCAAGCCCTTGGCTATCTCTGTACTGGTCCTCTTACATGGGTGGATAACCTTTACATTGAAAAGAGAAATTAACCTAGTTTATTCACAGAATGAAGATCGCTTGATTATACTTAATCTGTATTCTTTTATACTTATTATTACTAACATATACTTAGTGTATCTGATAATTCTGTGGGCCACTGGGAACTAAGGCACATCTTCTAGTAATCTTGCATCCCTGAATCTTAACATTAATAAAGGAACAATAAAACTACAACTTAATAAGGGGCTTTCAGGTACCCTGCATGGTTTGCATCTGTAGGTTATCTTAACTACTCTTTTAGGAAAGTGCCTGAGGAGGTTTTCACCCCTAGTTCTACTTCTTCCATAGCATGGTGTGTCAGTGGAAATCACTAGTGTTTTTATATATCTTATTTTTCTTATTCTTGTATTGAACCCCTAAACAGGCCTCAATGCTTCCCAAAGGCTTGATCCTACACTGCTTTTAATCTTCCATGCCTGGTTTTGTCCCATGGATTCTAGCTTGGACATCTATTCACATTTGTCTCCAAGTTGCATGGAGATATTCTCGGAGATGCCTAACAAGCAGCTGAATGACAGACACAGATACTTACACCCAACCAATGGACTGAACTCAGAGACTCTGTGCTTGAATTAGGAAAAGGCTGGAAGAAGCTGAGGACGAGGGCAATCCCACAGGAAGACTAGCAGCCTCAGCTAATCTGGATCCCTGAGATCTCTCATACACTCAGCCACCAACCAGGCAGCATACAATAGCTGGTCTGAAGCCTCAGACACATATACAGCAGAAGGCTGCCTGGTCTGGCCTCAGTAAGAGAAGAGATCCCTAAACCCTTGAGGGACTTGAGTCCCCAGGGAATGGGGCTGGAGGTGGAGAGTATGGGGACATTCTCTTGGAGATGGGTGGCGGAGGGAAGAGGAGGGAAGGAATTGAATGAGGAACTGTAGGAGGGTGGACCAAGAGGGGGTAAGGACTGGACTGTAAAAAAAAAAAGTAATTTTTTTAAAAGAAAAAGAAAAAAAAACTATTTTAAATTAAAATAGTATTTTTGGTAAATAAAATATCACAACAATCAAGATTAAAGTTTATTTAACTAAACAACAAAAACATCAAAACAAAGGTCCATATCTTTGGCATTCTCTTTTCAAAATTTACTTGTCAT
The DNA here is from genome assembly GCF_000001635.26 of Mus musculus. Lineage (NCBI taxonomy): Eukaryota > Metazoa > Chordata > Mammalia > Rodentia > Muridae > Mus > Mus musculus. Next base: position 60,718,047 of record NC_000083.6, read on the forward strand.
GTGTTGTACTAGCTTGTAAATGTGTTTCATGTGCTGCTCTAAGTCATTTGTATCTGCCAAAGCCACTCTTGACTTACAATTATCTTGTCCTGCCACTAAAGTTCCAGCCCAGTCTGGAAGTCACTGATAAATTGACCTCTTTCCCAGCTATTGGATTTAAAAAAGAAAAAAATTCAGAAACAAACATTGGGTTTTTTATCTTTCTCTTTATTATTATTATTGATATTTGATGTTATTTCTTTTTTTATTAGATATTTTCTTTATTTACATTTCAACTGTTATCTGCCTTTCCTAGTTTCCTCTCTGAAATTCTCCTATCCCCTCCCCCAGCCTGCTCACCAACCCACCCACTCCTGCTACCTGCACCTGGCATTCCCCTATACTGGGGAATAGAGCTTTCACAGGACCAAGGGCCTCTTCTCCCATTTTTGACCAACTAGGCCATCCTCTGCTTCACATGCAGCTAGAGCCATGAGTGCCACCTTGTGCTTTCTTTTACTGGTGCTTTAGTCCCAGGGTGCTCTGGGGGTACTGGTTAGTTCATATTGTTGTTCCTCCTATGGGGCTGCAAACCCCTTCTGCTCCTTTGGTACATTGTCTAGCTCCTTCATTGGCCACCCTGTGCTCAGTCCAGTAGATGGCTGTGAGCATCCACTTCTGTAATTGTCAAGCACTGACAGAGCCTCTCAGGAGACAGCCATAACAGGCTCCTGTCCTATATTTCTTTATTACTATTATTATTATTATTATTATTATTAATACTTTGATGCTATTTCAGTCTCTTGAATATCAGACACTTTCTCTTTTTTCTAAATTTTGCATTCCAGAAAGGGCTCTTTGACACAGATATCACTTGCACTTTCTTTTGCTATCTCCTGTGAAATATAAATCACATTCCAAAAGCTTCTCTTTCTTCTCCTATACAAGCATCTTTCCACTGAGTAGCCGACTCTGCCTGCCGTACAGACATTGCTTCTTCCTACGCAACAACCCATTGACAACTTTGTCCTTTATGTGTTATTTTCGTTGACTGAAAAATATCTTTAAAACCTTTAGAAAATTTTAAGAATGTCTTATATTATCTCTCTTTTAAAATTCTGTGTTTTTCTTATGTTTTACTCTAAGATAGAAGGGAATTATAACAGAGGAAACTACAACACAGCAAACTCTCACCATAATGTTAAAGGCACTATGGTTAAACAGAAGGCTCAAAGTTTAAATGAGTATTCTGCCCTTGCAGAAAACCGAATGGTTTGTTGTTTGTTGTTGTTGTTGTTGTGTTGTTTGGGGGTTCTTGGCTTTTTTTGGTTTGTTTTAATTTTTTAGATTTGGTTGTTTATTTGTTTTTGCTTTTCTTTTTTCTAGAACCTTTAAAATCTGTATAACGATAACTCCTAGAAATCAAATAACCTGATGCCTTATTTTATATTTTTTCAGCCTCCTGAACTTGCATCTGCGCACGCGAACGCACACATGTACGCACACACACACATAGACATGCACAAGAAAAAAATAAAATTATCACATGTGCAATTGTCCTTGATGCAGTTTATTCTTTTTTATTATTTTTAAATTAAAACTACCTTGCATCATTTTCCCCTTTCCTCTCTGCCATCAAAACCTCACGTGGACTCTCCATCTTGAAACCATGTCTTTTTTTTTTTTTTCACCAATATTTATTGTTACATGAACACACACAAATACACACAAATGTCTTTTTTCACTAATATTTATAGTTGTATGCATACACACACAAACACATACAATTGAATAAACTTTGTTCAGCCAATTTACTGTTACTTTCACATATATGATTTCAGGGCTGACCTCTTGGTATTAGATACACAGTTAAGATACTTATCTGTAGCTAAGACTATTTCTGTCACTCTGAGCATCCCTTAATTGCGTTGTCTGTGTGTAGAGTCCCATAAGATTTCTCCCTTTCATGTTAGCCTGCCCATTGTTCTTACACTTCTCTAGATTATTTAGGCAACTATATTACTGAAGTGAAATAGTTTCAAGAAGACATAATGTCACAGATGATTCCCTGTCTTCTCCATCGTATAATCCTTTCCTTTTATCTGCCCTGTTCCTTAGATGCTGGAGTTGTTTCTTTTGTAGATATATCCACTGGAGCTGGGAAACCCTAAAACCACTTCTCTGAATTTTGACATGTTATGGTAATAATGATCTCCTTTTGCAAAGAGAACATTCTCTGATAAGTCGTGAGTGCTACCCTTACTCTGTATATGGAAGAATAAATATTTAGAATTCAGTTAATCAATAACTATGATGATTGAGTAATATTGTGACAGTGGGTTCTTCTCTAAAATTCCTGACCTCACTGCCTGTGAGTAGTTGTCTGGTATTCCAGGAGCAGGCATGATTTTCCACCTGTTGAGGGGACCTTAAATCTAATTGAACAAGTATTTTTCCCTGTTAAGATACAAATGTCACTATAACAACCGTAGAATTATTTTACTATCCTGAATATCACTGTGTGTGTGTGTGTGTGTGTGTGTGTGTTTCTTTGCCTTACTTGGAAGCTGCATAACACATTTCCATAGCATTCACTTTGGTAACAAAACCAGAGGACCCATGCTGAATCTGTCTAAATCAGTTTAATAGCATCCATACAAGCAAACACATATTTTACAACATTTTCTATTTGTTCTATTGGATTGTATTGATGTGATTAAACCATGATCAATACTTAAAGAAGGGAGCTCAAGGCAGGGACCATGGGGCAGGAACAAAAACCGAGACCATGGAGGAACAATGTTTACTGGTTTGTTCTCTCTTGCTTCCTCATCGACCTTTGGGGCACAACCCATGATCCAGAGGTGACACTGTGAAGCCATCCTTCATTAACTATATATCAGTAGTATGCCTCATCCATATACCTTTTGGCAGTCTGAAGGAAGCAATTACCCAGTTTAGGTTGCTAAAAGTTGACAATCAAGGATAACCATCATAGCTTTAAAATGATCTCACCATGCCTCTCTGACCCATAACCTGCCATTAAGTTGCTATAATATAAATGTTTATCGATAAAACAAATCAAATAAAATTGTTTTATCCAATTATGAGTATGTTTCACCTATCAATTATAATTTTGTTCTCTGTGCATATATCAATTGAACAATCTAAAATTACCATTGTCATAATAGAACCTAAAATGAAGAATAATATAATATGTTCAGATCTGAAAACTCTTTTATGTACAACTTGATTTGAGAAGGCACAGATTTAATATCTAACAAGGAAAAGGAAAGAACAAGCACTGGAGAACATTAAATAACATTTTATAGCATAAAACCCACAAATTGAAGCCTTATAAAGTTTGTATTGCCGGGCATGATGGCACACGCCTTTAATCGCAGCACTTGGGAGGCAGAGGCAGGCAGATTTCTGAGTTCGAGGCCAGCCTGGTCTACAAAGTGAGTGCCATGATAATCAGGGTTACACAGAGAAACCCTGTCTCAGAAAACAACAACAACAACAACAACAAAAAAAAACAAAACAAAAAACACAAAAAATAAATAAATAAATAAATTTAAAAGTTAAAATAATAATAATAAAAAAGTTTGTATTAAGGATTTCAGAAAAAGAACATTATCTACATAAAGAAAGACCAGAGATTGGAAAAAAAAAAAAGTACCCATGAATCCCTGTGCTCAGCCCAATGGATGGCTGTGAGCATCCACTTCTGTATTTGTCAGGCACTGGCAGAGCCTCTCAGCAGACAGCTGTATCAGGCTGCTGTCAGCAAGCACTTCTTGGCATCCACAACAATGTCTGGGTCTGGTGATTGTATATGGGATGGATTCCCAGGTGGGGCAGTCTCTGGATGATTATGGCACAGGGGAAACATTCCTGAACAGTATACCAATGGCTTGTGCTTTAAGATCAAGTATCAACAAATGGGACCTCATAAAATTGAAAAGCTTCTATAAGTTCATTTTGCCGTAGGATATTTCTCGGGATCCATTATCACCCTTTTGGGGGCAGTTCTGACTCAAAAGCATAGTCCTTCTCTCCACGAGCTGAGGAACTTCTGACAACTACTGGGATGCTTGGTAGAACCTGAGGTGGTAGCTAAACTGCCATCACAAAACTGCCGCAGTATCACTGCCCCACTCCTAGTCAATCCTTCCCATAACTCTTTGCCCAAACACCTCCCCTTCTCCTCTGAGTGAGTGGAGGGCCCCCTGGTTATCCTCACCTCAACAGGACACTTCAAGCTAGGCACTCTGCAGGCTAGGTGCTTCCTCTCCCATTGAGGCCAGACAGGGCAGTGCAGCTACTTACAGGCAACAGCTTTTGGGACAGCATCTGTTTCAGTTGTTAGGGACACACATGAAGACCAAGATGCACTTCTGCTGCATATGTGTAGGGAGGCCTAGGTCCAGCCCATGTATGTTCTTTGGTTGGTGATTCAACTTCTGAGAGCCCTAAGGGTTCAGGTTAGTTGATTCTTTGGTCTTCCTGTGGAGTTCCTATCCACTTTGGGCTGCAATCTCTCCTCCTCTTCTTCTATAAGGGTTCCCAAGATCCATCCACTGTTTGGCTGTGGATGTCTGTATATGTCTGAGTCAGCTGCTGGGTAGTGCCTTTCTGAGGACAACATGCTCCCTCTGCAATCATAAGAGATTATCACTAATAGTATCAGAGACTGGTACTTGCCCATGGAATGAGTCTCAAGTTGAGCTGGTTATTGGTTGGCCATTCGCTCAGTCTCTGCTCTATCATTGTTTCCTTCTACATCACTGCTTTGCTCAGTTTTCCTCATTGTGTTTGTGTATGAGTATTCGTTTTTACATATGACACATATCCATGTATACTAACCAAGTAAATATTTTTCATGACTTACATGTAGAAATCATTCAATTGGAAAGATAAAATTGTTGTTTGAAAACACAGTCATATAAGTACACTCTTAATGAGAAATGTATGCCAAGATTGGATTTGATTGGTTTACCCACCAGCTTCAGGTTTGGGAAACTTTTCTCCACACTCTAGCATTGACTCATTCAACAAACTGCTGGTTAGTAAAATGGATTGCATGATGCTGTCTACATTTGTCATATATACCTCCAGTTCACACCCTTGACAATATTTTGTGTCCCAAGACATTATATCACATAGACATTAGATTGATTTGCTTTTTCAATATTCAAGGCATGAAAAAGTGAAACAGTTATGAATCCAAGGGATTCATAGTAACTGAAGGGGTTTGCAACTCCCTTAGAGGAACAATGATATGAACTCACCAGTTCCCCCAGAGCTTCCAGGGACTAATCCACCAACCAAAGAATACACATGGTGGGACTCATGGCTCCAGCCACATATGTAGCACAGGATGGCCTAGTCGGTCATCAATAGGAGAAGAGGCCCTTTGCCCTGTGAGGGCTCTATGACCCAGTGTAGGGGAATTCCAGGGTCAGGAAGCAGGAGTTAGTGGGTTGGTATGCAGGGGGAGGGGAAGAAGCAGGGGAAGGGGGCTTTCAGAGGGGAAACCAGAAAAGGGAATGTACTGGCTAGCTTTGTGTCAACTTGACACAGCTGGAGTTATCACAGAGAAAGGAGCTTCAGTTGAGGAAATGCCTCCATGAGATCCAACTGTAAGGCATTTTCTCAATTAGTGATCAAGGGGGAAAGGCCCCTTGTGGTGGGACCATCTCTGGGCTGGTAGTCTTGGGTTCTATAAGAGAGCAGGCTGAGCAAGCCAGGTGAGGCAAGTCAGTAAAGAACATCCCTCCATGGCCTCTGAATCAGCTCCTGCTTCCTGACCTGCTTGAGTTCCTATCCTGACTTCCTTTGTTGATGAAGAGCAGTATGGAAGTGTAAGCCAAATAAACCCTTTCCTCTCCAACTTGCTTCTTGGTCATGATGTTTGTGCAGGAATAGAAACCCTGACTAAGACAGGGAATAACATTTGAAATGTAAATAAAGAAAATATCTAATAAAAATGAAATTATGATTTAGTGATATGACAATGTCTTGAGGTATGCTGCTTTTTCATCTGTTTTTATTTAGTGATGATTTTTTTTTTTACTTATTCACTTTATATCCAGAACACTGTCCCATATCTCTTGGACTTCAAGATTTACAGCGCTTCCCTTCCAACACCAACATGCATGTGGCACGTACCACGTGGCATTCAAGTGAGTCTACTACAGTTCCCAATATCGGATGGCTGTACCTCACCTAAAGGTAAAGACACCAAAATGCAATATCTCTCTTAGATAATGCAAGCATGGAAATGCTGTTTTAAAGCTGAGCTATACTTTTTCATGAATGATTATGATTTTTAACTTAAAATTCCATAATTTAAATATAAGCTGTTTTATAATTATTGATTTTTTTTATTTTCACACTCAGCCCTAGTTTTATGTTTCTTTCTATTAATCAGATATATTTGTAGGAATAATTTTTTAACCTCTTGAAAATGAAATTCATATGGTAGGAGTTAATAAAGTTTAGTTTTTACATAATGACTTAATTTTAAAAATATCCCCAAAAGTAAATAATTGCAAGAATTTTCTGGATATCTTCTAAATTTGGCATATGTTGCTTTGACAACCCTTATCTGCACGGTTTGTTTCAGCAGTGATACAAAAAAAATGTGTGAGATATATAGTAGCTGAATTTATTGCATTGTAATAAAATACAATGTAATATTTGTCAAAGTGATGAAATACTACCAGACCATTGGATAGTAAGCACCAGCTACAGTGTTTCTCGATGGGATTGTGGAAATGCAGCAACCTGAGTCATGTTAAATCATTCTAAGGTAGTTATTCATGTAGAAGACCAAGTTTTCTGCTCCACAACTGAAGCCTCAAGACTTTCTGCAAGGACAGAATAATGGAATGAATTATTATAAGAACGTTCATTGAAAACTCAATTCATTTGGAAACTGAAATCTCTGATAAATATTTAAGAATTGAATTGGAATCACAACCAATTGCTTTCCTCTGCAACCAAAGGGTGCCTTAAAGGTAAACAATGAGTAGTGCTTAGCTTAGGTTCAACAACGACATTTGCTACCCAGAGAAATAAGCAGGAGAGTGAATAAAGCAGTCGTCACATTTCTGAAGAATGAAGTTGGTAGATTGCAAGTGACAGGTTCAATTACTGGTCCACAGACCACTGACACATCTGCCTGAAACTCTGAGAAATGGCCAGTGGAAAAAGGATGAATAACTCTTAAGATTTAGAGAAAATATGTAACCACTCAGGCAGAAAATTAGCAATTACATTTTGTGCCATCAGTAATAACTATTTCAACAAAGATCTTAGGTTAACGTCAGACTCTGTGACAATAGATCAACCATTACACCTGTGTTCAATCAGCACCCACATACCGCAGTGAGATACTGATCTGTCCAGTTCAAATGTGGCTTGCTCAGTGATAAGAAAGATGGCTGAAATATGTTACCAAAGTATCCAAAGGCAATTAATTATATAGTTTTGATGCCAACTGTTGGATAGATAACCATTCTGACAAACTAGTTGTTACAATTTTTTTTCAGGTCACCCTTTGATGTCTGTGCTTTTCTGTAATACGTACAGTGTATATAGAAAATAAAGATCAAAATTACATCACTTAAAGCGGTAAGAAATTTTAACAGTGGAATATTCAGATTTGCAGTTGAATACATCAACATAATGGAAGTGAATGTTTCTGACAATGCTTCCATGTCTCAGAATCAAGTGAATAAATAAATATGTGAAAGTTAAAAATATCAGTAAGGAAACATACTACTTATTTGTTAAATAAATTAAAGTTAATCTAGCATTTCATTACCTACTAAAGGTTTTAATTGACATGTTTGACCAAAAATGACAAAAACATTACCATTGAAAATTTCCCAAAAGATAAACTTTAATTTAGCTTTGAAACCAGCAATCTTATACAATCCTTTTACAAATAAGGCACATACCCTGTACTTAAAGCATACGTCAAATTGATCAGGCAATGGGAATGCAAAGAAATTGAATTTTATTAAGACTTTAGTAAATGCTATATCAGGAGCATAGCACATAAGGATATCTGACAAAATGATGAGAGATGTAGGTGGCAAAGATTTTACAATTAAAATGTGTTTAAATGCTTCAATATGATTAAAGAAAGAGGTGCAACTTGAATCTACTATAACCATCAACTACAAAGCTAGATACTGACCTTCTGCTCATCGTATTATTCACAAAACCTTAAATAATGTGAGTCTGAAATAAATAAAAAATATTTTCAAACTAAATCCACTAGGCATTATAATGTGTGTTTTTTGTACTTATTTGAAATGTTCATACCCTATATTTTAATCATAGTTGTCCTTTCTGCCTCTTGTCTTTGAATACCCTGCAATTCTCATCCTACCAATTTCACATCTACCAACTTTGGTGTGCTCATTTATTTTTACATCCCAATCAGATCTAATTAGTGCTGTTTATTTAGTTTCGCACTCACATGTGTGTACGTGTTTGTGTTTGTGTGCATATGTGTGTATGTCTGTGTGTTTGTATTTGTACCTGTGGGTATGTATATGGGAGTATTGCTCTTAAGAGTCAGGAGGGGGCATCTGTTACTCAGGACCTAGAGTTACAAGCACTTGTAAGTCTTTTGATGTGTGTTTATAAACCAAACATGAGTCCTTTGTCTGAGCAATAAGCAGACTTAACAACTGAACAATCCAGCTACACATTAGACATTTTAGTTTACATATATACCAACATAAAGAAAATAATTAAAGCTAGCTTGACTTTCAAAAACATTTTGTTCCAAAATTTTAAGTTGAAAACATTATCAAACATTAGTATTTTATACTATTTATAGAAAGCCCATTCTAGACCATGAGCCAGACAATCAAAATTAAGATATTTATTACAAATTTTGTTGTTAATTATGATAACATGTCCAAATATGTACTTATGGTTGTCCTTAATATTGTTAGAGCAAACACAACTAAACTGAATGCTGTACAGAACTCTATGCATGCAGTGTCAAATGTATTAGCAGTCTAGAATAAAGGGTAGCCCCGTTAGTAAATATTACATAGAAAATAGGAAAAACCTATTTTTCACATATGCTAGGGTATCCTTTAGAGATTTGTCCACCCCATTCTCTGTGAGCTTACAATTACAACCAGGAATTGTTCTCGATCAATGAATTTTTCTCTAACATTGTTAATTATGCAGTGTTTGTTCTCAGAACTTTCAAATTCCCTTTCTTGCTCTTTTGCTTCTTACTACCATTGTTCCCAAAGTACCTGTGCCTAATCTACATGCCATCAATGTTCAATTTCAAAGAGCTATCATGTTGGGAGGGTTTGAGTGACTTCTTCTCATTAAGGTATAAATGATAGATTGATTCCTGTTCTGTCTTTTCCGGGCATTTACATTTTAATAGGGGATAATTCTTTCATTCATGGGGAATGAGCTCTATAATAGTGTCATTTCAAACCAGAGTAATAGGATGCTGTGTAGGGAACGTGGAATTGGGAAATCTTGTTCATTTTTCTCAAGGTCACATTGCATTGCTCATTATTCTTCAAGGGTTCAAAACTTTATCTTTACCTTGGAGTATTATGTCACCAAGGTTGGCTTTAGTTTTTTTCAAAGCTAAAAGTTATTTTCTGGTAGCAATTTAAAAATGGATGTAATCCCATTAACTCTTTCATAGCATTAAGATAACCGTGATTCAAGAGCAATGGTAAAATGGGTAACTTCTGTTGTAGTGGCCAAAAGCTGAAAAATAATGAAAGACAAATGCATAAAGCCACAAAAAGTGTAGAAACAACCTAATCATGCATCCTTGCTGCAATATTTATATACCTCCAAGATCTGTAGTAAATATTGTTTTATGGGCAAACACTATTCCTTCACTTCAAGGAGAGATGAGATTTCTAAGTACCCTTTTGCTGCACAACCCTAGTAAATAAAATGCAACTTCCTCCTGTAACAATCATCCAGAGAGATGGAGATTATATCCTAGGCGTTCTTATTTTTCCTTGAAACTTTTTTTTATGAATAGTAAATCATTTACAATTCTAGGGAAAGGAATTGCACAGGAAATCTACTGACAACTTGTTTGTGTCTGTTTCACAAAGATCTAAATTTTCAGTCCTAGTAGCTCAGTATATTTTGCATTGAAATTACAATTATCCTGTAGTACTATAAAAGTTAAAATACTATACTTTAGGTGACTGCTATCAGATTGATTTAAATGAAAATTGCAATATATTTCAAATGTATTATAGCTATATATAGTAATCTCAAAAACAAAGGCACTTTTAAGTAAAGGGCAGGACAATGATATAACAAACATTTTATTCATTTTGTAATACATGAAACATTGAAAGGTTAAACTAATTCTACAGAATTTTAAGCAAATGAGGTAGTCTAACAAAATTAACAAATACTGTGTCTTAAACTTAGTTTCAAAAATGTTTGAAGAATCTGATATAACTGAGATACTAATATTAAAAAGGAGATTTTATAAGATTTTATTGACTATTATAGTCTTCAAAATGTTAATAACAGGAAAAATTTTTCTCTTATTATCTGAAATCATTTAATAATTAAAGAAATCTTTCCAAACCTGTTTATAAGATGCCCTTACTGTGTTCCCTATTAAAAACAAGGGTAGATTCATTTCTTGGGAAAACTAAAATATAATAAAACTAAAATATAAAAATATAAGATAGTATAGTCTAAAATGTATACTGAATTTAAATATTTTGTTTGCTCTTAAATAATGGAGCATAAATGTACAAAAGAGACTTTTAAATTACAGTCATAAAAAGTGATGCTTTGAAGTACTTAGATCATTTACCTTCAAAGTCAATAAACTATCTGAGAATTTCTAAAGAAATCAGTTATTTTGACTAAAAAAGTACAGAAATAGTGAGAAAGACTTATGCAAAAATCTTTTCATTAGTACATTGAATTCAAAATTTCTGAAGTAAAATCCTAATAATGATTGAAAAAAAATTTCTTATCAACTTGCTCCAAGACTCTGTAGTATACAGATTAACTAGGCTGACTGCTTCAATATAGTGTGTCAAGTAATAAAATTGTTACTTTCAGATACTGGATAATTCATATTTTCAGTAAAATTAAGACTATTCTCTGTGCACAAATGTTCATGCCAACATAAGATATAAGTTGTACTTGAAATTCATCAGTTTGCATAACCAACCTAGTGATTATTCAAGTGACAATCTTGAAATAAAAATCTTATTTTCTTATAATGTTGAAGTTAAATTTCTTTAAAATAATTATTTAAAACAACTTGCTACCAAGAATTTACTCTTTAAATATGAAGTTAATATTCTACCATATCAAATAAATACTACATAAAAGCCACACTTTTTTTTTTCATGATACGTGATTAGTGATGTTTGGCTTTAGTTAAAGCTCTGGTGAACATTCTAGGAAAAGGGGAACATTTTGAAATACGTTTGTGACCTCAAGACTTGGAAGAAAAAAATCAGAAGGATTAGGAGCTTAAGGGCGCCCAACAGTATAAGAGAGTGTAAGCTCAGTCTAAGAGGCTTACTCATGACTATGTCTAAAAAGGATAATGAAAACCACCTCAGATACTTTTTTCCCTTTGAGTTAATGATAGGGTAAAGATATAAAGTGTAAAAGATGATAAAAATTAATCAATACCTCCAAATCCAAAACAGAAAGTTGAAACTTTCTGTCAATTTGCATAAGCAGCTCACTCATTGTCAGGATAGTGATGATGATGGAGATAATGATGATGGCAATGGCTATTATGATGACAACATCCCCAACTCTATATGTTATGTACACTTCCATAGAGTAGATAGGGAACAAACTTGCCTGCCTTATAAGAAATCAATATGAGGATTTGTGTCATGCCTTTAGTTACAAAGGAATACCATCACCATTACCATAATTGTTGGTTTTATCACAGTTGTGGAGGAAAAAGTATCTTTAGTTCCATCTCACTTCCTTTTAGAGTTCTCCAAATTGTATCAATGATTGACATACACATAACTATTTCAGTTGCCTACATTGCTGTCTTCTTTGTGAACTTGTACTCTTCAGAATTTATATTCTAGTCTGTGCCAAGAGAAATATCAAGGTAACAGGGCTAAAACATTTCCCCAGTAACAAGGCATCCCCTGCCTTTCTTTCTCTCCTCACTCTGAGTTATCTGCTTGTCTTATCACTTTACTCTCCACATTTTTGTCTATCTTTTCTGGTGGAACATTGACAAGTAGAAAGAATAGCAAGGAGTATATAGAGAGTACATAGACATTAGGTATTTATTGAGTGATTATACAAATACCTGCTTAAGAGTTATTCACTAATTATTTTCAGACGTTTATTATCAGGTAAGTTATTAATATCAAAGTAGCATTTTAATAGGAAAGGATATATTTGAAAATAGGGGTGATAAAATCCATATCAATTAGACTACATCTGATTGACAAATTATTAAAGTATAGGATATTCTAGACTCTATACCCTTTACCTTTATGTCTTTCACAAAATATAATATTGACATTTCAGCCAAGCATAATGTCATATACCTAATAATATTGTGCTCTGGACCAAAGTGGAAGAATTCTAAGCAGAGGGTCATCCTATGCTATTTACTGAATTGCTGGTCATTGATGAAAGTTAAAAAAAAATGTAGTATTTATATTTGATTTAATTTTGTCTCCCATTTCTCTGTTTTAATTTGTATTCCAAATTCATAGAGTCTTACTCTTATAATAAATAGCCAACATGTAGGATGTACACTTTTAGGAAATAGCACAAAGGAATGGAAAAAAAGGAACAGAAGCAGTAGTAACAAATATTAGAAAGTTCTTTAAAACATTTTCTAGTGTTTCATGGTAGGTGGGATTGAAGTCAGGATGAGAGAATAATTTCACATAGACACTAAAATTTGCAATGGCTAAAATTTGTCTCAAGCACTTCAGCTACCATTGAAAACTGACTTCTAATTTGCACTCTTGCCTATTTCTAGAGTATGAACAGATGTTGTAGAGTCTGTGACTATCCAGGATCCTTGCAAAGAAGTCCTGAGGTATGGAATTGAAGTAAAGTACTCCGTTTACGCTCACATACATCCCTGAGAGATCAAATCTTTTGGGTTCCACCTTTATCTTAGAAAACCTGACCTAAGTGTGAACTGAAGTTAACTAACAGGCTAGTACTGAGCACCAGTTTCCAGGTTACCCCCCAACAAGACCTTGCACAAGTTTCCAGGTTATTCCCCAACAAATGTGTACCTCCAGGTTACAAGCCTGCCCCTAACACTTCACTTCCTAACAACCATCAACACAGAAGAAAACAGAAGTTTATGGTTTAGCTCCCAGCACCAGCAACTTATGTTAAAGACCATAACAGCCCCCAAACGTATGTGTGGCCAGGCTAGATAAACCCCTTCTTGCCTCTAAAATGTTTGCCTGAAACTGGGCTCAGGGCTCCCTCCCATGCTGCTGTGTCAGAGAAGTTGATGTGGCCCAACCTCAAACTTATTTTATCACCATCTTGATCTAGGAAATGGATACTAAAGATCAGTTATAAGTTGATATGCATTATAAAATTGCATTAAATATTAAGTTTACTTTTGGAAACAGGCATCTCAAGATAAAACATATTCTTTTTAGGTTATATGAAAAATAAAAATTAAAATTGATTGCTCAACATTTATAACTTATTTATTATCTTGGATACAAATCTTGACTGACAACAATATATCTAAACTTCCATCACATTCACTAGATGGATGGATAGATATAGATAACAGATAGATAGATAGATAGATAGATAGATAGATAGATAGATAGATAGATAGATAGATAGATAGATAGATAGAGAATAGAGAATAATAGAGAATAGAGATAGATAGGGGTTAGATAGATGATAGGTAGATAGATATATGATATATGATAGGTAGATGGTAGATAGATTAGATAGATGATAGATAGATAGATAGATAGATAGATAGATAGATAGATAGATAGATAGATGATAGCTGATAGCTCTTTAATAGACAGATGAGATATGTTACATAGATAGATAGATTGATAGATGATAAATAAATGATATCTATCTATATCTCTGTATATACAGATAGATTAGACATGATATAACTTATGTGGCAGATACAAGTTTGTTTTATTTTCTGTATATCTTTATGTGAGAAAGCCCTATATAAATGAATGTATGGAATTATCATGTTTCTAAATGGCCATATACTTTATTTCCCAAAAAAAATTTAAAAACTGACCAATAAATACCTCTTAAAGACAAAAGAAATGGTTGATTTTTGTATGCATATTCTGTAGGAAAAATAAACAGGGAAATAACAATACAATAACATAGACAATTTCCATGTCATAATTTTCTTATAATTTGCTTTTTGTTTCAGTGAAGACACTGATGAAGACAGGATCATGTGTAAATAATTAAAAGACTAAAATGGTGAAGAAATCCTCAATGTTTTTATTGAGTGCAGGAAAAAAAAAAAAACTGGCTACATGCATATCTGGAGCAGAACATCAGGGAAAGGTCCAACAGCAAGATTCTTCCTCCAAGTTGATATGTGAAAAAACAATGGTGCTTGGATCAAACCCAACCATCCAGGATCAAATCTTGGTTGTTTTTTTTTCAATATATTAAAGCAATTTGATAAAATAATAAGTTAAATTCTATAAAGTATATTTTTAATTTGAATAATATAATTTTGTGTGTTTCATTTAATTGTTTATGATAGAATTTTTTCATTCAGGTATCTATGTTAGGATGAACTATGGAAAAATATATAATCTGAAATTATAATATAAAGTAAACAATAACTTAGTACTTTATTTTTTAAATTATTTATTTATTTAAACTCCATATTTTACCCCCTCACCCATCCACCCTCCAACTGTATCCCATCCCATACCTCCTCCCAACACCTGTGTCTACACATGGATGTCTCCACCCGCACCCCACTTGACCTCTATACTCCATGGAGCATCTAGTCTTGAAGGTTAGGTGTCTCTTCTTGGAATGAACACAGACTAGGCAGTCCTTTACTGTATGTGTGTGTGGGGGCTTCATATTAGCTGGTGTATGCTGCCTGTTTGGTGACCCAATTTTTTGAGAGATCTCAGGAGTCCAGATTAATTGAGACTGCTGTTCCTCCTACAGGGTAGCTCTACTCCTCAGCTTCTTTCAGCCTTTCCTAATTCAACAACAGGGGTCAGCTGCTTCTGTCCATTGTTTGGATGCAAATATCTGTATCAGACTCTTTTAATTGCTTGTTGGGTCTTCCAGAGTACAGTTATCCTAGATCCCTTTTGTGAGCATTCCATAGCCTTAGTAATAGTACCAGGCCTTGGGACCTCCTCTTGAGCTGGATCCTACTTTGGGCCTGTGCTGGACCTTCTTTTACTCAGGCTCCTCTCCATTTCCATCCCTGTAATTCTATTAGATGGGAAAAATATGAGTCACGGTTTTGACTGTGTGATGTCCCTTACTCCCTCGTTTAATGCCCCGTCTTCCTGCTGGAGTTAGGGTTTATAAGGTTTCTTTCCCTACTGTCTGGCATTTCATCTAAAGGCCCCTTTTTTTGAGTCCTGAAAGTCTTTGCCCTCCCAGGTCTCTGGTGCACTCTGCAGGGTCCCCCCAACCTCCTACCTCCTGAGGTTGCCTATTTCTATTCTTTCTGCTGGCTCTCAGGGTTTCAGTACTTTCCCCTCATCCAATACCAGATGAGGTTTCCCTCTCCCTCCTTATCCACGTCCTCTCCCAAATCCCTCTCCAGTTGTGATTGTTTTTTGCTCCCTCCCAAGTGTGACTTGGGCCCTTAAGCTTGTTGACCTTTTTTTGAGTTCTGTGGACTGTTTACATTTTTTTTTTTTTTTTTTGCTAATATCTACTTATTGGTGAGTATATACAATGCATCTCCTTTTGGATCTGAGTTACATCACTCAGGATGATAATTTCTAGTTCCATCC
The DNA here is from genome assembly GCF_000001635.26 of Mus musculus. Taxonomy (NCBI): domain Eukaryota; kingdom Metazoa; phylum Chordata; class Mammalia; order Rodentia; family Muridae; genus Mus; species Mus musculus. The sequence continues at coordinate 60,734,048 of NC_000083.6, forward strand.
ATTTGCCTGCAAAACTCAGGATGTCTTCATTCTTAATAGCTGTGTAGTATTTCATTGTGTAAATGAACCACATTTTCTGTCTTATGCTTATATTGCCATCTCAGAATAAAGTTTTTCAGAGATTGATCTGTCAAATTGTCTTGCTCTCATTCTTTGTGTTTCTTTTCCCCCTCACTCTCTCTCCCCTCCCCTAGGTCCCCAATGATTATCCCCACAGGTCGGGGCAACAAATAAGGTTGCTATGAACATAGTAGAACACATGCCCATGTGGTATGGTGGGGCATCTTTTGGGTATATTTCCAAGAGTGGTATAGCTGGGTCTTCAGGTAGATCTGTTTCCAATTTTCTGAGGAACCTCCATGTTGATTTCCAGAGTGGTTGTACCAGTTTGCAATCCTACCAGCAATGGAGGAGTATTCCTCTTTCTCCACATCCTCTCCAACATGTGTTGTCACCTGAGGTTTTGATCTTAGCCATTCTGATTGGTGTAAGGTGGAATTTCAGGGTCGTTTTGATTTGCATTTCTCTGACCACTGAAGACTTTGAACATTTCTTTAGGTGCTTCTCAGCCATATGAGATTCCTTAGTTGTAAAATCTCAGTTTAATTCTATACCACATATTTTAAACAACACTTTTCAATGTCTCATTCATGCTTGAAATAAAATGCACCAAATTAGTTAATAATTATGCAAAATATTTTCTGGCATAAAAAGCATTAATTTTATGGTCCCAAAAGGAAAATCATTTAAATATTCTAAATAACACAATAGTTTATTTTTGAAATAAATAAGTCAGCTTTTATGTAAAGAATAGTTTTGCTCAATGTCAAACAATATGTAAAGAATGATTATCTAAACATGCTGTTATTATATTAATTAATTATATTAATTATAACTTTTATTTTTATTTCTATGCTTCATAGGAATGTGATATTTACAAGATTATTATGTTACTACTATGCTAAAACACTGTATTCCCCTCGTAGAATATATAATTAACATATGAATGTGACTAGAGCTGTTTAAACGATCAGTTTCGACTTATGATTAGTTTATTATATTTAAATACTATGACACTATGCATTAAATATCATTGGATATGTCTAATGAAGTATCTCAGAAAAATATTTTTTGTGAGAAGTCCATATAGGTAGGAGCCCAGCCTTTCCATGGTGTCTAGAGCTTGTGATAGAATTTTGGGGGCTCGAAGATGTTAGGCATCCCTGATCCACTTTTGCCAATAGCAAAGGTGGATTCTCTCTTGGGATGGTACCAATTTCATCAGCAGATTTCTAATGGATTGGACTTCTCTAACATCCTGTGGTGTCCACTTAAACCTAGAGTTCACATTAAAAGCTCAAAAAGTTATTCAGGTCTTCTTTTCAAGAATAATGATGCCTTCTCACTTTGAACAGCATCAGGAGTTCTCTAGATCTGTAAATCAAGAATCTCTGATCCCTTCACTCTTGAACCTTGCATGCTTGCAAAACAGTATCTTATCTAAAACACTGACAGGATGCTACTACAGACACCTTAGACCACAGCTGTGGTGGCTTATGTGTGGGCGAGTGGCTAAATCTGCAAAACTATGTCCCCTGGAAGTCATTTTTGAGCAAAAAACTCCTTGAACTGCCTTCTCAATTCAGACTTCATCTTTTCAAAAGATTCTCATTTTTATAAGATGATATCTTTGGTGAGTGGGGTTGTGCCCACAGGGCCAGATTTCCTATTTTCACGGGATCTTGAATCAGGTTTCCCTTTAATAGGGCTTATCTTTATAATGATTACAATCTCTCCCAAATTGCCATAAGAACCCCCATTAAACTCTACTAAGAGCATCGCAAGGCATTTCTGGCCTAAAGATCCTAACTCATACTACACACTGATTTCACAGCCCTAAGAATCATATGATCAAAGTTATCATTGTGGTCAGTGTTCTCGATATTAATTTTCTATGTTACTTATTTGTTTTATTGGTATAAGAAAATAGTCAAACAAAAGCAGCTTTATGTGAGGAAAGATTAATGCATCCTCATAATTCAAAGCCACAGTTCATTTTAGTAGGGAATCTTGAGACCTGGTCATATGGCATCTGCAGTCATTAGGCCAAGAGGAATGGATGATGATGCCCAGCATCTTTTTTATACTTTATCCAGGCGAGGAATCAGGACCATGGAAAGGACCACTCGCAACTAAGATTAAGTCTTCATAATTCAACTAGCATAATCTGAGTAAACTCTCTGAGATAAATCCAGAGGCTAACTTGGTGTAGAGAATCTCCTAAGGCCTGTGTTATAGAATAAACTTCTTCAAGACTTTATGTACTCTCAAATTGACATTACTAACCATCAAGACATCTTTATTGTGGGCATAAATTAAAATATTGTTGTGTGCCAGACATATTTTCAGACAAGTGAATACCACGTGATAGTTATAAAATCAACAGAAAAATAGAATCTGATGACAGAATTTTAAAAAGTAAACTGCAACATATGTAGTTTTGGTGTTAAGAATTACAAAGTAAAATTTAAAAATACATTTTAAAACCATCTATATGTTATGATTTATGGCATATAACAATAAATTATTAAATAAAAGTAGGTTTAGATACATTTTAAAAGATAGGGGTCCTATGATAAATAAATGTGCTAAAATACTAATTTTAGAAAACTAACGTAAGTATTAGAATAATAACTGTTAAAAAACATAATATGTATGTTATTTCATACTAGACATGCTTTTAACAAATGGGAAAAGTAGCAAATTATTCACTGAGCACTGTTTTAGTATATAAGTCTTGTAGTATGTTAAAATTTAAGTGATACATTTTTGTGTCAGTCCATCCCACCATTGAGTTCAATATCCCATCTGTGAAAGGGAAATAATGAAATAAGAATGCTTGAAATAGGGATGGAAAGGAGACAGTGGTGTTATGAGGGGACTACAGAGATGGACAAATAACATCACAGATCTTTTGAAAGAGTCACATGGAAACCTGTTGTCTAGAGTGAATGTGTACACTATACTACATACATGTAGAAATCTACCAGCAGTCCTCCACAAACATATCACTGATCAGCATCACAAATAACCCTAAGAGTGGATGCACATATACCTTAGTGGTAACCAACAGTTCCCCGATTGAACTTAAGGCTGTTCAACAGAAGGAAAATTGTGTCTGGCACTAGAAACTTATCTAACTACCCAGGGCTAGTGAAGTCATGGTTTCTTGGAGGAGAACCTGCAATTACCACTTTACTGAACCACCACAATCCCTAACTACATTCTAAATATTTGTTTTTATACCAACAGATATGTGTATTTCTTATCTTGCATCAAGGAAACTTCTTTGTTTTCAATACTTAGAGACTATTACAGAAACCTATAACCACTTAAAGATAGAGTTGTGAATACCAGTCACAAAACAACTCCTGCACCTAAGGCTCAGGGACATTCAAAAAAGGAGGTAGAAAGATTGTAATGTAGAGGCACAGAGAGTTTTCTATGAGATTCTAGTAGTGTCAGGAGCAAGCCCCACAAAGGCTAGATAACCTGCTTGAGCTAAAGGAGTATAACAGACACGCTAATAGAGGGGAAGGGTCAAGAAGTCTTAATTCTACAATACAGTACCACAGACAACTAAGAAGTGCTGAGAGCAGGAGAAATACTTTTCCCCACAGAGCACACCAATTGGTTGCCCAACACCAAATGGTCAGCCCTAAAACATGCATACAAGTAATATTATATAAACTGTGCATGTTACAGTCATGTACTTAGCATATATATGTGTGTGTGTGTGTGTGTGTGTGTGTGTGTGTGTGTGTGTGTGTGTGTATGTCTATATGTAAAAACATTTAAACATATAAAAAAGAGACCAAGAACTTGAAATAAAACACGGAGTTCTCTTTCCCATATGAGAAGACTTGGAGGCAAGTAAGAGAAGGGGAAATTAAGTAATTATATTATAATCTCAAAAAATAAAAGAAACATTAAAAAAAGAAATCTATATTCATGTTCATACATACAACAAGAGTTAAAATAAAGCTAGTTTACTATGGCTCTTCAATGCCACGATTAAAAAAAAAAAAACTAATCTTTAAAAGTTTTCTCATTTAAATATAAAAGCATATAAACAGGTAAAGAAACAGACAGTCCCTGACATGAAAGTAGCTCTCAGTAGTAGAAGGTAAATAGTTTATACTATCTGGGAAATGCTGAGTCTCCGTTCTAATTGCCCACTGAGGAATATACCACACATTTTTAGAACACTCTAAGTAAAGTAAAAGTTAAAGATGCAATCATGGGCATGACTCCCTGAACCACTGTAAATTAACAACAGATGCAGCTGGCATTTCTTTATTTTGGACTGAAAGTGAGACTACAACTTCAACAGGAACAGTAACCAAAGAGCCAAAGGCAAACCCTGCAATAGTTTAAACTATATCTTTAGTAATCTGCTTACAAGTAAATCCCCTTAAGCCCATTTCAACTTATAATCACACCATGTCTGTGACTAATCATTACAATACTGTTACTAGGTTGGATGACTAGAAGCTCCCAGAGACACATTCAGAAATAACAGTGGCTTGAGATATTTGACTAGCTATCATTATTTTCACTATAAACATTCCTAGAATACAAAATCTGAAATCAAATTTTAAAATAATTTTTAAATCAATATGAAATAGACTTTTTTTTACATCATAATTGTAAAATGTATCCCTGATGGTATTATTCTACAGAAAGCATGGAATGATTAAAAAAAAAAAAAAAAAAGCAAGTCAGTATCATAATGTCCACATGTGGAAAAAGGTTGTTGGAGAGATCGCAACCTACCAATGTAAGTTTTGGAAGATGATTTATAAATATTTATCTCAAGGTAGTAGAACATCAAATGGAGAATTGAAATTTACTTATTGGCATAATTATATTTCTGATTATTTTACTGTTTTAAATTAAGTATACTACAAAAAAATCAAATTGGGAATTATAGAGACATAAAAATAAGTATTATTTCAAGCATCTCTGAATATGAATTTGTAAATAAAACTTCTTAGATTTAAATCAACTAAAAATTACCATTGCTGCAGTACATTGCTCTAAATAGAGCCAGTGCCACAGCAAGTGATCGCTGGATGTCCATTGGGCAACTCTGATCCTCATGTAGAAATACCATCTGAACAGGGGCAAAGGAGATCCTAAGACACCAAGAGACATAATGTCTTCATATGTATTCTTTGTGCAAACTTCACAGGAGGAGACAAAAAGGAACATTGGGATGCTTCTGTCAGCTTCTCAGAGTTCTCTAAAACGAGCTCAGAGAGGTGGAAGACCACGTCTGCTAAAGAAAATTGGAAATTTGAAGCCATAAAAATGTCTGACAATGCTTGTTATGAAAGAACAATGAAAACTTACATCCTTCCAATGAGGAAGAACAAAAAGAAGTTCAAGGATCTCAACTCTCCCAAGAGGCCTCCTTAGGTCTTTTCTTGATCTGTTCTGAGTATTTCCCAAAAGTCAAAGAAGTGCATACTGCTTGCTGACAGGAGCCTGATATAGCTGTCTCCTGAGAGGCTTTGTCAGACCCTGACAAATACAGATGCAGATGCTCACAGCCAACCATCGGACTGAGCACGGTGTTTCCAATGGAAAAGTTAAGAGAAAGGACTGAAGGAGCTGAAGTGGTTTGCAACCCACAGGAAGAACAACAATGTCAACCAGCCAGATCCACCCCCCACCCCCGCCCTAGAGCTCTCAGGGACTAAACCATCAACCAAAGAAAACATATTGTGGGACTCATGGCTACAGCTACATGTGTAGCAGAGGATGGCCTTGTCAGGCATCTAAAGAGGCCCTTGGTCCTGTGAAGGCTGGATGCCCCAGTATAGGGGAGCCAGGGCAGGAAGGTGGAGTGGGTGGGTGGGTGGGGGAACACCCTCATAGAAACAAGGGGAGGGGAGGGGCTAGGTTGTTTCTGGGTTTGGGAGGAAACCAGAAAGGGGCATAACGTTTGAAGTGTAAATAAAGAAAATACCCATTTTTTTAAAAAAAGAAAAATAAAGATATTATCTTAAAAAAAAAAAAACAAAAGTAAAAACAAAATGTGTACACTGTCCATTTCCACTCTTTAATTGTGCAGTTAACACACTACCTAATGTGTCTTTAGAAAACTCTGCCATGATGGCACTGTGAATGGCCACTAACAGGCTGGTACAGGCTGTTGTAAATTGACATGGAAATTTAAAGCAGATTATTGTTGGTGTAATGCACAAATTAGTTACATATGGGGGTGGTAGTGATTTTGTTTTAATTTATTTTTTGTAAATGTCAGAGGCTTTATTTCCTCAGATGATGGGACGAAATGATAGCCATACCTAGGCTGTGCACATACACAAGTTCTCTAGGCCCAGGCTTGGAAGATTCTAGACTGTACAATCCAGTTTTCCAAGCTGACTCAATCTGGCTTCTTTTCTGTTTCTTACTGAATTGTTCTGCTTGGACGTATACTAACTTTGGTGATACGTTTTAATTTTCTGTCTATCACTCATTTTTTGGCTCATCTGTCTTCACCTGTGTCTAGTTTGTTTCCTTCTGCAATTTGTCTATGTGAAACTGTCCAGTTAAACCTGCTACACAAACACACACAGACACATAGACACAGACACACTAACACACGAGCATGTGCATGCACACACACACACACACACACACACACACACACACACACAGCTTTGTCTCCCAGTAGCCTCTCTTCCCTTTGTTGTTCTTCTGTGAGTTGGGTGTATCCTGTCTCTGGCTCATTCTAACAAACCTATCTCTGATTCATCAATTTGTGACTTTTATTTAGAAGTCAATTTCTACAAACTAACCTTACCTTCAGTGTCAGGTATTAAATGTGGATGCTAAATGTGTGTCTACATTCCAGTCAGATTACATAGACTTAGAAGGTCTTTGGATGTGATCGCTTGCCAGAGTAGCCATGTTGCTGGATTACCATTCCTCTACATTTTTGTTTTTTCATCTTCAGTTCTCTTTGATGGAGCTTATATGAAGATAATTGTTGTTCTGTTAAATGAGTAGCACTCTGTAATTGCAAAACAAAACAAAACAACAAATAAAACTAATATAAAATAAGCAAAACTGTAGCTGTTTCTTGATATTCTGAATTTTTCTAAGTGCTTTTCATTAAAAAAAGGTATTACCATTTTCTTTAAAATGGAGGTAATGTGTCATATTTCTGAGAAACTGTTAAACTTATATAAGCATGAAGTACTGAGTTCAGAACCTCAATGCCCCTATGAACTCCCTATCTGTGAGAAGATGCACCTGCTACAATGGCATCTAGGAGAAGGAAATTGGATAATCACTGAAATTTACCGTCTTGTTTATTTGAAATTATTAGTTCCAGATTCAGTGAGAGACCCTGCCTCAAATAAAAAAAATCAGAAAATATTTACCAATCTTTTGCTGTGAAGAGATAGCATGACCAAGGCAACTCATAAAGGAAAGCAATTGCATTTGATTGAGGGTCTACTTATTATTTCAGAAGGTGAGTTTACAGCTGTCATGGCAGGGATGCTGGAGTCCGGCAGGGAGATATGGTGCTGGAAGAGTAGCTGAGATAGTATACCCCATCCACAAGAAGCAGACAGAGAAATACTGGGCTAGGCATGGGGGATTTAAGACCTAAGCAAATCTTCCAGAGGCACATATCCTGCAACAAGGTCATACCTTCTAAGCCCTGCCAAACATTTCCACCAACTAGGGAGCAAGAATTCAAATATAGGAACCTGTATTGGCCAATCTCATTAAAATGACCACAGGGAGTGAATGAAGAATACACATAATGACACAGGTGTATTCACAACATTTCAAGAATTTACACACAATTTTATCCTATTATCAAGATTAAAAATACATAAAAGGAATAATTTCTCATTCTAGCAACCTGTAAATAAACAGTATGAGGAAAATTATAATTGATATGTAAAATACATTTTCTAGCCTTGAAAATGTTTCCCAGTAACTTCAATATTTTTTTTAAAAATTCCAAATATGAGTGTTTAGATAAGATGAAGTGAACAGAGGGAGAAAGTATAGAAATAGTTTACTATGAGAAGACAACAGTTATACATTTTCATAAATTATTGAGATAGATTGAAGTACTAAGTTTTATTGGGAAAGATAAATAAAAAATGTTTTAATTTTGGAATCTAGTACAAACGGAAATCATAATAAAACCTTTTTAGTTTATAATAACTGAATAAAGCACATATAAGATTTTCTTATATGCCTCAAAAGGCATTTATTTATCCACAGTAAATAAAGTATGTAGAAGTATGGTTAATGCACAAGGGTGGTCTTTATATTTGTCCTATTAACTGATCTATATTTTTAGTAACTCTAGTAATATTATCCTAAAAGACTACTTTTGGAGATTTTTGTCTTAGAAATACTGTATATTATTAATTAACTAATCAATTAATTTTTAATTTAATTTATTTTTTCTTAATTAGGTATTTACTTTATTTACATTTCAAATGTTATCCCCTCTCCTAGTTAGCCTTCCTAAAATCACCTGTCCCCTCCCTCATCCCTGATCCCCAGCCCACCCACTCCCACTTCCTTACCCTGGCATTTCCCTATACTAGGACATAAAACCTTCACAGAACCAAGGATCTCTCCTCCCCTTGATGAGCAACTAGGCCATCCTCTGCTACATGTGCTGCTAGAGACATAAGTCCAACCATGTGTTTTCTTTGATTAGTGGTTTAGTCCCAGGGAGCTCTGTGGGAACTGGTTAGTTCATATTGGTGTTCCTCCTATAGGGCTGCAAACTCCTTCAGCTCCTTGGGTATTTCTTCTGTCTCCTTTATTGGGGACCCTGTACTCTGTCTAATGGATGGCTGTGAGCATCCACTTCTGTATTTGCCAGGCACTATCAGAGCCTCTCAGGGGACCACTATATCAGCCACCTGTCAGCAAAATTTGTTGGCATCTGCAATAGTGTCTGGATTTGGTAGATGTTTATTGGATGGATTCCCAGGAGAGGCAGTTTCTGGATGGTTATTCCTTCAGTCTCTCCTCCGAACTTTGCTTCAGTAACTTCTTACATGGAGTTTTTGTTCCCTTTTAAAAGAAGGATCAAAATGTCCACACTTTGGTTTTCCTTCTTCTTGAGTTTCATGTGTTTTGAAAACTGCATCTTTAATGAATGTGGATGCCCTTGCATTTGGAGCATAGATGTTCAGAATTGAGAGTTCATCTTGGTAGATTTTATGTTTAATGAGTAAGAAGTGCCTCTCTTTGTCTTTTTTTGAAATTCGATTTTATTCAATATTAAAATGGCTACTCCAGCTTGTTTCTTGGGACCATTTGACTAGAAAATTATTTTCCATCCTTTTACTCTGAAGTAGTTAGTGTCTGTCTTTGTCCCTGAGGTGGGTTTCCTGTATGCAGCAGAATGTTGGGTCCTGTTTATGTAGTCAGTCAGTCTATGTCTTTTTATTGAGGAACTCAGTCCATTGATATTAAGAGATAAGGAAAAGTAATTGTTTCTTCCTGTTACTTTTGTTGTTAGAGTTGGGATTCTGTTCTTGTGGCTATCTTCTTTTAGGTTTATTGAAGGATTATTTTCTTGATTTTTCTAGGGTATAGTTTCCCTCATTGTGTTGGAATTTTCCTTTCATTATCCTTTGAAGATCTGGATTCATGGAAAGATATTGTGTGAATTTGGTTATATCATGGAATACATTGCTTTCTCCATCTATGGTAATTGAGAGTTTTGCTAGGTATAGTACCCTGGGCTGGCATTTGTGTCCCCCTGGGGTTCTGTATAACATCTGTCCAGAATCTTCTGGCTATCATTGCCTCTGGTGAGAAGTCTGGTATAATTCTAATAGGTCTGCGTTTATATGTTACTTGACCGTTTCCCCTTACTGCTTTTAATATTATATCTGTATTTAGAGCATTTGGTGTTTTGATTATTCTGTGTTGTGAGGAATTTGTTTTCTGGTCCAGTCTATTTGGAGTTCTGTTGGCTTCTTATATGTTCATGGACATCTCTTTCTTTAGGTCAGGGAAGTTTTTCTCTATAATTTTGTTGATGATATTTACTGGCCCTTTAAGTTGATAATCTTCATTCTCATCTATACTTATTATCCTTAGGTTTGTTCTCATTGTTTCTCATTGTGTCCTGGATTTCCTGGATGTTTTGAGTTAGGATCTTTTTACATTTTACATTTTCTTTGATTGTTGTGTCCATGTTTTCTATGGAATCTTCTGCACCTGAGATTCTCTCTTCTATCTTTTGTATTCTGTTGTTGCTTTTGCATCTATGGCTCCTGATTTCTTTTCTAGGATTTCTATATTCAGAGTTGTCTCCCTTTGGGTTTTCTTTTTTCTACTTCTATTTTTAGATCCTGAATGGTTTTGTTCAAGTCTATCAACTATTTCGTTGTATGTTCCTGGATTCTTTAAGGGATTTTTGTGTTTCTTCCTTAAGGACTTCTACCTGTTTAGCTGTGTTCTCTTGTATTTCTTTAAGTGAATTTTTAATGTCCTTTTAGAAATCCTCTACCAGCATCATGTGATATGATTTTAAGTCTGAATCTTGCTTTCCTGGTGTGTTGGGGTATCTAGGACTCACTGTGGTGGTAGTACTGGGCTCTGATGATTGCAAGTAGTTTTGTTTTCTGTTGGTAATATTCTTACATTTGCCTTTTGCCGTCTGGTCTTCTCTGATGTTAGATGTTCTAGGTGTCTATGGCTAGAGCTTGTTCCTCCCATGAGTCTGTTTGTGTGTGTCAGTACTCCTGGGAGACCAGCTCTCTCCTGGCAAGACCAGTTCACCAAGGGCTGCAGAACAGCCCCACCACCTGCCTGCAGATGTAGGCACCTAGAAGCTCTGTTGCCTATGTTCTCCTGAGCAGACAGGCTTTAGAGAGACACTGGATGGAAAAATGGCTGTCTCACCTGAGTCCCAGGGTTAGAGCACTCCCTGATGTCAAGCTCTCCTCTGGCATGGAAGGTGCACAGAGGACTGAGAATCAGCTCCACCTACTGGCTCAGGATGAGGGCTCCATAGGATCATGTCCAAGAAGGACTGTTGCTTCTAAGGCCCATGCTCTCCTTCATGGACCCACCTCAGAGTTACCCCGGAGAGAAAAACTTTATTGATTAATTTATTTATTTTAAACTCCAAATTTTATCCCCTGTCCTTGTTGATTCACACGCCATTGATCCTCAGCCCATACCTCCTTCCCACCCCCTGTTTCCACAAGTATGTCTGCACCCCCATCTTCCACTCCCACCCCAGAAGACCTCTAAACTCTCTGGGGCCTCCAGGCTCTTGAGGGTTAGGTGCATCCTCTCTTACTAAACCGAAGCCCAGCAGTTCTCTACTGTATGCGTGTTGGAGGCCTCATATCAGCTGGTGTATGCTGCCTGCCTGGTGGTCCAGTATCTGAGAGATCTCGGAGGTCCAGGTTAATCGAGACTGCTGTTCCTCCTACAGGATCACCCTCCCCCCTCAGCTTCTTCCATTCTGTTGGGTACAAGTATCTGCATCTTACTCTTTCAGCTGCTTGTTGGAATTTTCAGAGGGCAGTCATGTTAGGTCTGCTTTTGTGAGCACTCCATAGCCTCACTAATAGTGTCAGGTCTTGGGACCTCCCATTAAGCTGGATACCACTTTGGGCCTGTCACTGGACTTTCTTTTCCTCAGACTCCTCTCCATTTCTATCCCTGCAGTTCTTTCAGGCAGGAACTATCCCAAGCTTTTGTCCCCGCCGGCAAGAACACACTCAGGACAACCAGAATCTTCTGCGGCAAAAGCTTTATTGCTTCTTTCTTCAGGAGGGAAGGCCCCGAACCCGGAAAATGGCGCTGCTTATATAGCCCACAGCGTGACATTTCAGCACCTGATGTGGCGTGACAGCACCTGATTAGTTGCTCGCCCATCACCCCATTACTAAGCCCCGAGATGGGCAGTGACTAGGCGTGAGTTCACTCTTACACTTGCGCATAAGGCATGTTTACTAGTTAGGCGCAGTGGAAGCCAGCGCCATCTTATAATGGCGATTGCTAATGCCACAGCTCTCCACAAGGAACATTTATAGGTCAGTGTTTTGACTGTGGGATAGCAACTCCATCCCTCAGTTGATGCCTTTTCTTTCTGCTGGAGGTAGAGTCTACAAATTCCCTCTCTCCAATGTAGGGCATTTCATCTAAAAATGCTAAAAATACTGATAAAATCTAAGAGTTACTTTGTAGAATCACTGGCAAGATTTAAATAACTTAATTGCTATTTTATTTTCTTCTCTCTTTGAGTCTTGAGAGTCTCTCACTTCCTACACAGAATATTTTTGAAGTCTATATTTTATTAATAAGGACCATGTTACTCTTGCAACAACTCATTAAAATGACCTGGGTTTGGAAGGTCAGTACTAAATGAGTAATATGTAAAGAATTTACAAATGATATTATGATGCTCAGGAAGTATGGTATGTCTTCTTGTACATTTGAAAGGTTCTAAAATTACACAGTGTACTTGACCACACAGCATACATGATAAAGTTGAAGCTGAAAGAATAGATATTACATGGAGAAAAACTAAACTTACATAAGAGTGAGATCACATTAAGTGAGATTTATATTTATAAACTATGTGGCAGCTCTAAGGTTAATTCATTTGTAATAATAAGATATTCTCAAAGAGAGCTGTTGTAACCTGTTAGCAATGCTTTAGAACAGAATAAGCTATCATGCTTAAGCATAAATGGTGCTCATGCCTTTCAGAGATAACTGTAAAATTCAAGGCTAAATTTCTTCACATTTATTCATTTCATCTCAAATGTATTTATTGCTGGTTCATGAGATATTTGATGCCAATATTAAAATGTAAATTTATTAAGTAAAAGTAGAAAGCTATATAATATATTATGTACTATAAATATGTTACAAATAAACATATCCCTGTGTATATAAAATAGGAAAAGACAGGAAGTTTAGGTTCATTGATACAAGGATCTCAAAACAGGAAGTATTAATTTATTTTTTATAGTTTTACAAATCAATACATAAGTAATACTTTATTGTGCTACTTTTAAATATATATATATTTATTTATATATAAATATAAATATATTATAATATATATTTATTTATATACTATATATATACTATAATATATTTATATATATAAATAATATATATATATATTTATTTATATACTATTTTGTCTTTTTCATATTTATGCTTTCCATTTTCTCTTCTTGTATTCTCTACATTCTCCTACTAGAACCTTTTACTGGACAAATACTTTACATTCTCTTTTCTATATTGTCCCCTCACAGTCTTAAAGCTACAGAACTTTGAATTTTTATAGTTAGAGACAGGGAGCTAGATTAGTCTCCTGAATGAATGCTTCCAGTTTTCCCTTTCCCTTTTGTTGAAGAGGTTGTCTTTTACCCAAGGTCCAGAGTTGAAGACATTGTCAATGCTTAGAAGACTATGGGTGCAGGGGTTACTATCTGGGACCTCTCTCCAAGTGCACTGGTCTACAAGCCTGTTTTTGTGCTAGAGCCATTTCTTCCTGCTGTATGTCTGCACAGTAACCTGAAAATAAACATTTCGATAACTCCTGCATTGTGCTTTCTTCATAGAAATTCTTTGGCATTTTAGGGTAGTCTATGCTTCCATTTGACTTTCTTTTTGTTGTTGTTGTTTTCTTGTTTTGTTTTGTTTATTTGTTTGTTTGTTTGGTTGGTTTGGTTTTCGAGGCAGGGTTTCTCTGTGTAGCCCTGGCTGTCCTGGAACTCACTCTGTAGACCAAGCTGGCCTAGAACTCAGAAATCTGCCTGCCTCTGCCTCCCAAGTACTGGGATTAAAGGCGTGCGCCACCATTGTCAGGCTCTCCATTTGTCTTTGAAGATTTCCTTTTCTAGTTTTGTTTGTTTGTTTGTTTTTGTATAATATCAATAGAATTTTGATGGATATTGATCCAAATCCCTAGATAACTTTGGTAATGTAATTATTTTCAAAATATTCCTCCTCTTCTCTGTGAGTCTAAGGAATTTTTATCATTCTCTAAGATGCTCCTTTTTTCACTTAAAGTTCTTTTATCACCTTTCTTTATTTTATTTCTAAGTATTTTCTTTTATGAAGAAACATAGGATATGTTTTCTTGATTTCCTTTTCAGCTGGTAATTTTTTTTTTTTCTAATTTGATCTATACACTGCTGTTTTGCTAAAAATGCTGTTTAAATCTAAGAGTTATTTTGGAGAATCGCTAGCAAGATTTAAATAAGTTAATTGCTATTTTATTTTCTTAAAAGTACTAATAAGCTTGCTTCAAGAAGGCACTAATTGACTAATCTAAAAAACTAAGAAAGGGTCTGCTCTGGGCTGAGTTGTTTGTGTGTTGAGACCATAAGAACTCAAAATTCATAGTACAGTACTCCATCAAATTCAAGACAACCATTAAAACATCTATATAAATCCCTAGAGAGATATGCCTTCCACTTTAATGTTATGCACATAACTAAATGTCATAAGAATATAAAATTAATAAAGTAAAATTCAAATTAGTAGAAAAATCCTGTAGAGTGGTTTAGATTGTCAAGAAAAATAATGTATTGAAGTACTATTTACATTTTTTGCAATTATGTTTCTTTTATTATTCAATTATCATATACTAAAGCACTGAGTAACTGATTTTTTTTTCAGAATCAGATAAACATCAACAATAAACTACAATAAATTTTGAAAAAGTTATTCTATGAACTGATGCCATGAACCCTTTCTACCATATTAGATAAATATGAAATGTCAAACAATAAGTATTGTCAAGGACATTAAGGCACTAAAACCTTAAATATTTTTGATGGTATAAAATGCTACAGATATTGTACAATGTAACATGAAGCTTACTTTTAAAAAATAAAAATTAAAGCTAGCTAGTTTTGAATATAGGTGGCTGAAGTGCTAGGCATTCAAACAGCAGATCCAGAATACTTATAATTTCAGAGCCTGGTGGTTCCATACTGTGTGTTTGGTTGGTTTTTTGTTTGTTTGTTTTTGTGAACTTGACATGATCTAGAACTATCTCCAAGGAGGAATCTCAACTGAGAAAACGTCTCCCTCAGGTTGTCTAGCAGAACTGAAACATGAAGAAGACCAGTAATTATCCAGTTTCTGCTTTAGTTTCTGCCTTTAGTAACTGGAGTTTAGTCTAGTTTGTTTTGCCTTAAATTCAGAAATCCCTTCCTTCTATGATAGACTTTACTTTGAAAGTTAAATATGCCACTGCATTCCCAAAATGTATGGGGGGCAATCTTTTATCAAACAACAGAAATTCAAATTAAGACAATCTTCAAATAATTGAAAGGCAAAGGGTTTATTTTGTTTCTGGGTTAAGAAAGTGTCTTTCATCTTCTCTACTTGCTACCAATGAAAAATGGAAAAAAAAAAAGAATAACTACAAACCCTTTGACCCACTATGGTGTCTTAACTGACCGATAAACTGTTGCTGTGGCAGAAAAAAGTTGGGGGGAGTAACTAACCAATATGTGCTTTGATTTACGGCTTACTCCATGGATTGGATTCCATACCTAATACTCTTTGGGTGATTAAGAACCCAGAGACCTAGGGGAAGCCAAGTATTACTTTATTTCAAAACCAAAAAAAAAAAAAAAAAAAAAAAAAAAAAGAAAAGAAAAGAAAAAGAAAGGAAAAAAAAAAGGTACTAATGATATTTGACATTCTGCAAACTCAAATCAGTGTCTTGTTTGGATATCATCAAAGAAGCCTCTTCTTGCAGGAGATGGGAACAATATAGAGATACACAGTCATATGTAATACGAGTGAGAGACCTTGAAACACTCAGCCTTCTATAGGATGTCTCCATCAAATCCCTCCACTCTTGTCTGAAAACACACTGAAGAAGAGGAGGCAAAAAGAGTAGAGGATACAGAAGGGATGAAGGACACTTGGAAGGCTTTCTGAATCAACAGAATCTATATACAGGGCTTGCATGACTCTGTACCAGATGGCTCCTGAGAACTGAAAGTAGAACGGAACATCCCTAACCCAGAAGCAATCTCTATTTGATAATCATTTGCAAATGAAAAGTTAATTTTTTCCAAGTTAGTTTCTCTGACCAAACAAACTACTCTTAAGGGTAGACTACATGCCCATCCATAAATGATCAACAGAAAATCAACTCAGTGGCACTTTTGTAGATTCCTTGCCTCATAATGTCATGTCAGGGCTCTCTCTCTCTCTCTCTCTCTCTCTCTCTCTCTCTCTCTCTCTCTGACTCTTTCTCTTCATTCCTTCCTTCTTTCCTTTATTTTTCTCTCCTTTTAATTTTTATCTTATTGTTTTATATCTCTATTTATTTGCATGTGCTCTTTCACCTCTGATTTTACTCTCTAGGTCTTTTATGTACATACTATTGCTTTCAGTTTAGTGATTTTTATAGAATTCCTGAAGGGGGTGGCTGAGTGGGTCTTTATTTCTTGTACCTTCTATTGGGTTCTTTACTTTTTTCTTTTCGTGCATCCAATTCCAATATGATAGTTTTTGTTTCACCTTATTTTACCAATTTTATTTATATTATTAGTACTCAGAAGTCTGTTTGTCTTCTAAGGAGAGACAGAAAGGGTGTTGGTCAAATAGGAAGAGGGGTGAGAGAACTGGTGGGAGTAGGGGAAGAAATCATAATTTAGATATATCACATAAGAAGAAACTCTATTGTAGTAAAAGGGGAAAATATTAAAATAAATATTTTTAAGGTTAAACAAAGACACAGACTTTTCCAGTGGAGGAATGATAGTGAAGACCTGCTGAATGGAAGCAGAGTCATTCCCTTGCTCTGTTGCCTGTGGCCCCTTGCCTCCCAGTAGACACGACCACCAAATTCTAACTCCTAAAGCAGTGTCACCAACAGAGAGACACTGAATAGATGAGCTGGTGGCAGTATTGTATTTTCAAACTGCAGCCTATATTACATTGTATCTCCCAAGTTCATGACAATCCCATATAACATATTCACTCCGTCCTCAAAAGTCCTCAAAGGCTAACAGTTCCAACAATGTTCAAAAGTCCAAAGTCTCTTCAGAAACTCAGGAGGAACTTTTGCCATGAACCTCTCTAATTTTTTTCAAGTAATATTTTTGAGACATAATAGCATACATATTATTCTCAAAAAAGGGCAATACAGATATCAAACACCCTTGGAAGGAGTTACAGAGACAAAGTTTGGAGCTGAGATGAAAGGATGGACCATGTAGAGACTGCCATATCCAGGGATCCACCCCATAATCAGCATCCAAACGCTGACACCATTGCATACACTAGCAAGATTTTATCGAAAAGACCCAGATGTAGCTGTCTCTTGTGAGACTATGCCGGGGCCTAGCAAACACAGAAGTGGATGCTCACAGTCACCTAATGGATGGATCACAGGGCTCCCAATGGAGGAGCTAGAGAAAGTACCCAAGGAGCTAAAGGGATCTGCAACCCTATAGGTGGAACAACATTATGAACTAACCAGTACCCCGGAGCTCTTGACTCTAGCTGCATATGTATCAAAAGATGGCCTAGTCGGCCATCACTGGAAAGAGAGGCCCATTGGACACGCAAAATTTATATGCCCCAGTACAGGGGAACGCCAGGGCTAAAAAGGGGGAGTGGGTGGGTAGGGGAGTGGGGGTGGGTGGGTATGGGGGACTTTTGGTATAGCATTGGAAATGTAAATGAGCTAAATACCTAATAAAAAATTAAAAAAAAAAAAGAAAATTTAAGATCAAAGCAATAATACAAATCCATAAGGGAATCCATCATCCCTTGATATTCCCTGTTCTAAACTTGTGTTGGTGAGTGTATCATCTGCCTCTGAGAATTTTTCCCTTCTGTGTTCAGTTGCCAGTGGAGCACGTGGCTTCTTTTTGGGGGGCTGGCCCTGCATGACACCTGTAGTTTTCCTTAGTCAATACCTCATGATTCTGGCATCTCTAAAATTCTGGGGTCATCATTGTGACATTACAGATTTTGCAATGATCTCTTAAGATCTCCTTGCCAGAAATCTGAAGATGCCATGCATTATCTACACTGAAAGATTCTGAATGGAGCCTACATGTAAGAACTGAGTGGAACCTACATGCAAGTCTTTAGCATACGACCGCTCTTGCATTTTGTATGAAGCAGCCCCTGCACCACAGTGATGTTTACATCATATCCTGTAATCAGCTTGAATAGTCTTCTGTCCATCATTTCCCTCAACTTCAGCAGCATGTGAGTGCTTGATCATCTAACCTTAGAAAGTATTTCCAGAGAAAGTAGGTTTTGAGAAAGGAATGCAGATGACAGAACTCTCTGCTCACTAATTCTCCTTTCAAAACAATTTACATTTTTATTCTCTGGATCTTTGACAGGTCAAATCTTACTCTCAAAATATTATTGCTAGTGTCACAGATAAGAATAAAAATTCTTTCTTTTTTGACACTCCAAAGTGGGCATGTTTAACAAGCATCTGAAACACAAATGTGTCTGTTTAATAATTATCTTCATATTCCATACATAGATATTTTATATGTTATAATTTATGCTGATATGGGATCACTCAGAAAATTAAGTTTTGATCTTCTTTTAAAACTATCCAGTGCAGTATCTATCTGTTCTTATTAGTTTAAAATTTTTCATTTAATTCATTATTCTCTTATGACCTTAAGGCTTTTTTGTTTGTTTAGATTTTGTTTGTTTGTATATTTTGTTTTTTCCTAGAGCTATTTTGATTGTTAATCTCAATGTCTACTCGATAAGGTCAAGATTCATCTGAAGATGAGCCTCTGTGTGCATGTGTAGGGCAATACCTCAATTAGGTTAATTCCTGTAGGAAGGAAGGTTTCCTGTGTGTGGCTCCATTCCAAGGGATTTATCTTGTTATATAAACATGTGAAAGTGAGCTGAGCACAAACTTTCATGTCTGCTGCTTCATACTGTTGATGTCCCATGAGCAGCAGTCTCAATCTCATTCCCAAGGGACTCTTCCAATATTATAAACTGTATCTATGAACAGTGAACCAATTTGAACGTTTTCCTGCTGTGTTGGTTTTGTATTTTTATATCAGAGTATCTTATCACAGCAATAGTAAAGCCAATACAGCTATATCATCTGAAATTTTAAATGTGCTCATTCATTTTTTTATCAAGCTGTTCAAATTTTATACCTTTCTTCACTCCCTTCTGTTCTTTCCTTCTGCGAATTTGGCCAAAAGCAATGAACAATAATCATGCCATTGCCTGGGTGCTGTTCTGTTTTGAAATTTAATGTCAAGTAAATTTATTCATTATTTAAAAATTTTGCTTCATTCAAGGTTTTAGGACATGAACTAAAGATATATTAGTTGCCAAAATGTAATATGAATAACCTCAATTATAATTCAGAATAAAGTTCAAGTTTCCTTCTGTTGCCTACTACAGCTTGAATCCACATTCTTATTAGGATTCTTTACTTCAGAATCCTACTAGAAGAGAAAATTACATTCTGTGGATTTTCAATTCTGCATCGTAAAATTCTTCCACATTTCTGTAATAAATTTTTCAAGTATATATGAGCAATACAGCCAGGTTTATCATAGAATCACAGCACTAATTTTCTCAACAGGTTTACTGTCTCATCACTGTGGCCAATACTTAAAATAAACAAGTTAGATAAGGAAATTTATTTTTGGCTCATGTACTGAGGACAAACAATATGCCACAGTAGGGAAGCACATAGCAGGTATGTGCTGAGAAGATACAATCTACAACTGTAGGGAAGCCGTGCTAGCAAGCATGTGAGGAGGTGACAATCCATCACAGTCAGAAAGCCATAATGGCAGACAACTGTATGGTGGCAGGCAACTGTACAGTGGTAGGTATATAAGACTGTTTTTTTTTTTAACCTGGGTATTTTAAATACCAATGAAAATAGAAAGGTAGGAATAGCTATAAAACCCCGGAGCTCATGTCTCAATAATTTACATCCTTTAAATAGAACCACCTTGTAGATCTTCACCAAGATTTTAATAGTATCACCGGCTGAGTGGGAAAAAATTCCAAACAAGCATGTTTATGAGTGAAACCTTGTATTTAAAGAATTTAAAATGCTATTTGCATGGCTGGTCCTTATACATTGGTAGTTATGCATGCATTAAGGAAATACAATATTTCAAATAGGTTAAAGAACTAAAAGATTTATTTAATATTAAAACAAGTAATAACTCTTAGAAATTTTACTATTTGCTTCATCTTCAAAGATGGCAAAAATATTCAACATCAATTTTATCATTTAAGAAAAGCTTAACTTGTACTTTTTAATCTTGTTCTCAGAATTACATTTTACTCTTTATGTAAGGTTTTACATATCATACTTCAAAAATTAAGAATAACTTTATATGTTACCTATCTGTACGTTTTTAGTTTTTCAAGAAATATGGAAAAAATAAGGCAAGTTTTCAGGTTTAGTTTCACTACTGAACTGGAAACATCAAATGCATGAATGCCTTTCTTTGGGGATTATTTGGGTATTTTTGTGAGTCGGTGAAAGTTCGGGCTAAAAACGTTTTTTGACACAGATATGGTAAAAAAAATCAAGTTGAAATTACAGTCTTCTGATAGCACTTGCTTTCAAACCTATAAAATAAATCAATAATGTCCCTCATTTCTTGTAATGTCGTTATAATTTTAGTTTATAGAGGCCGAGTATATATTTATGGGCTTATGTGCAATATTGTTACAGTAATGCAGGTTTTCTCAAAAGATATGGTAGTACCTGAGCAGAACTCTATTAAAGTACCAGTGAATATGAAGCAAAATTACCTGCAAATCTAAATTTAACTGGAGCAATTTCCAAAAAAAAAAAAAAAAGAAAGAAAGAAGGAAGGAAGGAAGGAAGGAAGGAAAGAAAGAAAGAAAGAAAGAAAGAAAGAAAGAAAGAAAGAAAGAAAGAAAGAAAGAAAGGAAGGAAGGAAGGAAGAAAGAAAGGAAGAAAGAAAAAAGTAAAATAAATAAAATATAAACCACTGACATTTTGCAGCTACTTAACAAAGGCAATTGGTGAAGTTTGAAAAAATCACAGATAAACTTTAACATTCAGAAACACTCACAGAGACTCAACTCCTGTGCTTTAAATAGGAATACATGCAGGTTTTGTTCCATTTAGGTATCCTCATCCTTTTTAACCTAAAATTATGCTCTTTAATAAAGATGACAGATTTTGCAGGCTTTGACAACAGAGATTTGCATAACTTCAAGAATGACCAGAGACAAAAAAAAAAAAAAAAAAAAAAAAAAAAAACTGTACTCAAATGACAGAAATACCTTCACATGCAAATTGTAATAATGAATTCAACAGTAAGCCAATTGTCTTTATGAAGATTATTGTGAAAAAAAAAAATCTCTGAAATACCAAGAGCAGCCAGGCAGTGGTGGTGCACACCTTTAATCACAGCACTTGGGAGGCAGAGGCAGGCAGATTTCTGAGTTTGAGGCCAGCCTGGTCTACAGAATGAGTACCAGGATAGCCAGGGCTACACAGAGAAACCCTGTCTCAAAAAAAAAAACAAAAACAAAAAAACAAAACAAAAAAACAAAAACAAAAACAAAACAAAACAAAAAAACAAAAACAAAAACAAAACAAACAAAAACTAAACTAAACTAAACAAACAAATTAGAAAGAGAGAGAGAGAGAGAGAGAGAGAGAGAGAGAGAGAGAGAGAAGAAAAGAAATACCGACAACAATTGATCACATTAAAACAGTGTGAATTTCTATCCCATGAAGATGCAATTACTGTTAACTGATCAACGCTTCTGTTTATAGCTTCAGATGTGTCATAAACTAAAATGGATATTATGTTGCAATGGAGTTAAGAAGTCCTTCATGTGAGCAATGAAGATCAAGTTGATAGTCCTGAAAAGTTCTGAGCTGATAATAAAATAGTCTTAGAGCTATGAGATATTGAGATATTAAATGTAACTTGAAGGAAATCTGACGTGATTTCAGAGAGCCCACTTCTTTTAAGTGGCACATTGCCAGTCTTTAGCATCATTATAAAGCATCAAGTGTGCAGGAATTTTTTTATTTTTGCCCATTTGATTTAGGAAAGGGCAACAGCTCAGTTGTGATTCAGGCTCTGCCTATTTCCCTCTGGGAAAGTTTCCAATAGGAAAGTAAAAGTTTTTTATTAGACCCAATATTGTGAGCATCAAATTAATTAAAGGGAACTTTAGAATGTAACTTAAGCTATGAAAGGATTTAGTTTTGCTTTTAGAATACTAAAAATAAATAAACTGAGGGACAGAAAAGGGTGTCCCAAAGGGGAGTAAAAGCTTAGAAGTCATACAGAAACTTTAGTTAGGTTAGCCAGTCAGGTAACAGACTCTGGACAGACATCAAAGAGCCACTTGGGAGGAATGTGAATCTGTACATGTGACAGGCTATCTTGCAGGATGTTTTCCTTCACCATTTTAATAGGATTATAAAATGATTTGCTGAAGATTATATTATGTTTCTTCATGTGTGTGACACATGGCGAGGATATCATCAAGATAGGAACCAAAGGGGGAAAAGTCAAACTTGTCTGATCACTGCACACAAAAATATAGACACCAGGAGCTGGGGACACAAAAGTGCAAATATATTAAGGTAGAATTTTATGACAGCAGGTATATGAGGGACTGCTCAAATTAGATACAGTAGTAACTGCCATAGTACATATAGAGGACAGGGGAATTTTAAATTCTATAGCTGTGAGCAATCTGTGTCTTAATATAACTACAACTGAGAGTTTGGTTTGTGATTCATGCAAAGGTTTCGAGTTGGGAGATGGCAAAGGATAGTGGTATGATGTGCCCTCAAATTCTCTTGTGTAACGTGATTTCGAGACATTAAAATGTTATTCTTAAATCATTTAGAACATAAACTTACGCGCATTTAAATCATTCTTTAAACAGTCAGTATTTCTGTTGACAGTATATTTAAAACTAATGAAAGGATGCTAGTGTCATGGATTGTCACTTACTGAATTGAGAAAATATTTACATGTATATTGGATGAATATAATATCTTGTCTGATTTTACCTTGATAACTTTTCACCCCCTATCATTTAGCCTTTTTTTTTTTTAAACCCTAAGCAACTTGGAAATTAAGGTTTATGAATGAGGATGTTTTGTCATTATTTTGGTTTTTTTTTCCTAGTTTTATTTTTAAAGAAGGGTTATTATTCTTATAGGGCAGCTCTCTATTTACAGATGTTTCTTTTTTAGTTTATAACTAAATAAGGTCGTGCACTATTTGCTCTTAAATATTTATCATAATGATTCTTTCCCTATGGTGAGTATCCTGCAAATATTTATCATACCTCACTCAGTGTATTAGTCAGGGTTCTCTACAGTCACAGGACTTATGGAATGTCTCTCTATATATTGAGGGAATGTATTGCGATGACGTATAGTCTGTACTCCAACTAAAACCCAACAGTGATCAGCTGTGAATGGGAAGTCCAAGAATCTATTAGTTGCTCAGTCCCATGCCAGTTGTTTCAGCTGATCTTCTGTGGAAGAAGGTTCCAACAGATGTACTGGCAAGGCAAACAGGCAAAGAAGAGTGAACATCCTTTCTCCCAATGTCCTTATGAAGGCCTCCAGCAGAAAGTATGGCCCAGATTAAAGGTGTGTGCTACCATGCCTGGATCTGGGACTTGCTTGGTCCAAGACTGACTTTGAACTCAGAGATCTCCTTGCCTCAATCTCTTGGGATTAAAGGCATGTTCTGGTGCTAAATGTTTCAGGGTCATTATACCTTAAGATCTCCATGCCAAGATCTAGGTCAGAAACTTTTGTCTTCCAGCCTTAAGATCTGGATCACAGGTGAATGTTACAGCTCTGGATTGTAGTTCATTCCCGATATAGTCAAGTTGACAAGCAGGTATAGTCATTCAGCCCAAACTGGTAAAGTCCATTTCATGGTTTTATAACATTTATACACCATACATTTTAACGGAAGAATGAAAGAGGATACATTACCTTTTATGCAAGGTTTATTCTTTATTTATTTTTGCATACTTTATTATTATTATCAATTATTTTATTTATTTATATCCCACATGATGCTCATACTCCCAGTGCCCTCTCACACAGTTCATTCGCCTGTTCTTCCTCCTCTTTGCCTCAGAGAGTGTGCCTCTGGGCATCCTCCTTCCAGAGGCCATCTAGTCTTAAAAGGATTAGGTCCATTCTCTCACTCTGAAGTCAGAATGGCAGTCTTTCTTCTGCTATATATGTGACCAGAAGCCTCAGATCACGTCTTTGGTTGGTGGCTTTTTCCTGTGAGCTCCCAGGAGTACTGGTTAGTTGACACTGTTGGTCTTCCCATGGGATGCCATCCTCTTCAGTTCCTTCATTCCTTCCCCTAACTCTTCCATAAGGAAACCTGAGTGAGGAGGCATATTTTATCTTTATTTTGAGTTTTATATGCAATGCACCCTGATCATACTCCCTTCTTTTCCTCTGAAGTTTACCATCCAACCCTCCTCCAAATAGAAAAGAAAATACACAAAGTCTAATTTGTGTTGCCTACATATTCACTGGAGAATTGTCAAACTGCCAGTAGCCAGCCCCTTTTCCCAGCCACCAGAAACCTTCAACTGTGCAAACTGTACTTCAGCATCTTTATCCCATTTTAAGGGACCCTCTTCAGTAATGTCTAATGGAAGAGACACAAATGAGAAGAACAGAATAACTGAAAAGGAGGTGGTGAATGCTTAGTAAGGTTAAAGCCTCATAACTTTAAATTTAGACATGATAAAGAAAATTAAACATTTCCCATGTAGAATTCTAACACCTCATTTTAATATTACAAAAGGAAATCTAAAAATAAAATGAGCTTGTCTCATTGGTTTCTACAGTAGGAGCAAAATCCACAAAACTTCAAACAAAAGAAGCAAGATTCGCAGAAATGTACACTACAAGGGAAGTATCAGCGAACAGAAACTAAAAGGTTTATTTCAAAGTACAACAGATATACTTTGGAAAATAAGCATAATCACTTACTTGCCCACTAGGATAAATTGACATCCTTCCATACAAAGACAAATGTACTTTCATAACTGAATGTCAATTGTGTGTGAGACATGTTTGGATGATTGGAGGTTTTGACTTCAGGGAAAAAAATAGGAAAGGAGAGATGAGGTAAACCTTTTGACTTATTACTGTTACTTTATTGTAAAAATATAAAATATAAAATATTGCTGTCTATTGGTTCTAATGAAATTTTAAAAATCAGTATGACAAGACCAACAACAAGAGATAAGGTATGGAAATTGAATGAGTTCAAGTCTGGGTTCATATTGTTCTTTTTTCCTTTTCCCTATTTCTCTTTTCAACTGGGATTTAAAGGAACACTGCTAGGTCTAGGAGTCTGGAACCCTCTAGTGAGAACAACAATATCAACCAACCAGATCTCCCAGAGCTTCCAGGGACAAAACCATCAACCAAAGAGTACTCATAGTGGGACCCATGGGGCTCCAGCTGCATATGTAGCATAGGATGGCCTTGTCAGACATCAGTGGGAGGAGAGGTCCTTTGTTCTGTGGAGGATAGATGCCTCAGTGTAGGGAAATGATAGGGCAGGGAGGTGGGAGTGGGTGGGTGGGTTTGGGGACACCCTCATAGAAGCAGGGAGAGGGGGGATGGTATAGGGGGTTTCCAGAGAGGAACTGGGAAAGAGGATAGCATTTGAAATCTAAATAAAAAAATATCCAATACAAGAAGAGTAAAACAATACCTGGAGGTAATGAACTTTTACATAGGAGTAGAGTCTGGTAATGTCTAATTATAGCTAATAAAACCATAAAACAATATAATATCATGATGGAAAATGCTTGAGAAGGGAATAAGTATTGAAAACTTGGAAAAGCACAGTAGGATATGTTTATGAATAAAATATATATCATTTATATGTATATCAATATACTAATATAGCATTTGTAGAAGTATATGATTGACAAAACTCATCCCTTCCAACTGACTACCCACATTTTTATGAAGCAAATAAGTGGCACTGGATGAAGCAGGAATAAGAGGTCCCAGGCTTCCTGAGACCTGAAGGACATTAGTGTAGAATGATTTTCCTCAGCTAGCTCAGTGTCTATGTGTGTTCTCCGATACTTTATGGGATATGGACCTGAAATTGGCAGGACCCCTGAGAAACCAGACAGTGAACATAGAATTATTAGAGATCATCAGCTTCAGTGACATAGGAAATGTTGCTTGAATCCTGTACTACTCAACAGAGGGGAAATATGAACACTGAGAAGCAAAGGGCCTATACTCTTCCATCCACTGTGTCTTATCTTACCCAACAGGAGTACCTATGCAATCTAAGATGCTAAAGACATACTGATGGTGGGGATGGTGATGCTATGATAATAGCAGAAATAATGATTAAATATCACCAGTACAGTTCAGATGGAAAGATAAATGCTTCAATGTATCTTAGAATTCACGTTTGTTTTGTTTGTTTGTTTGTTTGTTTGTTTTTTCATCAATTTTGCCCAGATCTCATGCATCAATGCTTAATCTGATTATATATAATAGAGAGATTTAAATGTACCAGTTACTACTCAATATGGCTCATTAATACTAGGTTTGCTTTTAAGAACTGTTTGTTTTCCATTTCCCAAAGCTATGTCAGTTAATATGATTTATTGATATAGAACACATGGCTATTTGTTATTAATTATACTCTAAATAATAGCATTTCATCAGCAATTTATTTAGTGTTATTGTCAGCCTGATAGGAGAAAATACCACATGAGATTAATTGTCATATTTTTATTTCAATTGTTTTCTGGCTCTATAATAGCATGTATAGCTTCCCCTACAACAGTTTGTTCCCCTACTAACAGTTTGTTAGTTTGTTTGTTTTTTAATTCTCTCTTAATTTTACTTTCTATTTTACTTTTCAGGGGAGGTTGCAAAGGCAGAAGGCAGATGTGAATGGATGGGGAGTTGAGAGAGATTGGGGTACACAATGTAAACTTCACAAATGATCAATAAAATATTAAAAAATAATGAGATTCACACTGGCATATTAGTGTACAATCTGACCCATCCTCAAAGCAACTTCTCTTTATAGCAGGGGAAACAATCACAGAAAATCATAGCTAAGCATGCTTCAGGCATAACAGCTTGTTGGCAGCCCAGTTGCCATGGATACATCTGCAGCATGGCCCTGCATTTATGGCTAAGTGTACCTCATAGAAAAGAAGTCTGAAAAATTGTAAAAAACAGTATACCAGGAAGTCTGTTGTGAAACAATCTCTGCTAGAAATGACTATATAAACAAGACCAGAAAAAATGACAATATCAGTGGGCATGCTGACATAGAAGGTAAAAATATCACAGGGTCTCATCTTTAGCAAAAATAAAATAAAATAAAATAAAATAAAATAAAATAAAATAAAAAGCAGGCAGGCAACCATTTACTACTGGCTACTGTAAATCTAATCTTTGCCAGGGATGAGCCCCCTAGTATGTTACCCACTAGAAAATGATCACTACCAAAACTATATGTAAACAAACATCAAGAGAAGGTTTACATGAATCTAGTTATATATTTATGATCACTTACACATATGTATGTATATGTGTGTGTGTGTGTGCATGTGTGTGTGTGTGTGTGTGTGTGTGTGTGTGTGTGTTTGTATGTGTGCATGCACACGTGCAAGTAAAACAATAATCAAATACAAAATGGCTAGAAGTTTGGGAGTTCAGAGAAGGTCATGGAAAGAGTCAGAGGGAAGGGAATTGAAAATGTCTGGGTAGAAGAAATGAATGTGGGAAATGATAAAATATATTTTAAGTAAAACGAATAAAAATGACAAAATGACAAAA